>NW_028247649.1:0-316494 GCF_964263255.1 Lissotriton vulgaris | reverse complement strand
TAGCATGTTTAAAGTGATTTTCATGCTTCCAGGGGCTCGGGAAGTTAATTAAATACCATTTGGAGGCATTTAATGTTCGAGCAAAAACGGCTGATTTTCGACAAAAGAGATAACACCCCCCCATTACGTCATGCTTCAGAAATGTGGAAAATTGTCCGTTTTCAAATGTTTTATTTTTGAACGTCAGTTCACATTTGTAGGTGGATCATCAGTGTTAGAGCTAAAATTAGCATGTTTAAAGTGATTTTCATGCTTCCAGGGGCTCGGGAAGTGAAATAAATACCATTTGGAGGCATTTAATGTTCGAGCAAAAACGGCTGATTTTCGACAAAAGAGATAACACCCCCCCATTACGTCATGCTTCAGAAATGTGGAAAATGGTCCGTTTTCAAATGTTTTATTTTTGAACGTCAGTTCACATTTGTAGGTGGATCATCAGTGTTAGAGCTAAAATTAGCATGTTTAAAGTGATTTTCATGCTTCCAGGGGCTCTGGAAGTTAATTAAATACCATTTGGAGGCATTTAATGTTCGAGCAAAAACGGCTGATTTTCGACAAAAGAGATAACACCCCCCCATTACGTCATGCTTCAGAAATGTGGAAAATAGTCCGTTTTCAAATGTTTTATTTTTGAACGTCAGTTCACATTTGTAGGTGGATCATCAGTGTTAGAGCTAAAATTAGCATGTTTAAAGTGATTTTCATGCTTCCAGGGGCTCGGGAAGTTAATTAAATACCATTTGGAGGCATTTAATGTTCGAGCAAAAACGGCTGATTTTCGACAAAAGAGATAACACCCCCCCCATTACGTCATGCTTCAGAAATGTTGAAAATGGTCCGTTTTCAAATGTTTTATTTTTGAACGTCAGTTCACATTTGTAGGTGGATCATCAGTGTTAGAGCTAAAATTAGCATGTTTAAAGTGATTTTCATGCTTCCAGGGGCTCGGGAAGTTAATTAAATACCATTTGGAGGCATTTAATGTTCGAGCAAAAACGGCTGATTTTCGACAAAAGAGATAACACCCCCCATTACGTCATGCTTCAGAAAGGTGGAAAATGGTCCGTTTTCAAATGTTTTATTTTTGAACGTCAGTTCACATTTGTAGGTGGATCATCAGTGTTAGAGCTAAAATTAGCATGTTTAAAGTGATTTTCATGCTTCCAGGGTCCCAAAACACAAGATTTATGGAATGGTTAAAAGTGCATGAAAATGGCCAATTTACTCACTCTGAGTTCTCAAAAAGGGTTTCTTCACCCCGGGAAGTGAATTAAATACCATTTGGAGGCATTTAATGTTCGAGCAAAAACGGCTGATTTTCGACAAAAGAGATAACACCCCCCCATTACGTCATGCTTCAGAAATGTGGAAAATGGTCCGTTTTCAAATGTTTTATTTTTGAACGTCAGTTCACATTTGTAGGTGGATCATCAGTGTTAGAGCTAAAATTAGCATGTTTAAAGTGATTTTCATGCTTCCAGGGGCTCGGGAAGTGAAATAAATACCATTTGGAGGCATTTAATGTTCGAGCAAAAACGGCTGATTTTCGACAAAAGAGATAACACCCCCCCATTACGTCATGCTTCAGAAATGTGGAAAATGGTCCGTTTTCAAATGTTTTATTTTTGAACGTCAGTTCACATTTGTAGGTGGATCATCAGTGTTAGAGCTAAAATTAGCATGTTTAAAGTGATTTTCATGCGTCCAGGGGCTCGGGAAGTTAATTAAATACCATTTGGAGGCATTTAATGTTCGAGCAAAAACGGCTGATTTTCGACAAAAGAGATAACACCCCCCCATTACGTCATGCTTCAGAAATGTGGAAAATGGTCCGTTTTCAAATGTTTTATTTTTGAACGTCAGTTCACATTTGTAGGTGGATCATCAGTGTTAGAGCTAAAATTAGCATGTTTAAAGTGATTTTCATGCTTCCAGGGGCCCAAAACACAAGATTTATGGAATGGTTAAAAGTGCATGAAAATGGCCAATTTACTCACTCTGAGTTCTCAAAAAGGGTTTCTTCACCCCGGGAAGTTAATTAAATACCATTTGGAGGCATTTAATGTTCGAGCAAAAACAGCTGATTTTCGACAAAAGAGATAACACCCCCCCATTACGTCATGCTTCAGAAATGTGGAAAATGGTCCGTTTTCAAATGTTTTATTTTTGAACGTCAGTTCACATTTGTAGGTGGATCATCAGTGTTAGAGCTAAAATTAGCATGTTTAAAGTGATTTTCATGCTTCTAGGGGCTCGGGAAGTTAATTAAATACCATTTGGAGGCATTTAATGTTCGAGCAAAAACGGCTGATTTTCGACAAAAGAGATAACACCCCCCCATTACGTCATGCTTCAGAAATGTGGAAAATGGTCCGTTGTAGGGAGGTGTGGCTCACTGGTTAGAGGCGGCAGACCCGAGTGCAGAGAACGGCCCGGGACCAGGGTTCGATTCCCGACGCGGCAGGGTCTCGGACCAGGATCAGCGGACTGATAATTCTCGCATCGGTGCCCACTCCGACCGGGGAGCACACTCGGCAACTCTGGGCATTAGCTTGCCTCATCTCTACAACGGCCCCCCACAGACGCCAGGGATGCCTGGTTTCACCCTGGAGATACCCAGTAAAGGGACCATCTCACAGGGAAAACCAGGACGGGTTCCCCAGCGGTCTACAGCGCCGGGACACTCGGGTAGAGTAACTGTGCGCTATACAAGTATCCCACATTTACATTTACATTTTCAAATGTTTTATTTTTGAACGTCAGTTCACATTTGTAGGTGGATCATCAGTGTTAGAGCTAAAATTAGCATGTTTACAGTGATTTTCATGCTTCCAGGGGCTCGGGAAGTTAATTAAATACCATTTGGAGGCATTTAATGTTCGAGCAAAAACGGCTGATTTTCGACAAAAGAGATAACACCCCCCCCATTACGTCATGCTTCAGAAATGTGGAAAATGGTCCGTTTTCAAATGTTTTATTTTTGAACGTCAGTTCACATTTGTAGGTGGATCATCAGTGTTAGAGCTAAAATTAGCATGTTTAAAGTGATTTTCATGCTTCCAGGGGCTCGGGAAGTTAATTAAATACCATTTGGAGGCATTTAATGTTCGAGCAAAAACGGCTGATTTTCGACAAAAGAGATAACACCCCCCATTACGTCATGCTTCAGAAATGTGGAAAATGGTCCGTTTTCAAATGTTTTATTTTTGAACGTCAGTTCACATTTGTAGGTGGATCATCAGTGTTAGAGCTAAAATTAGCATGTTTAAAGTGATTTTCATGCTTCCAGGGGCCCAAAACACAAGATTTATGGAATGGTTAAAAGTGCATGAAAATGGCCAATTTACTCACTCTGAGTTCTCAAAAAGGGTTTCTTCACCCCGGGAAGTGAATTAAATACCATTTGGAGGCATTTAATGTTCGAGCAAAAACGGCTGATTTTCGACAAAAGAGATAACACCCCCCCATTACGTCATGCTTCAGAAATGTGGAAAATGGTCCGTTTTCAAATGTTTTATTTTTGAACGTCAGTTCACATTTGTAGGTGGATCATCAGTGTTAGAGCTAAAATTAGCATGTTTAAAGTGATTTTCATGCTTCCAGGGGCTCGGTAAGTGAAATAAATACCATTTGGAGGCATTTAATGTTCGAGCAAAAACGGCTGATTTTCGACAAAAGAGATAACACCCCCCCATTACGTCATGCTTCAGAAATGTGGAAAATGGTCCGTTTTCAAATGTTTTATTTTTGAACGTCAGTTCACATTTGTAGGTGGATCATCAGTGTTAGAGCTAAAATTAGCATGTTTAAAGTGATTTTCATGCGTCCAGGGGCTCGGGAAGTTAATTAAATACCATTTGGAGGCATTTAATGTTCGAGCAAAAACGGCTGATTTTCGACAAAAGAGATAACACCCCCCCATTACGTCATGCTTCAGAAATGTGGAAAATGGTCCGTTTTCAAATGTTTTATTTTTGAACGTCAGTTCACATTTGTAGGTGGATCATCAGTGTTAGAGCTAAAATTAGCATGTTTAAAGTGATTTTCATGCTTCCAGGGGCCCAAAACACAAGATTTATGGAATGGTTAAAAGTGCATGAAAATGGCCAATTTACTCACTCTGAGTTCTCAAAAAGGGTTTCTTCACCCCGGGAAGTTAATTAAATACCATTTGGAGGCATTTAATGTTCGAGCAAAATCAGCTGATTTTCGACAAAAGAGATAACACCCCCCCATTACGTCATGCTTCAGAAATGTGGAAAATGGTCCGTTTTCAAATGTTTTATTTTTGAACGTCAGTTCACATTTGTAGGTGGATCATCAGTGTTAGAGCTAAAATTAGCATGTTTAAAGTGATTTTCATGCTTCTAGGGGCTCGGGAAGTTAATTAAATACCATTTGGAGGCATTTAATGTTCGAGCAAAAACGGCTGATTTTCGACAAAAGAGATAACACCCCCCCATTACGTCATGCTTCAGAAATGTGGAAAATGGTCCGTTTTCAAATGTTTTATTTTTGAACGTCAGTTCACATTTGTAGGTGGATCATCAGTGTTAGAGCTAAAATTAGCATGTTTAAAGTGATTTTCATGCTTCCAGGGGCTCGGGAAGTGAAATAAATACCATTTGGAGGCATTTAATGTTCGAGCAAAAACGGCTAATTTTCGACAAAAGAGATAACACCCCCCCATTACGTCATGCTTCAGAAATGTGGAAAATGGTCCGTTTTCAAATGTTTTATTTTTGAACGTCAGTTCACATTTGTAGGTGGATCATCAGTGTTAGAGCTAAAATTAGCATGTTTAAAGTGATTTTCATGCTTCCAGGGGCTCGGGAAGTTAATTAAATACCATTTGGAGGCATTTAATGTTCGAGCAAAAACGGCTGATTTTCGACAAAAGAGATAACACCCCCCCCATTACGTCATGCTTCAGAAATGTGGAAAATGGTCCGTTTTCAAATGTTTTATTTTTGAACGTCAGTTCACATTTGTAGGTGGATCATCAGTGTTAGAGCTAAAATTAGCATGTTTAAAGTGATTTTCATGCTTCCAGGGGCCCAAAACACAAGATTTATGGAATGGTTAAAAGTGCATGAAAATGGCCAATTTACTCACTCTGAGTTCTCAAAAAGGGTTTCTTCACCCCGGGAAGTTAATTAAATACCATTTGGAGGCATTTAATGTTCGAGCAAAATCAGCTGATTTTCGACAAAAGAGATAACACCCCCCCATTACGTCATGCTTCAGAAATGTGGAAAATGGTCCGTTTTCAAATGTTTTATTTTTGAACGTCAGTTCACATTTGTAGGTGGATCATCAGTGTTAGAGCTAAAATTAGCATGTTTAAAGTGATTTTCATGCTTCTAGGGGCTCGGGAAGTTAATTAAATACCATTTGGAGGCATTTAATGTTCGAGCAAAAACGGCTGATTTTCGACAAAAGAGATAACACCCCCCCATTACGTCATGCTTCAGAAATGTGGAAAATGGTCCGTTTTCAAATGTTTTATTTTTGAACGTCAGTTCACATTTGTAGGTGGATCATCAGTGTTAGAGCTAAAATTAGCATGTTTAAAGTGATTTTCATGCTTCCAGGGGCTCGGGAAGTGAAATAAATACCATTTGGAGGCATTTAATGTTCGAGCAAAAACGGCTAATTTTCGACAAAAGAGATAACACCCCCCCATTACGTCATGCTTCAGAAATGTGGAAAATGGTCCGTTTTCAAATGTTTTATTTTTGAACGTCAGTTCACATTTGTAGGTGGATCATCAGTGTTAGAGCTAAAATTAGCATGTTTAAAGTGATTTTCATGCTTCCAGGGGCTCGGGAAGTTAATTAAATACCATTTGGAGGCATTTAATGTTCGAGCAAAAACGGCTGATTTTCGACAAAAGAGATAACACCCCCCCCATTACGTCATGCTTCAGAAATGTGGAAAATGGTCCGTTTTCAAATGTTTTATTTTTGAACGTCAGTTCACATTTGTAGGTGGATCATCAGTGTTAGAGCTAAAATTAGCATGTTTAAAGTGATTTTCATGCTTCCAGGGGCTCGGGAAGTTAATTAAATACCATTTGGAGGCATTTAATGTTCGAGCAAAAACGGCTGATTTTCGACAAAAGAGATAACACCCCCCCCATTACGTCATGCTTCAGAAATGTGGAAAATGGTCCGTTTTCAAATGTTTTATTTTTGAACGTCAGTTCACATTTGTAGGTGGATCATCAGTGTTAGAGCTAAAATTAGCATGTTTAAAGTGATTTTCATGCTTCCAGGGGCTCGGGAAGTTAATTAAATACCATTTGGAGGCATTTAATGTTCGAGCAAAAACGGCTGATTTTCGACAAAAGAGATAACACCCCCCCATTACGTCATGCTTCAGAAATGTGGAAAATGGTCCGTTTTCAAATGTTTTATTTTTGAACGTCAGTTCACATTTGTAGGTGGATCATCAGTGTTAGAGCTAAAATTAGCATGTTTAAAGTGATTTTCATGCTTCCAGGGGCTCGGGAAGTGAAATAAATACCATTTGGAGGCATTTAATGTTCGAGCAAAAACGGCTGATTTTCGACAAAAGAGATAACACCCCCCCATTACGTCATGCTTCAGAAATGTGGAAAATGGTCCGTTTTCAAATGTTTTATTTTTGAACGTCAGTTCACATTTGTAGGTGGATCATCAGTGTTAGAGCTAAAATTAGCATGTTTAAAGTGATTTTCATGCTTCCAGGGGCTCGGGAAGTTAATTAAATACCATTTGGAGGCATTTAATGTTCGAGCAAAAACGGCTGATTTTCGACAAAAGAGATAACACCCCCCCATTATGTCATGCTTCAGAAATGTGGAAAATGGTCCGTTTTCAAATGTTTTATTTTTGAACGTCAGTTCACATTTGTAGGTGGATCATCAGTGTTAGAGCTAAAATTAGCATGTTTAAAGTGATTTTCATGCTTCCAGGGGCTCGGGAAGTTAATTAAATACCATTTGGAGGCATTTAATGTTCGAGCAAAAACGGCTGATTTTCGACAAAAGAGATAACACCCCCCCATTACGTCATGCTTCAGAAATGTGGAAAATGGTCCGTTTTCAAATGTTTTATTTTTGAACGTCAGTTCACATTTGTAGGTGGATCATCAGTGTTAGAGCTAAAATTAGCATGTTTAAAGTGATTTTCATGCTTCCAGGGGCCCAAAACACAAGATTTATGGAATGGTTAAAAGTGCATGAAAATGGCCAATTTACTCACTCTGAGTTCTCAAAAAGGGTTTCTTCACCCCGGGAAGTGAATTAAATACCATTTGGAGGCATTTAATGTTCGAGCAAAAACGGCTGATTTTCGACAAAAGAGACAACACCCCCCCATTACGTCATGCTTCAGAAATGTGGAAAATGGTCCGTTTTCAAATGTTTTATTTTTGAACGTCAGTTCACATTTGTAGGTGGATCATCAGTGTTAGAGCTAAAATTAGCATGTTTAAAGTGATTTTCATGCTTCCAGGGGCCCAAAACACAAGATTTATGGAATGGTTAAAAGTGCATGAAAATGGCCAATTTACTCACTCTGAGTTCTCAAAAAGGGTTTCTTCACCCCGGGAAGTTAATTAAATACCATTTGGAGGCATTTAATGTTCGAGCAAAAACAGCTGATTTTCGACAAAAGAGATAACACCCCCCCATTACGTCATGCTTCAGAAATGTGGAAAATGGTCCGTTTTCAAATGTTTTATTTTTGAACGTCAGTTCACATTTGTAGGTGGATCATCAGTGTTAGAGCTAAAATTAGCATGTTTAAAGTGATTTTCATGCTTCTAGGGGCTCGGGAAGTTAATTAAATACCATTTGGAGGCATTTAATGTTCGAGCAAAAACAGCTGATTTTCGACAAAAGAGATAACACCCCCCCATTACGTCATGCTTCAGAAATGTGGAAAATGGTCCGTTTTCAAATGTTTTATTTTTGAACGTCAGTTCACATTTGTAGGTGGATCATCAGTGTTAGAGCTAAAATTAGCATGTTTAAAGTGATTTTCATGCTTCCAGGGGCTCGGGAAGTGAAATAAATACCATTTGGAGGCATTTAATGTTCGAGCAAAAACGGCTGATTTTCGACAAAAGAGATAACACCCCCCCATTACGTCATGCTTCAGAAATGTGGAAAATGGTCCGTTTTCAAATGTTTTATTTTTGAACGTCAGTTCACATTTGTAGGTGGATCATCAGTGTTAGAGCTAAAATTAGCATGTTTAAAGTGATTTTCATGCTTCCAGGGGCTCGGGAAGTTAATTAAATACCATTTGGAGGCATTTAATGTTCGAGCAAAAACGGCTGATTTTCGACAAAAGAGATAACACCCCCCCCATTACGTCATGCTTCAGAAATGTGGAAAATGGTCAGCTTTCAAATGTTTTATTTTTGAACGTCAGTTCACATTTGTAGGTGGATCATCAGTGTTAGAGCTAAAATTAGCATGTTTAAAGTGATTTTCATGCTTCCAGGGGCTCGGGAAGTTAATTAAATACCATTTGGAGGCATTTAATGTTCGAGCAAAAACGGCTGATTTTCGACAAAAGAGATAACACCCCCCCATTACGTCATGCTTCAGAAATGTGGAAAATTGTCCGTTTTCAAATGTTTTATTTTTGAACGTCAGTTCACATTTGTAGGTGGATCATCAGTGTTAGAGCTAAAATTAGCATGTTTAAAGTGATTTTCATGCTTCCAGGGGCTCGGGAAGTGAATTAAATACCATTTGGAGGCATTTAATGTTTGAGCAAAAACGGCTGATTTTCGACAAAAGAGATAACACCCCCCCCATTACGTCATGCTTCAGAAATGTGGAAAATGATCCGTTTTCAAATGTTTTATTTTTGAACGTCAGTTCACATTTGTAGGTGGATCATCAGTGTTAGAGCTAAAATTAGCATGTTTAAAGTGATTTTCATGCTTCCAGGGGCTCGGGAAGTGAATTAAATACCATTTGGAGGCATTTAATGTTCGAGCAAAAACGGCTGATTTTCGACAAAAGAGATAACACCCCCCCATTACGTCATGCTTCAGAAATGTGGAAAATGGTCCGTTTTCAAATGTTTTATTTTTGAACATCAGTTCACATTTGTAGGTGGATCATCAGTGTTAGAGCTAAAATTAGCATGTTTAAAGTGATTTTCATGCTTCCAGGGGCTCGGGAAGTTAATTAAATACCATTTGGAGGCATTTAATGTTCGAGCAAAAACGGCTGATTTTCGACAAAAGAGATAACACCCCCCCATTACTTCATGCTTCAGAAATGTGGAAAATGGTCCGTTTTCAAATGTTTTTTTTTTTAACGTCAGTTCACATTTGTAGGTGGATCATCAGTGTTAGAGCTAAAATTAGCATGTTTAAAGTGATTTTCATGCTTCCAGGGGCCCAAAACACAAGATTTATGGAATGGTTAAAAGTGCATGAAAATGGCCAATTTACTCACTCTGAGTTCTCAAAAAGGGTTTCTTCACCCCGGGAAGTGAAATAAATACCATTTGGAGGCATTTAATGTTCGAGCAAAAACGGCTGATTTTCGACAAAAGAGATAACACCCCCCCATTACGTCATGCTTCAGAAATGTGGAAAATGGTCCGTTTTCAAATGTTTTATTTTTGAACGTCAGTTCACATTTGTAGGTGGATCATCAGTGTTAGAGCTAAAATTAGCATGTTTAAAGTGATTTTCATGCTTCCAGGGGCTCGGGAAGTTAATTAAATACCATTTGGAGGCATTTAATGTTCGAGCAAAAACGGCTGATTTTCGACAAAAGAGATAACACCCCCCATTACGTCATGCTTCAGAAATGTGGAAAATGGTCCGTTTTCAAATGTTTTATTTTTGAACGTCAGTTCACATTTGTAGGTGGATCATCAGTGTTAGAGCTAAAATTAGCATGTTTAAAGTGATTTTCATGCTTCCAGGGGCTCGGGAAGTTAATTAAATACCATTTGGAGGCATTTAATGTTCGAGCAAAAACGGCTGATTTTCGACAAAAGAGATAACACCCCCCCATTACGTCATGCTTCGGAAATGTGGAAAATGGTCCGTTTTCAAATGTTTTATTTTTGAACGTCAGTTCACATTTGTAGGTGGATCATCAGTGTTAGAGCTAAAATTAGCATGTTTAAAGTGATTTTCATGCTTCCAGGGGCCCAAAACACAAGATTTATGGAATGGTTAAAAGTGCATGAAAATGGCCAATTTACTCACTCTGAGTTCTCAAAAAGGGTTTCTTCACCCCGGGAAGTGAATTAAATACCATTTGGAGGCATTTAATGTTCGAGCAAAAACGGCTGATTTTCGACAAAAGAGTTAACACCCCCCCATTACGTCATGCTTCAGAAATGTGGAAAATGGTCCGTTTTCAAATGTTTTATTTTTGAACGTCAGTTCACATTTGTAGGTGGATCATCAGTGTTAGAGCTAAAATTAGCATGTTTAAAGTGATTTTCATGCTTCCAGGGGCTCGGGAAGTGAAATAAATACCATTTGGAGGCATTTAATGTTCGAGCAAAAACGGCTGATTTTCGACAAAAGAGATAACACCCCCCCATTACGTCATGCTTCAGAAATGTGGAAAATGGTCCGTTTTCAAATGTTTTATTTTTGAACGTCAGTTCACATTTGTAGGTGGATCATCAGTGTTAGAGCTAAAATTAGCATGTTTAAAGTGATTTTCATGCGTCCAGGGGCTCGGGAAGTTAATTAAATACCATTTGGAGGCATTTAATGTTCGAGCAAAAACGGCTGATTTTCGACAAAAGAGATAACACCCCCCCATTACGTCATGCTTCAGAAATGTGGAAAATGGTCCGTTTTCAAATGTTTTATTTTTGAACGTCAGTTCACATTTGTAGGTGGATCATCAGTGTTAGAGCTAAAATTAGCATGTTTAAAGTGATTTTCATGCTTCCAGG
The DNA here is from genome assembly GCF_964263255.1 of Lissotriton vulgaris. Taxonomy (NCBI): domain Eukaryota; kingdom Metazoa; phylum Chordata; class Amphibia; order Caudata; family Salamandridae; genus Lissotriton; species Lissotriton vulgaris. The sequence continues at coordinate 305,554 of NW_028247649.1, read as the reverse complement.
GGCCCAAAACACAAGATTTATGGAATGGTTAAAAGTGCATGAAAATGGCCAATTTACTCACTCTGAGTTCTCAAAAAGGGTTTCTTCACCCCGGGAAGTTAATTAAATACCATTTGGAGGCATTTAATGTTCGAGCAAAAACAGCTGATTTTCGACAAAAGAGATAACACCCCCCCATTACGTCATGCTTCAGAAATGTGGAAAATGGTCCGTTTTCAAATGTTTTATTTTTGAACGTCAGTTCACATTTGTAGGTGGATCATCAGTGTTAGAGCTAAAATTAGCATGTTTAAAGTGATTTTCATGCTTCTAGGGGCTCGGGAAGTTAATTAAATACCATTTGGAGGCATTTAATGTTCGAGCAAAAACGGCTGATTTTCGACAAAAGAGATAACACCCCCCCATTACGTCATGCTTCAGAAATGTGGAAAATGGTCCGTTTTCAAATGTTTTATTTTTGAACGTCAGTTCACATTTGTAGGTGGATCATCAGTGTTAGAGCTAAAATTAGCATGTTTAAAGTGATTTTCATGCTTCCAGGGGCTCGGGAAGTGAAATAAATACCATTTGGAGGCATTTAATGTTCGAGCAAAAACGGCTGATTTTCGACAAAAGAGATAACACCCCCCCATTACGTCATGCTTCAGAAATGTGGAAAATGGTCCGTTTTCAAATTTTTTATTTTTGAACGTCAGTTCACATTTGTAGGTGGATCATCAGTGTTAGAGCTGAAATTAGCATGTTTAAAGTGATTTTCATGCTTCCAGGGGCTCGGGAAGTTAATTAAATACCATTTGGAGGCATTTAATGTTCGAGCAAAAACGGCTGATTTTCGACAAAAGAGATAACACCCCCCCCATTACGTCATGCTTCAGAAATGTGGAAAATGGTCAGTTTTCAAATGTTTTATTTTTGAACGTCAGTTCACATTTGTAGGTGGATCATCAGTGTTAGAGCTAAAATTAGCATGTTTAAAGTGATTTTCATGCTTCCAGGGGCTCGGGAAGTTAATTAAATACCATTTGGAGGCATTTAATGTTCGAGCAAAAACGGCTGATTTTCGACAAAAGAGATAACACCCCCCCATTACGTCATGCTTCAGAAATGTGGAAAATTGTCCGTTTTCAAATGTTTTATTTTTGAACGTCAGTTCACATTTGTAGGTGGATCATCAGTGTTAGAGCTAAAATTAGCATGTTTAAAGTGATTTTCATGCTTCCAGGGGCTCGGGAAGTGAAATAAATACCATTTGGAGGCATTTATTGTTCGAGCAAAAACGGCTGATTTTCGACAAAAGAGATAACACCCCCCCATTACGTCATGCTTCAGAAATGTGGAAAATGGTCCGTTTTCAAATGTTTTATTTTTGAACGTCAGTTCACATTTGTAGGTGGATCATCAGTGTTAGAGCTAAAATTAGCATGTTTAAAGTGATTTTCATGCTTCCAGGGGCTCGGGAAGTTAATTAAATACCATTTGGAGGCATTTAATGTTCGAGCAAAAACGGCTGATTTTCGACAAAAGAGATAACACCCCCCCATTACGTCATGCTTCAGAAATGTGGAAAATAGTCCGTTTTCAAATGTTTTATTTTTGAACGTCAGTTCACATTTGTAGGTGGATCATCAGTGTTAGAGCTAAAATTAGCATGTTTAAAGTGATTTTCATGCTTCCAGGGGCTCGGGAAGTTAATTAAATACCATTTGGAGGCATTTAATGTTCGAGCAAAAACGGCTGATTTTCGACAAAAGAGATAACACCCCCCCCATTACGTCATGCTTCAGAAATGTTGAAAATGGTCCGTTTTCAAATGTTTTATTTTTGAACGTCAGTTCACATTTGTAGGTGGATCATCAGTGTTAGAGCTAAAATTAGCATGTTTAAAGTGATTTTCATGCTTCCAGGGGCTCGGGAAGTTAATTAAATACCATTTGGAGGCATTTAATGTTCGAGCAAAAACGGCTGATTTTCGACAAAAGAGATAACACCCCCCATTACGTCATGCTTCAGAAAGGTGGAAAATGGTCCGTTTTCAAATGTTTTATTTTTGAACGTCAGTTCACATTTGTAGGTGGATCATCAGTGTTAGAGCTAAAATTAGCATGTTTAAAGTGATTTTCATGCTTCCAGGGTCCCAAAACACAAGATTTATGGAATGGTTAAAAGTGCATGAAAATGGCCAATTTACTCACTCTGAGTTCTCAAAAAGGGTTTCTTCACCCCGGGAAGTGAATTAAATACCATTTGGAGGCATTTAATGTTCGAGCAAAAACGGCTGATTTTCGACAAAAGAGATAACACCCCCCCATTACGTCATGCTTCAGAAATGTGGAAAATGGTCCGTTTTCAAATGTTTTATTTTTGAACGTCAGTTCACATTTGTAGGTGGATCATCAGTGTTAGAGCTAAAATTAGCATGTTTAAAGTGATTTTCATGCTTCCAGGGGCTCGGGAAGTGAAATAAATACCATTTGGAGGCATTTAATGTTCGAGCAAAAACGGCTGATTTTCGACAAAAGAGATAACACCCCCCCATTACGTCATGCTTCAGAAATGTGGAAAATGGTCCGTTTTCAAATGTTTTATTTTTGAACGTCAGTTCACATTTGTAGGTGGATCATCAGTGTTAGAGCTAAAATTAGCATGTTTAAAGTGATTTTCATGCGTCCAGGGGCTCGGGAAGTTAATTAAATACCATTTGGAGGCATTTAATGTTCGAGCAAAAACGGCTGATTTTCGACAAAAGAGATAACACCCCCCCATTACGTCATGCTTCAGAAATGTGGAAAATGGTCCGTTTTCAAATGTTTTATTTTTGAACGTCAGTTCACATTTGTAGGTGGATCATCAGTGTTAGAGCTAAAATTAGCATGTTTAAAGTGATTTTCATGCTTCCAGGGGCCCAAAACACAAGATTTATGGAATGGTTAAAAGTGCATGAAAATGGCCAATTTACTCACTCTGAGTTCTCAAAAAGGGTTTCTTCACCCCGGGAAGTTAATTAAATACCATTTGGAGGCATTTAATGTTCGAGCAAAAACAGCTGATTTTCGACAAAAGAGATAACACCCCCCCATTACGTCATGCTTCAGAAATGTGGAAAATGGTCCGTTTTCAAATGTTTTATTTTTGAACGTCAGTTCACATTTGTAGGTGGATCATCAGTGTTAGAGCTAAAATTAGCATGTTTAAAGTGATTTTCATGCTTCTAGGGGCTCGGGAAAGTTAATTAAATACCATTTGGAGGCATTTAATGTTGGAGCAAAAACGGCTGATTTTCGACAAAAGAGATAACACCCCCCCATTACGTCATGCTTCAGAAATGTGGAAAATGGTCCGTTTTCAAATGTTTTATTTTTGAACGTCAGTTCACATTTGTAGGTGGATCATCAGTGTTAGAGCTAAAATTAGCATGTTTAAAGTGATTTTCATGCTTCCAGGGGCTCGGGAAGTGAAATAAATACCATTTGGAGGCATTTAATGTTCGAGCAAAAACGGCTGATTTTCGACAAAAGAGATAACACCCCCCCATTACGTCATGCTTCAGAAATGTGGAAAATGGTCCGTTTTCAAATGTTTTATTTTTGAACGTCAGTTCACATTTGTAGGTGGATCATCAGTGTTAGAGCTAAAATTAGCATGTTTAAAGTGATTTTCATGCTTCCAGGGGCTCGGGAAGTTAATTAAATACCATTTGGAGGCATTTAATGTTCGAGCAAAAACGGCTGATTTTCGACAAAAGAGATAACACCCCCCCCATTACGTCATGCTTCAGAAATGTGGAAAATGGTCCGTTTTCAAATGTTTTATTTTTGAACGTCAGTTCACATTTGTAGGTGGATCATCAGTGTTAGAGCTAAAATTAGCATGTTTAAAGTGATTTTCATGCTTCCAGGGGCCCAAAACACAAGATTTATGGAATGGTTAAAAGTGCATGAAAATGGCCAATTTACTCACTCTGAGTTCTCAAAAAGGGTTTCTTCACCCCGGGAAGTGAATTAAATACCATTTGGAGGCATTTAATGTTCGAGCAAAAACGGCTGATTTTCGACAAAAGAGATAACACCCCCCCATTACGTCATGCTTCAGAAATGTGGAAAATGGTCCGTTTTCAAATGTTTTATTTTTGAACGTCAGTTCACATTTGTAGGTGGATCATCAGTGTTAGAGCTAAAATTAGCATGTTTAAAGTGATTTTCATGCTTCCAGGGGCTCGGTAAGTGAAATAAATACCATTTGGAGGCATTTAATGTTCGAGCAAAAACGGCTGATTTTCGACAAAAGAGATAACACCCCCCCATTACGTCATGCTTCAGAAATGTGGAAAATGGTCCGTTTTCAAATGTTTTATTTTTGAACGTCAGTTCACATTTGTAGGTGGATCATCAGTGTTAGAGCTAAAATTATCATGTTTAAAGTGATTTTCATGCTTCCAGGGGCCCAAAACACAAGATTTATGGAATGGTTAAAAGTGCATGAAAATGGCCAATTTACTCACTCTGAGTTCTCAAAAAGGGTTTCTTCACCCCGGGAAGTTAATTAAATACCATTTGGAGGCATTTAATGTTCGAGCAAAATCAGCTGATTTTCGACAAAAGAGATAACACCCCCCCATTACGTCATGCTTCAGAAATGTGGAAAATGGTCCGTTTTCAAATGTTTTATTTTTGAACGTCAGTTCACATTTGTAGGTGGATCATCAGTGTTAGAGCTAAAATTAGCATGTTTAAAGTGATTTTCATGCTTCTAGGGGCTCGGGAAGTTAATTAAATACCATTTGGAGGCATTTAATGTTCGAGCAAAAACGGCTGATTTTCGACAAAAGAGATAACACCCCCCCATTACGTCATGCTTCAGAAATGTGGAAAATGGTCCGTTTTCAAATGTTTTATTTTTGAACGTCAGTTCACATTTGTAGGTGGATCATCAGTGTTAGAGCTAAAATTAGCATGTTTAAAGTGATTTTCATGCTTCCAGGGGCTCGGGAAGTGAAATAAATACCATTTGGAGGCATTTAATGTTCGAGCAAAAACGGCTAATTTTCGACAAAAGAGATAACACCCCCCCATTACGTCATGCTTCAGAAATGTGGAAAATGGTCCGTTTTCAAATGTTTTATTTTTGAACGTCAGTTCACATTTGTAGGTGGATCATCAGTGTTAGAGCTAAAATTAGCATGTTTAAAGTGATTTTCATGCTTCCAGGGGCTCGGGAAGTTAATTAAATACCATTTGGAGGCATTTAATGTTCGAGCAAAAACGGCTGATTTTCGACAAAAGAGATAACACCCCCCCCATTACGTCATGCTTCAGAAATGTGGAAAATGGTCCGTTTTCAAATGTTTTATTTTTGAACGTCAGTTCACATTTGTAGGTGGATCATCAGTGTTAGAGCTAAAATTAGCATGTTTAAAGTGATTTTCATGCTTCCAGGGGCTCGGGAAGTTAATTAAATACCATTTGGAGGCATTTAATGTTCCAGCAAAAACGGCTGATTTTCGACAAAAGAGATAACACCCCCCCCATTACGTCATGCTTCAGAAATGTGGAAAATGGTCCGTTTTCAAATGTTTTATTTTTGAACGTCAGTTCACATTTGTAGGTGGATCATCAGTGTTAGAGCTAAAATTAGCATGTTTAAAGTGATTTTCATGCTTCCAGGGGCTTGGGAAGTTAATTAAATACCATTTGGAGGCATTTAATGTTCGAGCAAAAACGGCTGATTTTCGACAAAAGAGATAACACCCCCCCATTACGTCATGCTTCAGAAATGTGGAAAATGGTCCGTTTTCAAATGTTTTATTTTTGAACGTCAGTTCACATTTGTAGGTGGATCATCAGTGTTAGAGCTAAAATTAGCATGTTTAAAGTGATTTTCATGCTTCCAGGGGCCCAAAACACAAGATTTATGGAATGGTTAAAAGTGCATGAAAATGGCCAATTTACTCACTCTGAGTTCTCAAAAAGGGTTTCTTCACCCCGGGAAGTGAATTAAATACCATTTGGAGGCATTTAATGTTCGAGCAAAAACGGCTGATTTTCGACAAAAGAGTTAACACCCCCCCATTACGTCATGCTTCAGAAATGTGGAAAATGGTCCGTTTTCAAATGTTTTATTTTTGAACGTCAGTTCACATTTGTAGGTGGATCATCAGTGTTAGAGCTAAAATTAGCATGTTTAAAGTGATTTTCATGCTTCCAGGGGCTCGGGAAGTGAAATAAATACCATTTGGAGGCATTTAATGTTCGAGCAAAAACGGCTGATTTTCGACAAAAGAGATAACACCCCCCCATTACGTCATGCTTCAGAAATGTGGAAAATGGTCCGTTTTCAAATGTTTTATTTTTGAACGTCAGTTCACATTTGTAGGTGGATCATCAGTGTTAGAGCTAAAATTAGCATGTTTAAAGTGATTTTCATGCGTCCAGGGGCTCGGGAAGTTAATTAAATACCATTTGGAGGCATTTAATGTTCGAGCAAAAACGGCTGATTTTCGACAAAAGAGATAACACCCCCCCATTACGTCATGCTTCAGAAATGTGGAAAATGGTCCGTTTTCAAATGTTTTATTTTTGAACGTCAGTTCACATTTGTAGGTGGATCATCAGTGTTAGAGCTAAAATTAGCATGTTTAAAGTGATTTTCATGCTTCCAGGGGCCCAAAACACAAGATTTATGGAATGGTTAAAAGTGCATGAAAATGGCCAATTTACTCACTCTGAGTTCTCAAAAAGGGTTTCTTCACCCCGGGAAGTTAATTAAATACCATTTGGAGGCATTTAATGTTCGAGCAAAAACAGCTGATTTTCGACAAAAGAGATAACACCCCCCCATTACGTCATGCTTCAGAAATGTGGAAAATGGTCCGTTTTCAAATGTTTTATTTTTGAACGTCAGTTCACATTTGTAGGTGGATCATCAGTGTTAGAGCTAAAATTAGCATGTTTAAAGTGATTTTCATGCTTCTAGGGGCTCGGGAAGTTAATTAAATACCATTTGGAGGCATTTAATGTTCGAGCAAAAACGGCTGATTTTCGACAAAAGAGATAACACCCCCCCATTACGTCATGCTTCAGAAATGTGGAAAATGGTCCGTTTTCAAATGTTTTATTTTTGAACGTCAGTTCACATTTGTAGGTGGATCATCAGTGTTAGAGCTAAAATTAGCATGTTTAAAGTGATTTTCATGCTTCCAGGGGCTCGGGAAGTGAAATAAATACCATTTGGAGGCATTTAATGTTCGAGCAAAAACGGCTGATTTTCGACAAAAGAGATAACACCCCCCCATTACGTCATGCTTCAGAAATGTGGAAAATGGTCCGTTTTCAAATTTTTTATTTTTGAACGTCAGTTCACATTTGTAGGTGGATCATCAGTGTTAGAGCTGAAATTAGCATGTTTAAAGTGATTTTCATGCTTCCAGGGGCTCGGGAAGTTAATTAAATACCATTTGGAGGCATTTAATGTTCGAGCAAAAACGGCTGATTTTCGACAAAAGAGATAACACCCCCCCCATTACGTCATGCTTCAGAAATGTGGAAAATGGTCAGTTTTCAAATGTTTTATTTTTGAACGTCAGTTCACATTTGTAGGTGGATCATCAGTGTTAGAGCTAAAATTAGCATGTTTAAAGTGATTTTCATGCTTCCAGGGGCTCGGGAAGTTAATTAAATACCATTTGGAGGCATTTAATGTTCGAGCAAAAACGGCTGATTTTCGACAAAAGAGATAACACCCCCCCATTACGTCATGCTTCAGAAATGTGGAAAATTGTCCGTTTTCAAATGTTTTATTTTTGAACGTCAGTTCACATTTGTAGGTGGATCATCAGTGTTAGAGCTAAAATTAGCATGTTTAAAGTGATTTTCATGCTTCCAGGGGCTCGGGAAGTGAAATAAATACCATTTGGAGGCATTTATTGTTCGAGCAAAAACGGCTGATTTTCGACAAAAGAGATAACACCCCCCCATTACGTCATGCTTCAGAAATGTGGAAAATGGTCCGTTTTCAAATGTTTTATTTTTGAACGTCAGTTCACATTTGTAGGTGGATCATCAGTGTTAGAGCTAAAATTAGCATGTTTAAAGTGATTTTCATGCTTCCAGGGGCTCGGGAAGTTAATTAAATACCATTTGGAGGCATTTAATGTTCGAGCAAAAACGGCTGATTTTCGACAAAAGAGATAACACCCCCCCCATTACGTCATGCTTCAGAAATGTGGAAAATAGTCCGTTTTCAAATGTTTTATTTTTGAACGTCAGTTCACATTTGTAGGTGGATCATCAGTGTTAGAGCTAAAATTAGCATGTTTAAAGTGATTTTCATGCTTCCAGGGGCTCGGGAAGTTAATTAAATACCATTTGGAGGCATTTAATGTTCGAGCAAAAACGGCTGATTTTCGACAAAAGAGATAACACCCCCCCCATTACGTCATGCTTCAGAAATGTTGAAAATGGTCCGTTTTCAAATGTTTTATTTTTGAACGTCAGTTCACATTTGTAGGTGGATCATCAGTGTTAGAGCTAAAATTAGCATGTTTAAAGTGATTTTCATGCTTCCAGGGGCTCGGGAAGTTAATTAAATACCATTTGGAGGCATTTAATGTTCGAGCAAAAACGGCTGATTTTCGACAAAAGAGATAACACCCCCCATTTCGTCATGCTTCAGAAAGGTGGAAAATGGTCCGTTTTCAAATGTTTTATTTTTGAACGTCAGTTCACATTTGTAGGTGGATCATCAGTGTTAGAGCTAAAATTAGCATGTTTAAAGTGATTTTCATGCTTCCAGGGTCCCAAAACACAAGATTTATGGAATGGTTAAAAGTGCATGAAAATGGCCAATTTACTCACTCTGAGTTCTCAAAAAGGGTTTCTTCACCCCGGGAAGTGAATTAAATACCATTTGGAGGCATTTAATGTTCGAGCAAAAACGGCTGATTTTCGACAAAAGAGATAACACCCCCCCATTACGTCATGCTTCAGAAATGTGGAAAATGGTCCGTTTTCAAATGTTTTATTTTTGAACGTCAGTTCACATTTGTAGGTGGATCATCAGTGTTAGAGCTAAAATTAGCATGTTTAAAGTGATTTTCATGCTTCCAGGGGCTCGGGAAGTGAAATAAATACCATTTGGAGGCATTTAATGTTTGAGCAAAAACGGCTGATTTTCGACAAAAGAGATAACACCCCCCCATTACGTCATGCTTCAGAAATGTGGAAAATGGTCCGTTTTCAAATGTTTTATTTTTGAACGTCAGTTCACATTTGTAGGTGGATCATCAGTGTTAGAGCTAAAATTAGCATGTTTAAAGTGATTTTCATGCGTCCAGGGGCTCGGGAAGTTAATTAAATACCATTTGGAGGCATTTAATGTTCGAGCAAAAACGGCTGATTTTCGACAAAAGAGATAACACCCCCCCATTACGTCATGCTTCAGAAATGTGGAAAATGGTCCGTTTTCAAATGTTTTATTTTTGAACGTCAGTTCACATTTGTAGGTGGATCATCAGTGTTAGAGCTAAAATTAGCATGTTTAAAGTGATTTTCATGCTTCCAGGGGCCCAAAACACAAGATTTATGGAATGGTTAAAAGTGCATGAAAATGGCCAATTTACTCACTCTGAGTTCTCAAAAAGGGTTTCTTCACCCCGGGAAGTTAATTAAATACCATTTGGAGGCATTTAATGTTCGAGCAAAAACAGCTGATTTTCGACAAAAGAGATAACACCCCCCCATTACGTCATGCTTCAGAAATGTGGAAAATGGTCCGTTTTCAAATGTTTTATTTTTGAACGTCAGTTCACATTTGTAGGTGGATCATCAGTGTTAGAGCTAAAATTAGCATGTTTAAAGTGATTTTCATGCTTCTAGGGGCTCGGGAAAGTTAATTAAATACCATTTGGAGGCATTTAATGTTGGAGCAAAAACGGCTGATTTTCGACAAAAGAGATAACACCCCCCCATTACGTCATGCTTCAGAAATGTGGAAAATGGTCCGTTTTCAAATGTTTTATTTTTGAACGTCAGTTCACATTTGTAGGTGGATCATCAGTGTTAGAGCTAAAATTAGCATGTTTAAAGTGATTTTCATGCTTCCAGGGGCTCGGGAAGTGAAATAAATACCATTTGGAGGCATTTAATGTTCGAGCAAAAACGGCTGATTTTCGACAAAAGAGATAACACCCCCCCATTACGTCATGCTTCAGAAATGTGGAAAATGGTCCGTTTTCAAATGTTTTATTTTTGAACGTCAGTTCACATTTGTAGGTGGATCATCAGTGTTAGAGCTAAAATTAGCATGTTTAAAGTGATTTTCATGCTTCCAGGGGCTCGGGAAGTGAAATAAATACCATTTGGAGGCATTTAATGTTTGAGCAAAAACGGCTGATTTTCGACAAAAGAGATAACACCCCCCCATTACGTCATGCTTCAGAAATGTGGAAAATGGTCCGTTTTCAAATGTTTTATTTTTGAACGTCAGTTCACATTTGTAGGTGGATCATCAGTGTTAGAGCTAAAATTAGCATGTTTAAAGTGATTTTCATGCGTCCAGGGGCTCGGGAAGTTAATTAAATACCATTTGGAGGCATTTAATGTTCGAGCAAAAACGGCTGATTTTCGACAAAAGAGATAACACCCCCCCATTACGTCATGCTTCAGAAATGTGGAAAATGGTCCGTTTTCAAATGTTTTATTTTTGAACGTCAGTTCACATTTGTAGGTGGATCATCAGTGTTAGAGCTAAAATTAGCATGTTTAAAGTGATTTTCATGCTTCCAGGGGCCCAAAACACAAGATTTATGGAATGGTTAAAAGTGCATGAAAATGGCCAATTTACTCACTCTGAGTTCTCAAAAAGGGTTTCTTCACCCCGGGAAGTTAATTAAATACCATTTGGAGGCATTTAATGTTCGAGCAAAAACAGCTGATTTTCGACAAAAGAGATAACACCCCCCCATTACGTCATGCTTCAGAAATGTGGAAAATGGTCCGTTTTCAAATGTTTTATTTTTGAACGTCAGTTCACATTTGTAGGTGGATCATCAGTGTTAGAGCTAAAATTAGCATGTTTAAAGTGATTTTCATGCTTCTAGGGGCTCGGGAAAGTTAATTAAATACCATTTGGAGGCATTTAATGTTGGAGCAAAAACGGCTGATTTTCGACAAAAGAGATAACACCCCCCCATTACGTCATGCTTCAGAAATGTGGAAAATGGTCCGTTTTCAAATGTTTTATTTTTGAACGTCAGTTCACATTTGTAGGTGGATCATCAGTGTTAGAGCTAAAATTAGCATGTTTAAAGTGATTTTCATGCTTCCAGGGGCTCGGGAAGTGAAATAAATACCATTTGGAGGCATTTAATGTTCGAGCAAAAACGGCTGATTTTCGACAAAAGAGATAACACCCCCCCATTACGTCATGCTTCAGAAATGTGGAAAATGGTCCGTTTTCAAATGTTTTATTTTTGAACGTCAGTTCACATTTGTAGGTGGATCATCAGTGTTAGAGCTAAAATTAGCATGTTTAAAGTGATTTTCATGCTTCCAGGGGCTCGGGAAGTTAATTAAATACCATTTGGAGGCATTTAATGTTCGAGCAAAAACGGCTGATTTTCGACAAAAGAGATAACACCCCCCCCATTACGTCATGCTTCAGAAATGTGGAAAATGGTCCGTTTTCAAATGTTTTATTTTTGAACGTCAGTTCACATTTGTAGGTGGATCATCAGTGTTAGAGCTAAAATTAGCATGTTTAAAGTGATTTTCATGCTTCCAGGGGCCCAAAACACAAGATTTATGGAATGGTTAAAAGTGCATGAAAATGGCCAATTTACTCACTCTGAGTTCTCAAAAAGGGTTTCTTCACCCCGGGAAGTGAATTAAATACCATTTGGAGGCATTTAATGTTCGAGCAAAAACGGCTGATTTTCGACAAAAGAGATAACACCCCCCCATTACGTCATGCTTCAGAAATGTGGAAAATGGTCCGTTTTCAAATGTTTTATTTTTGAACGTCAGTTCACATTTGTAGGTGGATCATCAGTGTTAGAGCTAAAATTAGCATGTTTAAAGTGATTTTCATGCTTCCAGGGGCTCGGTAAGTGAAATAAATACCATTTGGAGGCATTTAATGTTCGAGCAAAAACGGCTGATTTTCGACAAAAGAGATAACACCCCCCCATTACGTCATGCTTCAGAAATGTGGAAAATGGTCCGTTTTCAAATGTTTTATTTTTGAACGTCAGTTCACATTTGTAGGTGGATCATCAGTGTTAGAGCTAAAATTAGCATGTTTAAAGTGATTTTCATGCTTCCAGGGGCCCAAAACACAAGATTTATGGAATGGTTAAAAGTGCATGAAAATGGCCAATTTACTCACTCTGAGTTCTCAAAAAGGGTTTCTTCACACCGGGAAGTTAATTAAATACCATTTGGAGGCATTTAATGTTCGAGCAAAATCAGCTGATTTTCGACAAAAGAGATAACACCCCCCCATTACGTCATGCTTCAGAAATGTGGAAAATGGTCCGTTTTCAAATGTTTTATTTTTGAACGTCAGTTCACATTTGTAGGTGGATCATCAGTGTTAGAGCTAAAATTAGCATGTTTAAAGTGATTTTCATGCTTCTAGGGGCTCGGGAAGTTAATTAAATACCATTTGGAGGCATTTAATGTTCGAGCAAAAACGGCTGATTTTCGACAAAAGAGATAACACCCCCCCATTACGTCATGCTTCAGAAATGTGGAAAATGGTCCGTTTTCAAATGTTTTATTTTTGAACGTCAGTTCACATTTGTAGGTGGATCATCAGTGTTAGAGCTAAAATTAGCATGTTTAAAGTGATTTTCATGCTTCCAGGGGCTCGGGAAGTGAAATAAATACCATTTGGAGGCATTTAATGTTCGAGCAAAAACGGCTAATTTTCGACAAAAGAGATAACACCCCCCATTACGTCATGCTTCAGAAATGTGGAAAATGGTCCGTTTTCAAATGTTTTATTTTTGAACGTCAGTTCACATTTGTAGGTGGATCATCAGTGTTAGAGCTAAAATTAGCATGTTTAAAGTGATTTTCATGCTTCCAGGGGCTCGGGAAGTTAATTAAATACCATTTGGAGGCATTTAATGTTCGAGCAAAAACGGCTGATTTTCGACAAAAGAGATAACACCCCCCCCATTACGTCATGCTTCAGAAATGTGGAAAATGGTCCGTTTTCAAATGTTTTATTTTTGAACGTCAGTTCACATTTGTAGGTGGATCATCAGTGTTAGAGCTAAAATTAGCATGTTTAAAGTGATTTTCATGCTTCCAGGGGCTCGGGAAGTTAATTAAATACCATTTGGAGGCATTTAATGTTCGAGCAAAAACGGCTGATTTTCGACAAAAGAGATAACACCCCCCCATTACGTCATGCTTCAGAAATGTGGAAAATGGTCCGTTTTCAAATGTTTTATTTTTGAACGTCAGTTCACATTTGTAGGTGGATCATCAGTGTTAGAGCTAAAATTAGCATGTTTAAAGTGATTTTCATGCTTCCAGGGGCTCGGGAAGTGAAATAAATACCATTTGGAGGCATTTAATGTTCGAGCAAAAACGGCTGATTTTCGACAAAAGAGATAACACCCCCCCATTACGTCATGCTTCAGAAATGTGGAAAATGGTCCGTTTTCAAATGTTTTATTTTTGAACGTCAGTTCACATTTGTAGGTGGATCATCAGTGTTAGAGCTAAAATTAGCATGTTTAAAGTGATTTTCATGCTTCCAGGGGCTCGGTAAGTGAAATAAATACCATTTGGAGGCATTTAATGTTCGAGCAAAAACGGCTGATTTTCGACAAAAGAGATAACACCCCCCCATTACGTCATGCTTCAGAAATGTGGAAAATGGTCCGTTTTCAAATGTTTTATTTTTGAACGTCAGTTCACATTTGTAGGTGGATCATCAGTGTTAGAGCTAAAATTAGCATGTTTAAAGTGATTTTCATGCTTCCAGGGGCCCAAAACACAAGATTTATGGAATGGTTAAAAGTGCATGAAAATGGCCAATTTACTCACTCTGAGTTCTCAAAAAGGGTTTCTTCACCCCGGGAAGTTAATTAAATACCATTTGGAGGCATTTAATGTTCGAGCAAAATCAGCTGATTTTCGACAAAAGAGATAACACCCCCCCATTACGTCATGCTTCAGAAATGTGGAAAATGGTCCGTTTTCAAATGTTTTATTTTTGAACGTCAGTTCACATTTGTAGGTGGATCATCAGTGTTAGAGCTAAAATTAGCATGTTTAAAGTGATTTTCATGCTTCTAGGGGCTCGGGAAGTTAATTAAATACCATTTGGAGGCATTTAATGTTCGAGCAAAAACGGCTGATTTTCGACAAAAGAGATAACACCCCCCCATTACGTCATGCTTCAGAAATGTGGAAAATGGTCCGTTTTCAAATGTTTTATTTTTGAACGTCAGTTCACATTTGTAGGTGGATCATCAGTGTTAGAGCTAAAATTAGCATGTTTAAAGTGATTTTCATGCTTCCAGGGGCTCGGGAAGTGAAATAAATACCATTTGGAGGCATTTAATGTTCGAGCAAAAACGGCTAATTTTCGACAAAAGAGATAACACCCCCCATTACGTCATGCTTCAGAAATGTGGAAAATGGTCCGTTTTCAAATGTTTTATTTTTGAACGTCAGTTCACATTTGTAGGTGGATCATCAGTGTTAGAGCTAAAATTAGCATGTTTAAAGTGATTTTCATGCTTCCAGGGGCTCGGGAAGTTAATTAAATACCATTTGGAGGCATTTAATGTTCGAGCAAAAACGGCTGATTTTCGACAAAAGAGATAACACCCCCCCCATTACGTCATGCTTCAGAAATGTGGAAAATGGTCCGTTTTCAAATGTTTTATTTTTGAACGTCAGTTCACATTTGTAGGTGGATCATCAGTGTTAGAGCTAAAATTAGCATGTTTAAAGTGATTTTCATGCTTCCAGGGGCTCGGGAAGTTAATTAAATACCATTTGGAGGCATTTAATGTTCGAGCAAAAACGGCTGATTTTCGACAAAAGAGATAACACCCCCCCCATTACGTCATGCTTCAGAAATGTGGAAAATGGTCCGTTTTCAAATGTTTTATTTTTGAACGTCAGTTCACATTTGTAGGTGGATCATCAGTGTTAGAGCTAAAATTAGCATGTTTAAAGTGATTTTCATGCTTCCAGGGGCTCGGGAAGTTAATTAAATACCATTTGGAGGCATTTAATGTTCGAGCAAAAACGGCTGATTTTCGACAAAAGAGATAACACCCCCCCATTACGTCATGCTTCAGAAATGTGGAAAATGGTCCGTTTTCAAATGTTTTATTTTTGAACGTCAGTTCACATTTGTAGGTGGATCATCAGTGTTAGAGCTAAAATTAGCATGTTTAAAGTGATTTTCATGCTTCCAGGGGCTCGGGAAGTGAAATAAATACCATTTGGAGGCATTTAATGTTCGAGCAAAAACGGCTGATTTTCGACAAAAGAGATAACACCCCCCCATTACGTCATGCTTCAGAAATGTGGAAAATGGTCCGTTTTCAAATGTTTTATTTTTGAACGTCAGTTCACATTTGTAGGTGGATCATCAGTGTTAGAGCTAAAATTAGCATGTTTAAAGTGATTTTCATGCTTCCAGGGGCTCGGGAAGTTAATTAAATACCATTTGGAGGCATTTAATGTTCGAGCAAAAACGGCTGATTTTCGACAAAAGAGATAACACCCCCCCATTACGTCATGCTTCAGAAATGTGGAAAATGGTCCGTTTTCAAATGTTTTATTTTTGAACGTCAGTTCACATTTGTAGGTGGATCATCAGTGTTAGAGCTAAAATTAGCATGTTTAAAGTGATTTTCATGCTTCCAGGGGCCCAAAACACAAGATTTATGGAATGGTTAAAAGTGCATGAAAATGGCCAATTTACTCACTCTGAGTTCTCAAAAAGGGTTTCTTCACCCCGGGAAGTGAATTAAATACCATTTGGAGGCATTTAATGTTCGAGCAAAAACGGCTGATTTTCGACAAAAGAGATAACACCCCCCCATTACGTCATGCTTCAGAAATGTGGAAAATGGTCCGTTTTCAAATGTTTTATTTTTGAACGTCAGTTCACATTTGTAGGTGGATCATCAGTGTTAGAGCTAAAATTAGCATGTTTAAAGTGATTTTCATGCTTCCAGGGGCTCGGGAAGTGAAATAAATACCATTTGGAGGCATTTAATGTTCGAGCAAAAACGGCTGATTTTCGACAAAAGAGATAACACCCCCCCATTACGTCATGCTTCAGAAATGTGGAAAATGGTCCGTTTTCAAATGTTTTATTTTTGAACGTCAGTTCACATTTGTAGGTGGATCATCAGTGTTAGAGCTAAAATTAGCATGTTTAAAGTGATTTTCATGCGTCCAGGGGCTCGGGAAGTTAATTAAATACCATTTGGAGGCATTTAATGTTCGAGCAAAAACGGCTGATTTTCGACAAAAGAGATAACACCCCCCCATTACGTCATGCTTCAGAAATGTGGAAAATGGTCCGTTTTCAAATGTTTTATTTTTGAACGTCAGTTCACATTTGTAGGTGGATCATCAGTGTTAGAGCTAAAATTAGCATGTTTAAAGTGATTTTCATGCTTCCAGGGGCCCAAAACACAAGATTTATGGAATGGTTAAAAGTGCATGAAAATGGCCAATTTACTCACTCTGAGTTCTCAAAAAGGGTTTCTTCACCCCGGGAAGTTAATTAAATACCATTTGGAGGCATTTAATGTTCGAGCAAAAACAGCTGATTTTCGACAAAAGAGATAACACCCCCCCATTACGTCATGCTTCAGAAATGTGGAAAATGGTCCGTTTTCAAATGTTTTATTTTTGAACGTCAGTTCACATTTGTAGGTGGATCATCGGTGTTAGAGCTAAAATTAGCATGTTTAAAGTGATTTTCATGCTTCTAGGGGCTCGGGAAGTTAATTAAATACCATTTGGAGGCATTTAATGTTCGAGCAAAAACGGCTGATTTTCGACAAAAGAGATAACACCCCCCCATTACGTCATGCTTCAGAAATGTGGAAAATGGTCCGTTTTCAAATGTTTTATTTTTGAACGTCAGTTCACATTTGTAGGTGGATCATCAGTGTTAGAGCTAAAATTAGCATGTTTAAAGTGATTTTCATGCTTCCAGGGGCTCGGGAAGTGAAATAAATACCATTTGGAGGCATTTAATGTTCGAGCAAAAACGGCTGATTTTCGACAAAAGAGATAACACCCCCCCATTACGTCATGCTTCAGAAATGTGGAAAATGGTCCGTTTTCAAATGTTTTATTTTTGAACGTCAGTTCACATTTGTAGGTGGATCATCAGTGTTAGAGCTAAAATTAGCATGTTTAAAGTGATTTTCATGCTTCCAGGGGCTCGGGAAGTTAATTAAATACCATTTGGAGGCATTTAATGTTCGAGCAAAAACGGCTGATTTTCGACAAAAGAGATAACACCCCCCCCATTACGTCATGCTTCAGAAATGTGGAAAATGGTCCGTTTTCAAATGTTTTATTTTTGAACGTCAGTTCACATTTGTAGGTGGATCATCAGTGTTAGAGCTAAAATTAGCATGTTTAAAGTGATTTTCATGCTTCCAGGGGCTCGGGAAGTTAATTAAATACCATTTGGAGGCATTTAATGTTCGAGCAAAAACGGCTGATTTTCGACAAAAGAGATAACACCCCCCATTACGTCATGCTTCAGAAATGTGGAAAATGGTCCGTTTTCAAATGTTTTATTTTTGAACGTCAGTTCACATTTGTAGGTGGATCATCAGTGTTAGAGCTAAAATTAGCATGTTTAAAGTGATTTTCATGCTTCCAGGGGCCCAAAACACAAGATTTATGGAATGGTTAAAAGTGCATGAAAATGGCCAATTTACTCACTCTGAGTTCTCAAAAAGGGTTTCTTCACCCCGGGAAGTGAATTAAATACCATTTGGAGGCATTTAATGTTCGAGCAAAAACGGCTGATTTTCGACAAAAGAGATAACACCCCCCCATTACGTCATGCTTCAGAAATGTGGAAAATGGTCCGTTTTCAAATGTTTTATTTTTGAACGTCAGTTCACATTTGTAGGTGGATCATCAGTGTTAGAGCTAAAATTAGCATGTTTAAAGTGATTTTCATGCTTCCAGGGGCTCGGGAAGTGAAATAAATACCATTTGGTGGCATTTAATGTTCGAGCAAAAACGGCTGATTTTCGACAAAAGAGATAATACCCCCCCATTACGTCATGCTTCAGAAATGTGGAAAATGGTCCGTTTTCAAATGTTTTATTTTTGAACGTCAGTTCACATTTGTAGGTGGATCATCAGTGTTAGAGCTAAAATTAGCATGTTTAAAGTGATTTTCATGCGTCCAGGGGCTCGGGAAGTTAATTAAATACCATTTGGAGGCATTTAATGTTCGAGCAAAAACGGCTGATTTTCGACAAAAGAGATAACACCCCCCCATTACGTCATGCTTCAGAAATGTGGAAAATGGTCCGTTTTCAAATGTTTTATTTTTGAACGTCAGTTCACATTTGTAGGTGGATCATCAGTGTTAGAGCTAAAATTAGCATGTTTAAAGTGATTTTCATGCTTCCAGGGGCCCAAAACACAAGATTTATGGAATGGTTAAAAGTGCATGAAAATGGCCAATTTACTCACTCTGAGTTCTCAAAAAGGGTTTCTTCACCCCGGGAAGTTAATTAAATACCATTTGGAGGCATTTAATGTTCGAGCAAAAACAGCTGATTTTCGACAAAAGAGATAACACCCCCCCATTACGTCATGCTTCAGAAATGTGGAAAATGGTCCGTTTTCAAATGTTTTATTTTTGAACGTCAGTTCACATTTGTAGGTGGATCATCAGTGTTAGAGCTAAAATTAGCATGTTTAAAGTGATTTTCATGCTTCTAGGGGCTCGGGAAGTTAATTAAATACCATTTGGAGGCATTTAATGTTCGAGCAAAAACGGCTGATTTTCGACAAAAGAGATAACACCCCCCCATTACGTCATGCTTCAGAAATGTGGAAAATGGTCCGTTTTCAAATGTTTTATTTTTGAACGTCAGTTCACATTTGTAGGTGGATCATCAGTGTTAGAGCTAAAATTAGCATGTTTAAAGTGATTTTCATGCTTCCAGGGGCTCGGGAAGTGAAATAAATACCATTTGGAGGCATTTAATGTTCGAGCAAAAACGGCTGATTTTCGACAAAAGAGATAACACCCCCCCATTACGTCATGCTTCAGAAATGTGGAAAATGGTCCGTTTTCAAATGTTTTATTTTTGAACGTCAGTTCACATTTGTAGGTGGATCATCAGTGTTAGAGCTAAAATTAGCATGTTTAAAGTGATTTTCATGCGTCCAGGGGCTCGGGAAGTTAATTAAATACCATTTGGAGGCATTTAATGTTCGAGCAAAAACGGCTGATTTTCGACAAAAGAGATAACACCCCCCCATTACGTCATGCTTCAGAAATGTGGAAAATGGTCCGTTTTCAAATGTTTTATTTTTGAACGTCAGTTCACATTTGTAGGTGGATCATCAGTGTTAGAGCTAAAATTAGCATGTTTAAAGTGATTTTCATGCTTCCAGGGGCCCAAAACACAAGATTTATGGAATGGTTAAAAGTGCATGAAAATGGCCAATTTACTCACTCTGAGTTCTCAAAAAGGGTTTCTTCACCCCGGGAAGTTAATTAAATACCATTTGGAGGCATTTAATGTTCGAGCAAAAACAGCTGATTTTCGACAAAAGAGATAACACCCCCCCATTACGTCATGCTTCAGAAATGTGGAAAATGGTCCGTTTTCAAATGTTTTATTTTTGAACGTCAGTTCACATTTGTAGGTGGATCATCAGTGTTAGAGCTAAAATTAGCATGTTTAAAGTGATTTTCATGCTTCTAGGGGCTCGGGAAGTTAATTAAATACCATTTGGAGGCATTTAATGTTCGAGCAAAAACGGCTGATTTTCGACAAAAGAGATAACACCCCCCCATTACGTCATGCTTCAGAAATGTGGAAAATGGTCCGTTTTCAAATGTTTTATTTTTGAACGTCAGTTCACATTTGTAGGTGGATCATCAGTGTTAGAGCTAAAATTAGCATGTTTAAAGTGATTTTCATGCTTCCAGGGGCTCGGGAAGTGAAATAAATACCATTTGGAGGCATTTAATGTTCGAGCAAAAACGGCTGATTTTCGACAAAAGAGATAACACCCCCCCATTACGTCATGCTTCAGAAATGTGGAAAATGGTCCGTTTTCAAATTTTTTATTTTTGAACGTCAGTTCACATTTGTAGGTGGATCATCAGTGTTAGAGCTGAAATTAGCATGTTTAAAGTGATTTTCATGCTTCCAGGGGCTCGGGAAGTTAATTAAATACCATTTGGAGGCATTTAATGTTCGAGCAAAAACGGCTGATTTTCGACAAAAGAGATAACACCCCCCCCATTACGTCATGCTTCAGAAATGTGGAAAATGGTCAGTTTTCAAATGTTTTATTTTTGAACGTCAGTTCACATTTGTAGGTGGATCATCAGTGTTAGAGCTAAAATTAGCATGTTTAAAGTGATTTTCATGCTTCCAGGGGCTCGGGAAGTTAATTAAATACCATTTGGAGGCATTTAATGTTCGAGCAAAAACGGCTGATTTTCGACAAAAGAGATAACACCCCCCCATTACGTCATGCTTCAGAAATGTGGAAAATTGTCCGTTTTCAAATGTTTTATTTTTGAACGTCAGTTCACATTTGTAGGTGGATCATCAGTGTTAGAGCTAAAATTAGCATGTTTAAAGTGATTTTCATGCTTCCAGGGGCTCGGGAAGTGAAATAAATACCATTTGGAGGCATTTATTGTTCGAGCAAAAACGGCTGATTTTCGACAAAAGAGATAACACCCCCCCATTACGTCATGCTTCAGAAATGTGGAAAATGGTCCGTTTTCAAATGTTTTATTTTTGAACGTCAGTTCACATTTGTAGGTGGATCATCAGTGTTAGAGCTAAAATTAGCATGTTTAAAGTGATTTTCATGCTTCCAGGGGCTCGGGAAGTTAATTAAATACCATTTGGAGGCATTTAATGTTCGAGCAAAAACGGCTGATTTTCGACAAAAGAGATAACACCCCCCCCATTACGTCATGCTTCAGAAATGTGGAAAATAGTCCGTTTTCAAATGTTTTATTTTTGAACGTCAGTTCACATTTGTAGGTGGATCATCAGTGTTAGAGCTAAAATTAGCATGTTTAAAGTGATTTTCATGCTTCCAGGGGCTCGGGAAGTTAATTAAATACCATTTGGAGGCATTTAATGTTCGAGCAAAAACGGCTGATTTTCGACAAAAGAGATAACACCCCCCCCATTACGTCATGCTTCAGAAATGTTGAAAATGGTCCGTTTTCAAATGTTTTATTTTTGAACGTCAGTTCACATTTGTAGGTGGATCATCAGTGTTAGAGCTAAAATTAGCATGTTTAAAGTGATTTTCATGCTTCCAGGGGCTCGGGAAGTTAATTAAATACCATTTGGAGGCATTTAATGTTCGAGCAAAAACGGCTGATTTTCGACAAAAGAGATAACACCCCCCATTACGTCATGCTTCAGAAAGGTGGAAAATGGTCCGTTTTCAAATGTTTTATTTTTGAACGTCAGTTCACATTTGTAGGTGGATCATCAGTGTTAGAGCTAAAATTAGCATGTTTAAAGTGATTTTCATGCTTCCAGGGTCCCAAAACACAAGATTTATGGAATGGTTAAAAGTGCATGAAAATGGCCAATTTACTCACTCTGAGTTCTCAAAAAGGGTTTCTTCACCCCGGGAAGTGAATTAAATACCATTTGGAGGCATTTAATGTTCGAGCAAAAACGGCTGATTTTCGACAAAAGAGATAACACCCCCCCATTACGTCATGCTTCAGAAATGTGGAAAATGGTCCGTTTTCAAATGTTTTATTTTTGAACGTCAGTTCACATTTGTAGGTGGATCATCAGTGTTAGAGCTAAAATTAGCATGTTTAAAGTGATTTTCATGCTTCCAGGGGCTCGGGAAGTGAAATAAATACCATTTGGAGGCATTTAATGTTCGAGCAAAAACGGCTGATTTTCGACAAAAGAGATAACACCCCCCCATTACGTCATGCTTCAGAAATGTGGAAAATGGTCCGTTTTCAAATGTTTTATTTTTGAACGTCAGTTCACATTTGTAGGTGGATCATCAGTGTTAGAGCTAAAATTAGCATGTTTAAAGTGATTTTCATGCTTCCAGGGGCTCGGGAAGTTAATTAAATACCATTTGGAGGCATTTAATGTTCGAGCAAAAACGGCTGATTTTCGACAAAAGAGATAACACCCCCCCATTACGTCATGCTTCAGAAATGTGGAAAATGGTCCGTTTTCAAATGTTTTATTTTTGAACGTCAGTTCACATTTGTAGGTGGATCATCAGTGTTAGAGCTAAAATTAGCATGTTTAAAGTGATTTTCATGCTTCCAGGGGCCCAAAACACAAGATTTATGGAATGGTTAAAAGTGCATGAAAATGGCCAATTTACTCACTCTGAGTTCTCAAAAAGGGTTTCTTCACCCCGGGAAGTTAATTAAATACCATTTGGAGGCATTTAATGTTCGAGCAAAAACAGCTGATTTTCGACAAAAGAGATAACACCCCCCCATTACGTCATGCTTCAGAAATGTGGAAAATGGTCCGTTTTCAAATGTTTTATTTTTGAACGTCAGTTCACATTTGTAGGTGGATCATCAGTGTTAGAGCTAAAATTAGCATGTTTAAAGTGATTTTCATGCTTCTAGGGGCTCGGGAAAGTTAATTAAATACCATTTGGAGGCATTTAATGTTGGAGCAAAAACGGCTGATTTTCGACAAAAGAGATAACACCCCCCCATTACGTCATGCTTCAGAAATGTGGAAAATGGTCCGTTTTCAAATGTTTTATTTTTGAACGTCAGTTCACATTTGTAGGTGGATCATCAGTGTTAGAGCTAAAATTAGCATGTTTAAAGTGATTTTCATGCTTCCAGGGGCTCGGGAAGTGAAATAAATACCATTTGGAGGCATTTAATGTTCGAGCAAAAACGGCAGATTTTCGACAAAAGAGATAACACCCCCCCATTACGTCATGCTTCAGAAATGTGGAAAATGGTCCGTTTTCAAATGTTTTATTTTTGAACGTCAGTTCACATTTGTAGGTGGATCATCAGTGTTAGAGCTAAAATTAGCATGTTTAAAGTGATTTTCATGCTTCCAGGGGCTCGGGAAGTTAATTAAATACCATTTGGAGGCATTTAATGTTCGAGCAAAAACGGCTGATTTTCGACAAAAGAGATAACACCCCCCCCATTACGTCATGCTTCAGAAATGTGGAAAATGGTCCGTTTTCAAATGTTTTATTTTTGAACGTCAGTTCACATTTGTAGGTGGATCATCAGTGTTAGAGCTAAAATTAGCATGTTTAAAGTGATTTTCATGCTTCCAGGGGCCCAAAACACAAGATTTATGGAATGGTTAAAAGTGCATGAAAATGGCCAATTTACTCACTCTGAGTTCTCAAAAAGGGTTTCTTCACCCCGGGAAGTGAATTAAATACCATTTGGAGGCATTTAATGTTCGAGCAAAAACGGCTGATTTTCGACAAAAGAGATAACACCCCCCCATTACGTCATGCTTCAGAAATGTGGAAAATGGTCCGTTTTCAAATGTTTTATTTTTGAACGTCAGTTCACATTTGTAGGTGGATCATCAGTGTTAGAGCTAAAATTAGCATGTTTAAAGTGATTTTCATGCTTCCAGGGGCTCGGTAAGTGAAATAAATACCATTTGGAGGCATTTAATGTTCGAGCAAAAACGGCTGATTTTCGACAAAAGAGATAACACCCCCCCATTACGTCATGCTTCAGAAATGTGGAAAATGGTCCGTTTTCAAATGTTTTATTTTTGAACGTCAGTTCACATTTGTAGGTGGATCATCAGTGTTAGAGCTAAAATTAGCATGTTTAAAGTGATTTTCATGCTTCCAGGGGCCCAAAACACAAGATTTATGGAATGGTTAAAAGTGCATGAAAATGGCCAATTTACTCACTCTGAGTTCTCAAAAAGGGTTTCTTCACCCCGGGAAGTTAATTAAATACCATTTGGAGGCATTTAATGTTCGAGCAAAATCAGCTGATTTTCGACAAAAGAGATAACACCCCCCCATTACGTCATGCTTCAGAAATGTGGAAAATGGTCCGTTTTCAAATGTTTTATTTTTGAACGTCAGTTCACATTTGTAGGTGGATCATCAGTGTTAGAGCTAAAATTAGCATGTTTAAAGTGATTTTCATGCTTCTAGGGGCTCGGGAAGTTAATTAAATACCATTTGGAGGCATTTAATGTTCGAGCAAAAACGGCTGATTTTCGACAAAAGAGATAACACCCCCCCATTACGTCATGCTTCAGAAATGTGGAAAATGGTCCGTTTTCAAATGTTTTATTTTTGAACGTCAGTTCACATTTGTAGGTGGATCATCAGTGTTAGAGCTAAAATTAGCATGTTTAAAGTGATTTTCATGCTTCCAGGGGCTCGGGAAGTGAAATAAATACCATTTGGAGGCATTTAATGTTCGAGCAAAAACGGCTAATTTTCGACAAAAGAGATAACACCCCCCCATTACGTCATGCTTCAGAAATGTGGAAAATGGTCCGTTTTCAAATGTTTTATTTTTGAACGTCAGTTCACATTTGTAGGTGGATCATCAGTGTTAGAGCTAAAATTAGCATGTTTAAAGTGATTTTCATGCTTCCAGGGGCTCGGGAAGTTAATTAAATACCATTTGGAGGCATTTAATGTTCGAGCAAAAACGGCTGATTTTCGACAAAAGAGATAACACCCCCCCCATTACGTCATGCTTCAGAAATGTGGAAAATGGTCCGTTTTCAAATGTTTTATTTTTGAACGTCAGTTCACATTTGTAGGTGGATCATCAGTGTTAGAGCTAAAATTAGCATGTTTAAAGTGATTTTCATGCTTCCAGGGGCTCGGGAAGTTAATTAAATACCATTTGGAGGCATTTAATGTTCGAGCAAAAACGGCTGATTTTCGACAAAAGAGATAACACCCCCCCATTACGTCATGCTTCAGAAATGTGGAAAATGGTCCGTTTTCAAATGTTTTATTTTTGAACGTCAGTTCACATTTGTAGGTGGATCATCAGTGTTAGAGCTAAAATTAGCATGTTTAAAGTGATTTTCATGCTTCCAGGGGCTCGGGAAGTTAATTAAATACCATTTGGAGGCATTTAATGTTCGAGCAAAAACGGCTGATTTTCGACAAAAGAGATAACACCCCCCCATTACGTCATGCTTCAGAAATGTGGAAAATGGTCCGTTTTCAAATGTTTTATTTTTGAACGTCAGTTCACATTTGTAGGTGGATCATCAGTGTTAGAGCTAAAATTAGCATGTTTAAAGTGATTTTCATGCTTCCAGGGGCTCGGGAAGTGAAATAAATACCATTTGGAGGCATTTAATGTTCGAGCAAAAACGGCTGATTTTCGACAAAAGAGATAACACCCCCCCATTACGTCATGCTTCAGAAATGTGGAAAATGGTCCGTTTTCAAATGTTTTATTTTTGAACGTCAGTTCACATTTGTAGGTGGATCATCAGTGTTAGAGCTAAAATTAGCATGTTTAAAGTGATTTTCATGCTTCCAGGGGCTCGGGAAGTTAATTAAATACCATTTGGAGGCATTTAATGTTCGAGCAAAAACGGCTGATTTTCGACAAAAGAGATAACACCCCCCCATTATGTCATGCTTCAGAAATGTGGAAAATGGTCCGTTTTCAAATGTTTTATTTTTGAACGTCAGTTCACATTTGTAGGTGGATCATCAGTGTTAGAGCTAAAATTAGCATGTTTAAAGTGATTTTCATGCTTCCAGGGGCTCGGGAAGTTAATTAAATACCATTTGGAGGCATTTAATGTTCGAGCAAAAACGGCTGATTTTCGACAAAAGAGATAACACCCCCCCATTACGTCATGCTTCAGAAATGTGGAAAATGGTCCGTTTTCAAATGTTTTATTTTTGAACGTCAGTTCACATTTGTAGGTGGATCATCAGTGTTAGAGCTAAAATTAGCATGTTTAAAGTGATTTTCATGCTTCCAGGGGCCCAAAACACAAGATTTATGGAATGGTTAAAAGTGCATGAAAATGGCCAATTTACTCACTCTGAGTTCTCAAAAAGGGTTTCTTCACCCCGGGAAGTTAATTAAATACCATTTGGAGGCATTTAATGTTCGAGCAAAAACGGCTGATTTTCGACAAAAGAGATAACACCCCCCCATTACGTCATGCTTCAGAAATGTGGAAAATGGTCCGTTTTCAAATGTTTTATTTTTGAACGTCAGTTCACATTTGTAGGTGGATCATCAGTGTTAGAGCTAAAATTAGCATGTTTAAAGTGATTTTCATGCTTCCAGGGGCTCGGGAAGTTAATTAAATACATTTGGAGGCATTTAATGTTCGAGCAAAAACGGCTGATTTTCGACAAAAGAGATAACACCCCCCCATTACGTCATGCTTCAGAAATGTGGAAAATGGTCCGTTTTCAAATGTTTTATTTTTGAACGTCAGTTCACATTTGTAGGTGGATCATCAGTGTTAGAGCTAAAATTAGCATGTTTAAAGTGACTTTCATGCTTCCAGGGGCTCGGGAAGTTAATTAAATACCATTTGGAGGCATTTAATGTTTGAGCAAAAACGGCTGATTTTCGACAAAAGAGATAACACCCCCCCCATTACGTCATGCTTCAGAAATGTGGAAAATGGTCCATTTTCAAATGTTTTATTTTTGAACGTCAGTTCACATTTGTAGGTGGATCATCAGTGTTAGAGCTAAAATTAGCATGTTTAAAGTGATTTTCATGCTTCCAGGGGCTCGGGAAGTTAATTAAATACCATTGGGAGGCATTTAATGTTCGAGCAAAAACGGCTGATGTTCGACAAAAGAGATAACACCCCCCCATTACGTCATGCTTCAGAAATGTGGAAAATGGTCCGTTTTCAAATGTTTTATTTTTGAACGTCAGTTCACATTTGTAGGTGGATCATCAGTGTTAGAGCTAAAATTAGCATGTTTAAAGTGATTTTCATGCTTCCAGGGGCTCGGGAAGTTAATTAAATACCATTTGGAGGCATTTAATGTTCGAGCAAAAACGGCTGATTTTCGACAAAAGAGATAACACCCCCCCATTACGTCATGCTTCAGAAATGTGGAAAATGGTCCGTTTTCAAATGTTTTATTTTTGAACGTCAGTTCACATTTGTAGGGTGATCATCAGTGTTAGAGCTAAAATTAGCATGTTTAAAGTGATTTTCATGCTTCCAGGGGCCCAAAACACAAGATTTATGGAATGGTTAAAAGTGCATGAAAATGGCCAATTTACTCACTCTGAGTTCTCAAAAAGGGTTTCTTCACCCCGGGAAGTGAATTAAATACCATTTGGAGGCATTTAATGTTCGAGCAAAAACGGCTGATTTTCGACAAAAGAGATAACACCCCCCCATTACGTCATGCTTCAGAAATGTGGAAAATGGTCCGTTTTCAAATGTTTTATTTTTGAACGTCAGTTCACATTTGTAGGTGGATCATCAGTGTTAGAGCTAAAATTAGCATGTTTAAAGTGATTTTCATGCTTCCAGGGGCCCAAAACACAAGATTTATGGAATGGTTAAAAGTGCATGAAAATGGCCAATTTACTCACTCTGAGTTCTCAAAAAGGGTTTCTTCACCCCGGGAAGTTAATTAAATACCATTTGGAGGCATTTAATGTTCGAGCAAAAACGGCTGATTTTCGACAAAAGAGATAACACCCCCCCATTACGTCATGCTTCAGAAATGTGGAAAATGGTCCGTTTTCAAATGTTTTATTTTTGAACGTCAGTTCACATTTGTAGGTGGATCATCAGTGTTAGAGCTAAAATTAGCATGTTTAAAGTGATTTTCATGCTTCCAGGGGCTCGGGAAGTGAAATAAATACCATTTGGAGGCATTTAATGTTCGAGCAAAAACGGCTGATTTTCGACAAAAGAGATAACACCCCCCCATTACGTCATGCTTCAGAAATGTGGAAAATGGTCCGTTTTCAAATGTTTTATTTTTGAACGTCAGTTCACATTTGTAGGTGGATCATCAGTGTTAGAGCTAAAATTAGCATGTTTAAAGTGATTTTCATGCTTCCAGGGGCTCGGGAAGTTAATTAAATACCATTTGGAGGCATTTAATGTTCGAGCAAAAACGGCTGATTTTCGACAAAAGAGATAACACCCCCCCCATTACGTCATGCTTCAGAAATGTGGAAAATGGTCAGCTTTCAAATGTTTTATTTTTGAACGTCAGTTCACATTTGTAGGTGGATCATCAGTGTTAGAGCTAAAATTAGCATGTTTAAAGTGATTTTCATGCTTCCAGGGGCTCGGGAAGTTAATTAAATACCATTTGGAGGCATTTAATGTTCGAGCAAAAACGGCTGATTTTCGACAAAAGAGATAACACCCCCCCCATTACGTCATGCTTCAGAAATGTGGAAAATTGTCCGTTTTCAAATGTTTTATTTTTGAACGTCAGTTCACATTTGTAGGTGGATCATCAGTGTTAGAGCTAAAATTAGCATGTTTAAAGTGATTTTCATGCTTCCAGGGGCTCGGGAAGTGAAATAAATACCATTTGGAGGCATTTAATGTTCGAGCAAAAACGGCTGATTTTCGACAAAAGAGATAACACCCCCCCCATTACGTCATGCTTCAGAAATGTGGAAAATGGTCCGTTTTCAAATGTTTTATTTTTGAACGTCAGTTCACATTTGTAGGTGGATCATCAGTGTTAGAGCTAAAATTAGCATGTTTAAAGTGATTTTCATGCTTCCAGGGGCTCGGGAAGTTAATTAAATACCATTTGGAGGCATTTAATGTTCGAGCAAAAACGGCTGATTTTCGACAAAAGAGATAACACCCCCCCATTACGTCATGCTTCAGAAATGTGGAAAATGGTCCGTTTTCAAATGTTTTATTTTTGAACGTCAGTTCACATTTGTAGGTGGATCATCAGTGTTAGAGCTAAAATTAGCATGTTTAAAGTGATTTTCATGCTTCCAGGGGCTCGGGAAGTTAATTAAATACCATTTGGAGGCATTTAATGTTCGAGCAAAAACGGCTGATTTTCGACAAAAGAGATAACACCCCCCATTACGTCATGCTTCAGAAATGTGGAAAATGGTCCGTTTTCAAATGTTTTATTTTTGAACGTCAGTTCACATTTGTAGGTGGATCATCAGTGTTAGAGCTAAAATTAGCATGTTTAAAGTGATTTTCATGCTTCCAGGGGCCCAAAACACAAGATTTATGGAATGGTTAAAAGTGCATGAAAATGGCCAATTTACTCACTCTGAGTTCTCAAAAAGGGTTTCTTCACCCCGGGAAGTGAATTAAATACCATTTGGAGGCATTTAATGTTCGAGCAAAAACGGCTGATTTTCGACAAAAGAGATAACACCCCCCCATTACGTCATGCTTCAGAAATGTGGAAAATGGTCCGTTTTCAAATGTTTTATTTTTGAACGTCAGTTCACATTTGTAGGTGGATCATCAGTGTTAGAGCTAAAATTAGCATGTTTAAAGTGATTTTCATGCTTCCAGGGGCTCGGGAAGTGAAATAAATACCATTTGGAGGCATTTAATGTTCGAGCAAAAACGGCTGATTTTCGACAAAAGAGATAACACCCCCCCATTACGTCATGCTTCAGAAATGTGGAAAATGGTCCGTTTTCAAATGTTTTATTTTTGAACGTCAGTTCACATTTGTAGGTGGATCATCAGTGTTAGAGCTAAAATTAGCATGTTTAAAGTGATTTTCATGCGTCCAGGGGCTCGGGAAGTTAATTAAATACCATTTGGAGGCATTTAATGTTCGAGCAAAAACGGCTGATTTTCGACAAAAGAGATAACACCCCCCCATTACGTCATGCTTCAGAAATGTGGAAAATGGTCCGTTTTCAAATGTTTTATTTTTGAACGTCAGTTCACATTTGTAGGTGGATCATCAGTGTTAGAGCTAAAATTAGCATGTTTAAAGTGATTTTCATGCTTCCAGGGGCCCAAAACACAAGATTTATGGAATGGTTAAAAGTGCATGAAAATGGCCAATTTACTCACTCTGAGTTCTCAAAAAGGGTTTCTTCACCCCGGGAAGTTAATTAAATACCATTTGGAGGCATTTAATGTTCGAGCAAAAACAGCTGATTTTCGACAAAAGAGATAACACCCCCCCATTACGTCATGCTTCAGAAATGTGGAAAATGGTCCGTTTTCAAATGTTTTATTTTTGAACGTCAGTTCACATTTGTAGGTGGATCATCGGTGTTAGAGCTAAAATTAGCATGTTTAAAGTGATTTTCATGCTTCTAGGGGCTCGGGAAGTTAATTAAATACCATTTGGAGGCATTTAATGTTCGAGCAAAAACGGCTGATTTTCGACAAAAGAGATAACACCCCCCCATTACGTCATGCTTCAGAAATGTGGAAAATGGTCCGTTTTCAAATGTTTTATTTTTGAACGTCAGTTCACATTTGTAGGTGGATCATCAGTGTTAGAGCTAAAATTAGCATGTTTAAAGTGATTTTCATGCTTCCAGGGGCTCGGGAAGTGAAATAAATACCATTTGGAGGCATTTAATGTTCGAGCAAAAACGGCTGATTTTCGACAAAAGAGATAACACCCCCCCATTACGTCATGCTTCAGAAATGTGGAAAATGGTCCGTTTTCAAATGTTTTATTTTTGAACGTCAGTTCACATTTGTAGGTGGATCATCAGTGTTAGAGCTAAAATTAGCATGTTTAAAGTGATTTTCATGCTTCCAGGGGCTCGGGAAGTTAATTAAATACCATTTGGAGGCATTTAATGTTCGAGCAAAAACGGCTGATTTTCGACAAAAGAGATAACACCCCCCCCATTACGTCATGCTTCAGAAATGTGGAAAATGGTCCGTTTTCAAATGTTTTATTTTTGAACGTCAGTTCACATTTGTAGGTGGATCATCAGTGTTAGAGCTAAAATTAGCATGTTTAAAGTGATTTTCATGCTTCCAGGGGCTCGGGAAGTTAATTAAATACCATTTGGAGGCATTTAATGTTCGAGCAAAAACGGCTGATTTTCGACAAAAGAGATAACACCCCCCATTACGTCATGCTTCAGAAATGTGGAAAATGGTCCGTTTTCAAATGTTTTATTTTTGAACGTCAGTTCACATTTGTAGGTGGATCATCAGTGTTAGAGCTAAAATTAGCATGTTTAAAGTGATTTTCATGCTTCCAGGGGCCCAAAACACAAGATTTATGGAATGGTTAAAAGTGCATGAAAATGGCCAATTTACTCACTCTGAGTTCTCAAAAAGGGTTTCTTCACCCCGGGAAGTGAATTAAATACCATTTGGAGGCATTTAATGTTCGAGCAAAAACGGCTGATTTTCGACAAAAGAGATAACACCCCCCCATTACGTCATGCTTCAGAAATGTGGAAAATGGTCCGTTTTCAAATGTTTTATTTTTGAACGTCAGTTCACATTTGTAGGTGGATCATCAGTGTTAGAGCTAAAATTAGCATGTTTAAAGTGATTTTCATGCTTCCAGGGGCTCGGGAAGTGAAATAAATACCATTTG
The DNA here is from genome assembly GCF_964263255.1 of Lissotriton vulgaris. Taxonomy (NCBI): domain Eukaryota; kingdom Metazoa; phylum Chordata; class Amphibia; order Caudata; family Salamandridae; genus Lissotriton; species Lissotriton vulgaris. The sequence continues at coordinate 273,788 of NW_028247649.1, read as the reverse complement.
GTGGCATTTAATGTTCGAGCAAAAACGGCTGATTTTCGACAAAAGAGATAATACCCCCCCATTACGTCATGCTTCAGAAATGTGGAAAATGGTCCGTTTTCAAATGTTTTATTTTTGAACGTCAGTTCACATTTGTAGGTGGATCATCAGTGTTAGAGCTAAAATTAGCATGTTTAAAGTGATTTTCATGCGTCCAGGGGCTCGGGAAGTTAATTAAATACCATTTGGAGGCATTTAATGTTCGAGCAAAAACGGCTGATTTTCGACAAAAGAGATAACACCCCCCCATTACGTCATGCTTCAGAAATGTGGAAAATGGTCCGTTTTCAAATGTTTTATTTTTGAACGTCAGTTCACATTTGTAGGTGGATCATCAGTGTTAGAGCTAAAATTAGCATGTTTAAAGTGATTTTCATGCTTCCAGGGGCCCAAAACACAAGATTTATGGAATGGTTAAAAGTGCATGAAAATGGCCAATTTACTCACTCTGAGTTCTCAAAAAGGGTTTCTTCACCCCGGGAAGTTAATTAAATACCATTTGGAGGCATTTAATGTTCGAGCAAAAACAGCTGATTTTCGACAAAAGAGATAACACCCCCCCATTACGTCATGCTTCAGAAATGTGGAAAATGGTCCGTTTTCAAATGTTTTATTTTTGAACGTCAGTTCACATTTGTAGGTGGATCATCGGTGTTAGAGCTAAAATTAGCATGTTTAAAGTGATTTTCATGCTTCTAGGGGCTCGGGAAGTTAATTAAATACCATTTGGAGGCATTTAATGTTCGAGCAAAAACGGCTGATTTTCGACAAAAGAGATAACACCCCCCCATTACGTCATGCTTCAGAAATGTGGAAAATGGTCCGTTTTCAAATGTTTTATTTTTGAACGTCAGTTCACATTTGTAGGTGGATCATCAGTGTTAGAGCTAAAATTAGCATGTTTAAAGTGATTTTCATGCTTCCAGGGGCTCGGGAAGTGAAATAAATACCATTTGGAGGCATTTAATGTTCGAGCAAAAACGGCTGATTTTCGACAAAAGAGATAACACCCCCCCATTACGTCATGCTTCAGAAATGTGGAAAATGGTCCGTTTTCAAATGTTTTATTTTTGAACGTCAGTTCACATTTGTAGGTGGATCATCAGTGTTAGAGCTAAAATTAGCATGTTTAAAGTGATTTTCATGCTTCCAGGGGCTCGGGAAGTTAATTAAATACCATTTGGAGGCATTTAATGTTCGAGCAAAAACGGCTGATTTTCGACAAAAGAGATAACACCCCCCCATTACGTCATGCTTCAGAAATGTGGAAAATGGTCCGTTTTCAAATGTTTTATTTTTGAACGTCAGTTCACATTTGTAGGTGGATCATCAGTGTTAGAGCTAAAATTAGCATGTTTAAAGTGATTTTCATGCTTCCAGGGGCTCGGGAAGTTAATTAAATACCATTTGGAGGCATTTAATGTTCGAGCAAAAACGGCTGATTTTCGACAAAAGAGATAACACCCCCCATTACGTCATGCTTCAGAAATGTGGAAAATGGTCCGTTTTCAAATGTTTTATTTTTGAACGTCAGTTCACATTTGTAGGTGGATCATCAGTGTTAGAGCTAAAATTAGCATGTTTAAAGTGATTTTCATGCTTCCAGGGGCCCAAAACACAAGATTTATGGAATGGTTAAAAGTGCATGAAAATGGCCAATTTACTCACTCTGAGTTCTCAAAAAGGGTTTCTTCACCCCGGGAAGTGAATTAAATACCATTTGGAGGCATTTAATGTTCGAGCAAAAACGGCTGATTTTCGACAAAAGAGATAACACCCCCCCATTACGTCATGCTTCAGAAATGTGGAAAATGGTCCGTTTTCAAATGTTTTATTTTTGAACGTCAGTTCACATTTGTAGGTGGATCATCAGTGTTAGAGCTAAAATTAGCATGTTTAAAGTGATTTTCATGCTTCCAGGGGCTCGGGAAGTGAAATAAATACCATTTGGTGGCATTTAATGTTCGAGCAAAAACGGCTGATTTTCGACAAAAGAGATAATACCCCCCCATTACGTCATGCTTCAGAAATGTGGAAAATGGTCCGTTTTCAAATGTTTTATTTTTGAACGTCAGTTCACATTTGTAGGTGGATCATCAGTGTTAGAGCTAAAATTAGCATGTTTAAAGTGATTTTCATGCGTCCAGGGGCTCGGGAAGTTAATTAAATACCATTTGGAGGCATTTAATGTTCGAGCAAAAACGGCTGATTTTCGACAAAAGAGATAACACCCCCCCATTACGTCATGCTTCAGAAATGTGGAAAATGGTCCGTTTTCAAATGTTTTATTTTTGAACGTCAGTTCACATTTGTAGGTGGATCATCAGTGTTAGAGCTAAAATTAGCATGTTTAAAGTGATTTTCATGCTTCCAGGGGCCCAAAACACAAGATTTATGGAATGGTTAAAAGTGCATGAAAATGGCCAATTTACTCACTCTGAGTTCTCAAAAAGGGTTTCTTCACCCCGGGAAGTTAATTAAATACCATTTGGAGGCATTTAATGTTCGAGCAAAAACAGCTGATCTTCGACAAAAGAGATAACAACCCCCCATTACGTCATGCTTCAGAAATGTGGAAAATGGTCCGTTTTCAAATGTTTTATTTTTGAACGTCAGTTCACATTTGTAGGTGGATCATCAGTGTTAGAGCTAAAATTAGCATGTTTAAAGTGATTTTCATGCTTCTAGGGGCTCGGGAAGTTAATTAAACACCATTTGGAGGCATTTAATGTTCGAGCAAAAACGGCTGATTTTCGACAAAAGAGATAACACCCCCCCATTACGTCATGCTTCAGAAATGTGGAAAATGGTCCGTTTTCAAATGTTTTATTTTTGAACGTCAGTTCACATTTGTAGGTGGATCATCAGTGTTAGAGCTAAAATTAGCATGTTTAAAGTGATTTTCATGCTTCCAGGGGCTCGGGAAGTGAAATAAATACCATTTGGAGGCATTTAATGTTCGAGCAAAAACGGCTGATTTTCGACAAAAGAGATAACACCCCCCCATTACGTCATGCTTCAGAAATGTGGAAAATGGTCCGTTTTCAAATGTTTTATTTTTGAACGTCAGTTCACATTTGTAGGTGGATCATCAGTGTTAGAGCTAAAATTAGCATGTTTAAAGTGATTTTCATGCTTCCAGGGGCTCGGGAAGTTAATTAAATACCATTTGGAGGCATTTAATGTTCGAGCAAAAACGGCTGATTTTCGACAAAAGAGATAACACCCCCCCCATTACGTCATGCTTCAGAAATGTGGAAAATGGTCCGTTTTCAAATGTTTTATTTTTGAACGTCAGTTCACATTTGTAGGTGGATCATCAGTGTTAGAGCTAAAATTAGCATGTTTAAAGTGATTTTCATGCTTCCAGGGGCTCGGGAAGTTAATTAAATACCATTTGGAGGCATTTAATGTTCGAGCAAAAACGGCTGATTTTCGACAAAAGAGATAACACCCCCCCCATTACGTCATGCTTCAGAAATGTGGAAAATGGTCCGTTTTCAAATGTTTTATTTTTGAACGTCAGTTCACATTTGTAGGTGGATCATCAGTGTTAGAGCTAAAATTAGCATGTTTAAATTGATTTTCATGCTTCCAGGGGCTCGGGAAGTTAATTAAATACCATTTGGAGGCATTTAATGTTCGAGCAAAAACGGCTGATTTTCGACAAAAGAGATAACACCCCCCATTACGTCATGCTTCAGAAATGTGGAAAATGGTCCGTTTTCAAATGTTTTATTTTTGAACGTCAGTTCACATTTGTAGGTGGATCATCAGTGTTAGAGCTAAAATTAGCATGTTTAAAGTGATTTTCATGCTTCCAGGGGCCCAAAACACAAGATTTATGGAATGGTTAAAAGTGCATGAAAATGGCCAATTTACTCACTCTGAGTTCTCAAAAAGGGTTTCTTCACCCCGGGAAGTTAATTAAATACCATTTGGAGGCATTTAATGTTCGAGCAAAAACAGCTGATTTTCGACAAAAGAGATAACACCCCCCCATTACGTCATGCTTCAGAAATGTGGAAAATGGTCCGTTTTCAAATGTTTTATTTTTGAACGTCAGTTCACATTTGTAGGTGGATCATCGGTGTTAGAGCTAAAATTAGCATGTTTAAAGTGATTTTCATGCTTCTAGGGGCTCGGGAAGTTAATTAAATACCATTTGGAGGCATTTAATGTTCGAGCAAAAACGGCTGATTTTCGACAAAAGAGATAACACCCCCCCATTACGTCATGCTTCAGAAATGTGGAAAATGGTCCGTTTTCAAATGTTTTATTTTTGAACGTCAGTTCACATTTGTAGGTGGATCATCAGTGTTAGAGCTAAAATTAGCATGTTTAAAGTGATTTTCATGCTTCCAGGGGCTCGGGAAGTGAAATAAATACCATTTGGAGGCATTTAATGTTCGAGCAAAAACGGCTGATTTTCGACAAAAGAGATAACACCCCCCCATTACGTCATGCTTCAGAAATGTGGAAAATGGTCCGTTTTCAAATGTTTTATTTTTGAACGTCAGTTCACATTTGTAGGTGGATCATCAGTGTTAGAGCTAAAATTAGCATGTTTAAAGTGATTTTCATGCTTCCAGGGGCTCGGGAAGTTAATTAAATACCATTTGGAGGCATTTAATGTTCGAGCAAAAACGGCTGATTTTCGACAAAAGAGATAACACCCCCCCCATTACGTCATGCTTCAGAAATGTGGAAAATGGTCCGTTTTCAAATGTTTTATTTTTGAACGTCAGTTCACATTTGTAGGTGGATCATCAGTGTTAGAGCTAAAATTAGTATGTTTAAAGTGATTTTCATGCTTCCAGGGGCTCGGGAAGTTAATTAAATACCATTTGGAGGCATTTAATGTTCGAGCAAAAACGGCTGATTTTCGACAAAAGAGATAACACCCCCCATTACGTCATGCTTCAGAAATGTGGAAAATGGTCCGTTTTCAAATGTTTTATTTTTGAACGTCAGTTCACATTTGTAGGTGGATCATCAGTGTTAGAGCTAAAATTAGCATGTTTAAAGTGATTTTCATGCTTCCAGGGGCCCAAAACACAAGATTTATGGAATGCTTAAAAGTGCATGAAAATGGCCAATTTACTCACTCTGAGTTCTCAAAAAGGGTTTCTTCACCCCGGGAAGTGAATTAAATACCATTTGGAGGCATTTAATGTTCGAGCAAAAACGGCTGATTTTCGACAAAAGAGATAACACCCCCCATTACGTCATGCTTCAGAAATGTGGAAAATGGTCCGTTTTCAAATGTTTTATTTTTGAACGTCAGTTCACATTTGTAGGTGGATCATCAGTGTTAGAGCTAAAATTAGCATGTTTAAAGTGATTTTCATGCTTCCAGGGGCTCGGGAAGTGAAATAAATACCATTTGGTGGCATTTAATGTTCGAGCAAAAACGGCTGATTTTCGACAAAAGAGATAATACCCCCCCCATTACGTCATGCTTCAGAAATGTGGAAAATGGTCCGTTTTCAAATGTTTTATTTTTGAACGTCAGTTCACATTTGTAGGTGGATCATCAGTGTTAGAGCTAAAATTAGCATGTTTAAAGTGATTTTCATGCGTCCAGGGGCTCGGGAAGTTAATTAAATACCATTTGGAGGCATTTAATGTTCGAGCAAAAACGGCTGATTTTCGACAAAAGAGATAACACCCCCCCATTACGTCATGCTTCAGAAATGTGGAAAATGGTCCGTTTTCAAATGTTTTATTTTTGAACGTCAGTTCACATTTGTAGGTGGATCATCAGTGTTAGAGCTAAAATTAGCATGTTTAAAGTGATTTTCATGCTTCCAGGGGCCCAAAACACAAGATTTATGGAATGGTTAAAAGTGCATGAAAATGGCCAATTTACTCACTCTGAGTTCTCAAAAAGGGTTTCTTCACCCCGGGAAGTTAATTAAATACCATTTGGAGGCATTTAATGTTCGAGCAAAAACAGCTGATTTTCGACAAAAGAGATAACACCCCCCCATTACGTCATGCTTCAGAAATGTGGAAAATGGTCCGTTTTCAAATGTTTTATTTTTGAACGTCAGTTCACATTTGTAGGTGGATCATCGGTGTTAGAGCTAAAATTAGCATGTTTAAAGTGATTTTCATGCTTCTAGGGGCTCGGGAAGTTAATTAAATACCATTTGGAGGCATTTAATGTTCGAGCAAAAACGGCTGATTTTCGACAAAAGAGATAACACCCCCCCATTACGTCATGCTTCAGAAATGTGGAAAATTGTCCGTTTTCAAATGTTTTATTTTTGAACGTCAGTTCACATTTGTAGGTGGATCATCAGTGTTAGAGCTAAAATTAGCATGTTTAAAGTGATTTTCATGCTTCCAGGGGCTCGGGAAGTGAAATAAATACCATTTGGAGGCATTTAATGTTCGAGCAAAAACGGCTGATTTTCGACAAAAGAGATAACACCCCCCATTACGTCATGCTTCAGAAATGTGGAAAATGGTCCGTTTTCAAATGTTTTATTTTTGAACGTCAGTTCACATTTGTAGGTGGATCATCAGTGTTAGAGCTAAAATTAGCATGTTTAAAGTGATTTTCATGCTTCCAGGGGCCCAAAACAGAAGATTTATGGAATGGTTAAAAGTGCATGAAAATGGCCAATTTACTCACTCTGAGTTCTCAAAAAGGGTTTCTTCACCCCGGGAAGTGAATTAAATACCATTTGGAGGCATTTAATGTTCGAGCAAAAACGGCTGATTTTCGACAAAAGAGATAACACCCCCCCATTACGTCATGCTTCAGAAATGTGGAAAATGGTCCGTTTTCAAATGTTTTATTTTTGAACGTCAGTTCACATTTGTAGGTGGATCATCAGTGTTAGAGCTAAAATTAGCATGTTTAAAGTGATTTTCATGCTTCCAGGGGCTCGGGAAGTGAAATAAATACCATTTGGTGGCATTTAATGTTCGAGCAAAAACGGCTGATTTTCGACAAAAGAGATAATACCCCCCCATTACGTCATGCTTCAGAAATGTGGAAAATGGTCCGTTTTCAAATGTTTTATTTTTGAACGTCAGTTCACATTTGTAGGTGGATCATCAGTGTTAGAGCTAAAATTAGCATGTTTAAAGTGATTTTCATGCGTCCAGGGGCTCGGGAAGTTAATTAAATACCATTTGGAGGCATTTAATGTTCGAGCAAAAACGGCTGATTTTCGACAAAAGAGATAACACCCCCCCATTACGTCATGCTTCAGAAATGTGGAAAATGGTCCGTTTTCAAATGTTTTATTTTTGAACGTCAGTTCACATTTGTAGGTGGATCATCAGTGTTAGAGCTAAAATTAGCATGTTTAAAGTGATTTTCATGCTTCCAGGGGCCCAAAACACAAGATTTATGGAATGGTTAAAAGTGCATGAAAATGGCCAATTTACTCACTCTGAGTTCTCAAAAAGGGTTTCTTCACCCCGGGAAGTTAATTAAATACCATTTGGAGGCATTTAATGTTCGAGCAAAAACAGCTGATTTTCGACAAAAGAGATAACACCCCCCCATTACGTCATGCTTCAGAAATGTGGAAAATGGTCCGTTTTCAAATGTTTTATTTTTGAACGTCAGTTCACATTTGTAGGTGGATCATCAGTGTTAGAGCTAAAATTAGCATGTTTAAAGTGATTTTCATGCTTCTAGGGGCTCGGGAAGTTAATTAAACACCATTTGGAGGCATTTAATGTTCGAGCAAAAACGGCTGATTTTCGACAAAAGAGATAACACCCCCCCATTACGTCATGCTTCAGAAATGTGGAAAATGGTCCGTTTTCAAATGTTTTATTTTTGAACGTCAGTTCACATTTGTAGGTGGATCATCAGTGTTAGAGCTAAAATTAGCATGTTTAAAGTGATTTTCATGCTTCCAGGGGCTCGGGAAGTGAAATAAATACCATTTGGAGGCATTTAATGTTCGAGCAAAAACGGCTGATTTTCGACAAAAGAGATAACACCCCCCCATTACGTCATGCTTCAGAAATGTGGAAAATGGTCCGTTTTCAAATGTTTTATTTTTGAACGTCAGTTCACATTTGTAGGTGGATCATCAGTGTTAGAGCTAAAATTAGCATGTTTAAAGTGATTTTCATGCTTCCAGGGGCTCGGGAAGTTAATTAAATACCATTTGGAGGCATTTAATGTTCGAGCAAAAACGGCTGATTTTCGACAAAAGAGATAACACGCCCCCCATTACGTCATGCTTCAGAAATGTGGAAAATGGTCCGTTTTCAAATGTTTTATTTTTGAACGTCAGTTCACATTTGTAGGTGGATCATCAGTGTTAGAGCTAAAATTAGCATGTTTAAAGTGATTTTCATGCTTCCAGGGGCTCGGGAAGTTAATTAAATACCATTTGGAGGCATTTAATGTTCGAGCAAAAACGGCTGATTTTCGACAAAAGAGATAACACCCCCCCATTACGTCATGCTTCAGAAATGTGGAAAATGGTCCGTTTTCAAATGTTTTATTTTTGAACGTCAGTTCACATTTGTAGGTGGATCATCAGTGTTAGAGCTAAAATTAGCATGTTTAAAGTGATTTTCATGCTTCCAGGGGCTCGGGAAGTTAATTAAATACCATTTGGAGGCATTTAATGTTCGAGCAAAAACGGCTGATTTTCGACAAAAGAGATAACACCCCCCCATTACGTCATGCTTCAGAAATGTGGAAAATGGTCCGTTTTCAAATGTTTTATTTTTGAACGTCAGTTCACATTTGTAGGTGGATCATCAGTGTTAGAGCTAAAATTAGCATGTTTAAAGTGATTTTCATGCTTCCAGGGGTTCGGGAAGTGAAATAAATACCATTTGGAGGCATTTAATGTTCGAGCAAAAACGGCTGATTTTCGACAAAAGAGATAACACCCCCCCATTACGTCATGCTTCAGAAATGTGGAAAATGGTCCGTTTTCAAATGTTTTATTTTTGAACGTCAGTTCACATTTGTAGGTGGATCATCAGTGTTAGAGCTAAAATTAGCATGTTTAAAGTGATTTTCATGCTTCCAGAGGCTCGGGAAGTTAATTAAATACCATTTGGAGGCATTTAATGTTCGAGCAAAAACGGCTGATTTTCGACAAAAGAGATAACACCCCCCCATTACGTCATGCTTCAGAAATGTGGAAAATGGTCCGTTTTCAAATGTTTTATTTTTGAACGTCAGTTCACATTTGTAGGTGGATCATCAGTGTTAGAGCTAAAATTAGCATGTTTAAAGTGATTTTCATGCTTCCAGGGGCTCGGGAAGTTAATTAAATACCATTTGGAGGCATTTAATGTTCGAGCAAAAACGGCTGATTTTCGACAAAAGAGATAACACCCCCCATTACGTCATGCTTCAGAAATGTGGAAAATGGTCCGTTTTCAAATGTTTTATTTTTGAACGTCAGTTCACATTTGTAGGTGGATCATCAGTGTTAGAGCTAAAATTAGCATGTTTAAAGTGATTTTCATGCTTCCAGGGGCCCAAAACACAAGATTTATGGAATGGTTAAAAGTGCATGAAAATGGCCAATTTACTCACTCTGAGTTCTCAAAAAGGGTTTCTTCACCCCGGGAAGTGAATTAAATACCATTTGGAGGCATTTAATGTTCGAGCAAAAATGGCTGATTTTCGACAAAAGAGATAACACCCCCCCATTACGTCATGCTTCAGAAATGTGGAAAATGGTCCGTTTTCAAATGTTTTATTTTTGAACGTCAGTTCACATTTGTAGGTGGATCATCAGTGTTAGAGCTAAAATTAGCATGTTTAAAGTGATTTTCATGCTTCCAGGGGCTCGGGAAGTGAAATAAATACCATTTGGTGGCATTTAATGTTCGAGCAAAAACGGCTGATTTTCGACAAAAGAGATAATACCCCCCCATTACGTCATGCTTCAGAAATGTGGAAAATGGTCCGTTTTCAAATGTTTTATTTTTGAACGTCAGTTCACATTTGTAGGTGGATCATCAGTGTTAGAGCTAAAATTAGCATGTTTAAAGTGATTTTCATGCGTCCAGGGGCTCGGGAAGTTAATTAAATACCATTTGGAGGCATTTAATGTTCGAGCAAAAACGGCTGATTTTCGACAAAAGAGATAACACCCCCCCATTACGTCATGCTTCAGAAATGTGGAAAATGGTCCGTTTTCAAATGTTTTATTTTTGAACGTCAGTTCACATTTGTAGGTGGATCATCAGTGTTAGAGCTAAAATTAGCATGTTTAAAGTGATTTTCATGCTTCCAGGGGCCCAAAACACAAGATTTATGGAATGGTTAAAAGTGCATGAAAATGGCCAATTTACTCACTCTGAGTTCTCAAAAAGGGTTTCTTCACCCCGGGAAGTTAATTAAATACCATTTGGAGGCATTTAATGTTCGAGCAAAAACAGCTGATTTTCGACAAAAGAGATAACACCCCCCCATTACGTCATGCTTCAGAAATGTGGAAAATGGTCCGTTTTCAAATGTTTTATTTTTGAACGTCAGTTCACATTTGTAGGTGGATCATCGGTGTTAGAGCTAAAATTAGCATGTTTAAAGTGATTTTCATGCTTCTAGGGGCTCGGGAAGTTAATTAAATACCATTTGGAGGCATTTAATGTTCGAGCAAAAACGGCTGATTTTCGACAAAAGAGATAACACCCCCCCATTACGTCATGCTTCAGAAATGTGGAAAATGGTCCGTTTTCAAATGTTTTATTTTTGAACGTCAGTTCACATTTGTAGGTGGATCATCAGTGTTAGAGCTAAAATTAGCATGTTTAAAGTGATTTTCATGCTTCCAGGGGCTCGGGAAGTGAAATAAATACCATTTGGAGGCATTTAATGTTCGAGCAAAAACGGCTGATTTTCGACAAAAGAGATAACACCCCCCCATTACGTCATGCTTCAGAAATGTGGAAAATGGTCCGTTTTCAAATGTTTTATTTTTGAACGTCAGTTCACATTTGTAGGTGGATCATCAGTGTGAGAGCTAAAATTAGCATGTTTAAAGTGATTTTCATGCTTCTAGGGGCTCGGGAAGTTAATTAAATACCATTTGGAGGCATTTAATGTTCGAGCAAAAACGGCTAATTTTCGACAAAAGAGATAACACCCCCCCCATTACGTCATGCTTCAGAAATGTGGAAAATGGTCCGTTTTCAAATGTTTTATTTTTGAACGTCAGTTCACATTTGTAGGTGGATCATCAGTGTTAGAGCTAAAATTAGCATGTTTAAAGTGATTTTCATGCTTCCAGGGGCTCGGGAAGTTAATTAAATACCATTTGGAGGCATTTAATGTTCGAGCAAAAACGGCTGATTTTCGACAAAAGAGATAACACCCCCCCATTACGTCATGCTTCAGAAATGTGGAAAATGGTCCGTTTTCAAATGTTTTATTTTTGAACGTCAGTTCACATTTGTAGGTGGATCATCAGTGTTAGAGCTAAAATTAGCATGTTTAAAGTGATTTTCATGCTTCCAGGGGCTCGGGAAGTTAATTAAATACCATTTGGAGGCATTTAATGTTCGAGCAAAAACGGCTGATTTTCGACAAAAGAGATAACACCCCCCCCCATTACGTCATGCTTCAGAAATGTGGAAAATGGTCCGTTTTCAAATGTTTTATTTTTGAACGTCAGTTCACATTTGTAGGTGGATCATCAGTGTTAGAGCTAAAATTAGCATGTTTAAAGTGATTTTCATGCTTCCAGGGGCTCGGGAAGTTAATTAAATACCATTTGGAGGCATTTAATGTTCGAGCAAAAACGGCTGATTTTCGACAAAAGAGATAACACCCCCCCCATTACGTCATGCTTCAGAAATGTGGAAAATGGTCCGTTTTCAAATGTTTTATTTTTGAACGTCAGTTCACATTTGTAGGTGGATCATCAGTGTTAGAGCTAAAATGAGCATGTTTAAAGTGATTTTCATGCTTCCAGGGGCTCGGGAAGTTAATTAAATACCATTTGGAGGCATTTAATGTTCGAGCAAAAACGGCTGATTTTCGACAAAAGAGATAACACCCCCCCATTACGTCATGCTTCAGAAATGTGGAAAATGGTCCGTTTTCAAATGTTTTATTTTTGAACGTCAGTTCACATTTGTAGGTGGATCATCAGTGTTAGAGCTAAAATTAGCATGTTTAAAGTGATTTTCATGCTTCCAGGGGCTCGGGAAGTTAATTAAATACCATTTGGAGGCATTTAATGTTCGAGCAAAAACGGCTGATTTTCGACAAAAGAGATAACACCCCCCCATTACGTCATGCTTCAGAAATGTGGAAAATGGTCCGTTTTCAAATGTTTTATTTTTGAACGTCAGTTCACATTTGTAGGTGGATCATCAGTGTTAGAGCTAAAATTAGCATGTTTAAAGTGATTTTCATGCTTCCAGGGGTTCGGGAAGTGAAATAAATACCATTTGGAGGCATTTAATGTTCGAGCAAAAACGGCTGATTTTCGACAAAAGAGATAACACCCCCCCATTACGTCATGCTTCAGAAATGTGGAAAATGGTCCGTTTTCAAATGTTTTATTTTTGAACGTCAGTTCACATTTGTAGGTGGATCATCAGTGTTAGAGCTAAAATTAGCATGTTTAAAGTGATTTTCATGCTTCCAGGGGCTCGGGAAGTTAATTAAATACCATTTGGAGGCATTTAATGTTCGAGCAAAAACGGCTGATTTTCGACAAAAGAGATAACACCCCCCCATTACGTCATGCTTCAGAAATGTGGAAAATGGTCCGTTTTCAAATGTTTTATTTTTGAACGTCAGTTCACATTTGTAGGTGGATCATCATTGTTAGAGCTAAAATTAGCATGTTTAAAGTGATTTTCATGCTTCCAGGGGCCCAAAACACAAGATTTATGGAATGGTTAAAAGTGCATGAAAATGGCCAATTTACTCACTCTGAGTTCTCAAAAAGGGTTTCTTCACCCCGGGAAGTTAATTAAATACCATTTGGAGGCATTTAATGTTCGAGCAAAAACGGCAGATTTTCGACAAAAGAGATAACACCCCCCCATTACGTCATGCTTCAGAAATGTGGAAAATGGTCCGTTTTCAAATGTTTTATTTTTGAACGTCAGTTCACATTTGTAGGTGGATCATCAGTGTTAGAGCTAAAATTAGCATGTTTAAAGTGATTTTCATGCTTCCAGGGGCTCGGGAAGTTAATTAAATACCATTTGGAGGCATTTAATGTTCGAGCAAAAACGGCTGATTTTCGACAAAAGAGATAACACCCCCCCATTACGTCATGCTTCAGAAATGTGGAAAATGGTCCGTTTTCAAATGTTTTATTTTTGAACGTCAGTTCACATTTGTAGGTGGATCATCAGTGTTAGAGCTAAAATTAGCATGTTTAAAGTGATTTTCATGCTTCCAGGGGCCCAAAACACAAGATTTATGGAATGGTTAAAAGTGCATGAAAATGGCCAATTTACTCACTCTGAGTTCTCAAAAAGGGTTTCTTCACCCCGGGAAGTTAATTAAATACCATTTGGAGGCATTTAATGTTTGAGCAAAAACGGCTGATTTTCGACAAAAGAGATAACACCCCCCCATTACGTCATGCTTCAGAAATGTGGAAAATGGTCCGTTTTCAAATGTTTTATTTTTGAACGTCAGTTCACATTTGTAGGTGGATCATCAGTGTTAGAGCTAAAATTAGCATGTTTAAAGTGATTTTCATGCTTCCAGGGGCCCAAAACACAAGATTAATGGAATGGTTAAAAGTGCATGAAAATGGCCATTTTACTCACTCTGAGTTCTCAAAAAGGGTTTCTTCACCCCGGGAAGTGAAATAAATACCATTTGGAGGCATTTAATGTTCGAGCAAAAACGGCTGATTTTCGACAAAAGAGATAACACCCCCCCATTACGTCATGCTTCAGAAATGTGGAAAATGGTCCGTTTTCAAATGTTTTATTTTTGAACGTCAGTTCACATTTGTAGGTGGATCATCAGTGTTAGAGCTAAAATTAGCATGTTTAAAGTGATTTTCATGCTTCCAGGGGCTCGGGAAGTTAATTAAATACCATTTGGAGGCATTTAATGTTCGAGCAAAAACGGCTGATTTTCGACAAAAGAGATAACACCCCCCCATTACGTCATGCTTCAGAAATGTGGAAAATGGTCCGTTTTCAAATGTTTTATTTTTGAACGTCAGTTCACATTTGTAGGTGGATCATCAGTGTTAGAGCTAAAATTAGCATGTTTAAAGTGATTTTCATGCTTCCAGGGGCTCGGGAAGTTAATTAAATACCATTTGGAGGCATTTAATGTTCGAGCAAAAACGGCTGATTTTCGACAAAAGAGATAACACCCCCCCATTACGTCATGCTTCAGAAATGTGGAAAATGGTCCGTTTTCAAATGTTTTATTTTTGAACGTCAGTTCACATTTGTAGGTGGATCATCAGTGTTAGAGCTAAAATTAGCATGTTTAAAGTGATTTTCATGCTTCCAGGGGCCCAAAACACAAGATTTATGGAATGGTTAAAAGTGCATGAAAATGGCCAATTTACTCACTCTGAGTTCTCAAAAAGGGTTTCTTCACCCCGGGAAGTGAAATAAATACCATTTGGAGGCATTTAATGTTCGAGCAAAAACGGCTGATTTTCGACAAAAGAGATAACACCCCCCCATTACGTCATGCTTCAGAAATGTGGAAAATGGTCCGTTTTCAAATGTTTTATTTTTGAACGTCAGTTCACATTTGTAGGTGGATCATCAGTGTTAGAGCTAAAATTAGCATGTTTAAAGTGATTTTCATGCTTCCAGGGGCCCAAAACACAAGATTTATGGAATGGTTAAAAGTGCATGAAAATGGCCAATTTACTCACTCTGAGTTCTCAAAAAGGGTTTCTTCACCCCGGGAAGTTAATTAAATACCATTTGGAGGCATTTAATGTTCGAGCAAAAACGGCTGATTTTCGACAAAAGAGATAACACCCCCCCATTACGTCATGCTTCAGAAATGTGGAAAATGGTCCGTTTTCAAATGTTTTATTTTTGAACGTCAGTTCACATTTGTAGGTGGATCATCAGTGTTAGAGCTAAAATTAGCATGTTTAAAGTGATTTTCATGCTTCCAGGGGCTCGGGAAGTTAATTAAATACCATTTGGAGGCATTTAATGTTCGAGCAAAAACGGCTGATTTTCGACAAAAGAGATAACACCCCCCCATTACGTCATGCTTCAGAAATGTGGAAAATGGTCCGTTTTCAAATGTTTTATTTTTGAACGTCAGTTCACATTTGTAGGTGGATCATCAGTGTTAGAGCTAAAATTAGCATGTTTAAAGTGATTTTCATGCTTCCAGGGGCCCAAAACACAAGATTTATGGAATGGTTAAAAGTGCATGAAAATGGCCAATTTACTCACTCTGAGTTCTCAAAAAGGGTTTCTTCACCCCGGGAAGTTAATTAAATACCATTTGGAGGCATTTAATGTTTGAGCAAAAACGGCTGATTTTCGACAAAAGAGATAACACCCCCCCATTACGTCATGCTTCAGAAATGTGGAAAATGGTCCGTTTTCAAATGTTTTATTTTTGAACGTCAGTTCACATTTGTAGGTGGATCATCAGTGTTAGAGCTAAAATTAGCATGTTTAAAGTGATTTTCATGCTTCCAGGGGCCCAAAACACAAGATTAATGGAATGGTTAAAAGTGCATGAAAATGGCCATTTTACTCACTCTGAGTTCTCAAAAAGGGTTTCTTCACCCCGGGAAGTGAAATAAATACCATTTGGAGGCATTTAATGTTCGAGCAAAAACGGCTGATTTTCGACAAAAGAGATAACACCCCCCCATTACGTCATGCTTCAGAAATGTGGAAAATGGTCCGTTTTCAAATGTTTTATTTTTGAACGTCAGTTCACATTTGTAGGTGGATCATCAGTGTTAGAGCTAAAATTAGCATGTTTAAAGTGATTTTCATGCTTCCAGGGGCTCGGGAAGTTAATTAAATACCATTTGGAGGCATTTAATGTTCGAGCAAAAACGGCTGATTTTCGACAAAAGAGATAACACCCCCCCATTACGTCATGCTTCAGAAATGTGGAAAATGGTCCGTTTTCAAATGTTTTATTTTTGAACGTCAGTTCACATTTGTAGGTGGATCATCAGTGTTAGAGCTAAAATTAGCATGTTTAAAGTGATTTTCATGCTTCCAGGGGCTCGGGAAGTTAATTAAATACCATTTGGAGGCATTTAATGTTCGAGCAAAAACGGCTGATTTTCGACAAAAGAGATAACACCCCCCCATTACGTCATGCTTCAGAAATGTGGAAAATGGTCCGTTTTCAAATGTTTTATTTTTGAACGTCAGTTCACATTTGTAGGTGGATCATCAGTGTTAGAGCTAAAATTAGCATGTTTAAAGTGATTTTCATGCTTCCAGGGGCCCAAAACACAAGATTTATGGAATGGTTAAAAGTGCATGAAAATGGCCAATTTACTCACTCTGAGTTCTCAAAAAGGGTTTCTTCACCCCGGGAAGTGAAATAAATACCATTTGGAGGCATTTAATGTTCGAGCAAAAACGGCTGATTTTCGACAAAAGAGATAACACCCCCCCATTACGTCATGCTTCAGAAATGTGGAAAATGGTCCGTTTTCAAATGTTTTATTTTTGAACGTCAGTTCACATTTGTAGGTGGATCATCAGTGTTAGAGCTAAAATTAGCATGTTTAAAGTGATTTTCATGCTTCCAGGGGCTCGGGAAGTGAAATAAATACCATTTGGAGGCATTTAATGTTCGAGCAAAAACGGCTGATTTTCGACAAAAGAGATAACACCCCCCCATTACGTCATGCTTCAGAAATGTGGAAAATGGTCCGTTTTCAAATGTTTTATTTTTGAACGTCAGTTCACATTTGTAGGTGGATCATCAGTGTTAGAGCTAAAATTAGCATGTTTAAAGTGATTTTCATGCTTCCAGGGGCTCGGGAAGTTAATTAAATACCATTTGGAGGCATTTAATGTTCGAGCAAAAACGGCTGATTTTCGACAAAAGAGATAACACCCCCCCCATTACGTCATGCTTCAGAAATGTGGAAAATGGTCCGTTTTCAAATGTTTTATTTTTGAACGTCAGTTCACATTTGTAGGTGGATCATCAGTGTTAGAGCTAAAATTAGCATGTTTAAAGTGATTTTCATGCTTCCAGGGGCTCGGGAAGTTAATTAAATACCATTTGGAGGCATTTAATGTTCGAGCAAAAACGGCTGATTTTCGACAAAAGAGATAACACCCCCCATTACGTCATGCTTCAGAAATGTGGAAAATGGTCCGTTTTCAAATGTTTTATTTTTGAACGTCAGTTCACATTTGTAGGTGGATCATCAGTGTTAGAGCTAAAATTAGCATGTTTAAAGTGATTTTCATGCTTCCAGGGGCCCAAAACACAAGATTTATGGAATGGTTAAAAGTGCATGAAAATGGCCAATTTACTCACTCTGAGTTCTCAAAAAGGGTTTCTTCACCCCGGGAAGTGAATTAAATACCATTTGGAGGCATTTAATGTTCGAGCAAAAACGGCTGATTTTCGACAAAAGAGATAACACCCCCCCATTACGTCATGCTTCAGAAATGTGGAAAATGGTCCGTTTTCAAATGTTTTATTTTTGAACGTCAGTTCACATTTGTAGGTGGATCATCAGTGTTAGAGCTAAAATTAGCATGTTTAAAGTGATTTTCATGCTTCCAGGGGCTCGGGAAGTGAAATAAATACCATTTGGTGGCATTTAATGTTCGAGCAAAAACGGCTGATTTTCGACAAAAGAGATAATACCCCCCCATTACGTCATGCTTCAGAAATGTGGAAAATGGTCCGTTTTCAAATGTTTTATTTTTGAACGTCAGTTCACATTTGTAGGTGGATCATCAGTGTTAGAGCTAAAATTAGCATGTTTAAAGTGATTTTCATGCGTCCAGGGGCTCGGGAAGTTAATTAAATACCATTTGGAGGCATTTAATGTTCGAGCAAAAACGGCTGATTTTCGACAAAAGAGATAACACCCCCCCATTACGTCATGCTTCAGAAATGTGGAAAATGGTCCGTTTTCAAATGTTTTATTTTTGAACGTCAGTTCACATTTGTAGGTGGATCATCAGTGTTAGAGCTAAAATTAGCATGTTTAAAGTGATTTTCATGCTTCCAGGGGCCCAAAACACAAGATTTATGGAATGGTTAAAAGTGCATGAAAATGGCCAATTTACTCACTCTGAGTTCTCAAAAAGGGTTTCTTCACCCCGGGAAGTTAATTAAATACCATTTGGAGGCATTTAATGTTCGAGCAAAAACAGCTGATTTTCGACAAAAGAGATAACACCCCCCCATTACGTCATGCTTCAGAAATGTGGAAAATGGTCCGTTTTCAAATGTTTTATTTTTGAACGTCAGTTCACATTTGTAGGTGGATCATCGGTGTTAGAGCTAAAATTAGCATGTTTAAAGTGATTTTCATGCTTCTAGGGGCTCGGGAAGTTAATTAAATACCATTTGGAGGCATTTAATGTTCGAGCAAAAACGGCTGATTTTCGACAAAAGAGATAACACCCCCCCATTACGTCATGCTTCAGAAATGTGGAAAATGGTCCGTTTTCAAATGTTTTATTTTTGAACGTCAGTTCACATTTGTAGGTGGATCATCAGTGTTAGAGCTAAAATTAGCATGTTTAAAGTGATTTTCATGCTTCCAGGGGCTCGGGAAGTTAATTAAATACCATTTGGAGGCATTTAATGTTCGAGCAAAAACGGCTGATTTTCGACAAAAGAGATAACACTCCCCCATTACGTCATGCTTCAGAAATGTGGAAAATGGTCCGTTTTCAAATGTTTTATTTTTGAACGTCAGTTCACATTTGTAGGTGGATCATCAGTGTTAGAGCTAAAATTAGCATGTTTAAAGTGATTTTCATGCTTCCAGGGGCTCGGGAAGTTAATTAAATACCATTTGGAGGCATTTAATGTTCGAGCAAAAACGGCTGATTTTCGACAAAAGAGATAACACCCCCCATTACGTCATGCTTCAGAAATGTGGAAAATGGTCCGTTTTCAAATGTTTTATTTTTGAACGTCAGTTCACATTTGTAGGTGGATCATCAGTGTTAGAGCTAAAATTAGCATGTTTAAAGTGATTTTCATGCTTCCAGGGGCCCAAAACACAAGATTTATGGAATGGTTAAAAGTGCATGAAAATGGCCAATTTACTCACTCTGAGTTCTCAAAAAGGGTTTCTTCACCCCGGGAAGTGAATTAAATACCATTTGGAGGCATTTAATGTTCGAGCAAAAACGGCTGATTTTCGACAAAAGAGATAACACCCCCCCATTACGTCATGCTTCAGAAATGTGGAAAATGGTCCGTTTTCAAATGTTTTATTTTTGAACGTCAGTTCACATTTGTAGGTGGATCATCAGTGTTAGAGCTAAAATTAGCATGTTTAAAGTGATTTTCATGCTTCCAGGGGCTCGGGAAGTGAAATAAATACCATTTGGTGGCATTTAATGTTCGAGCAAAAACGGCTGATTTTCGACAAAAGAGATAATACCCCCCCATTACGTCATGCTTCAGAAATGTGGAAAATGGTCCGTTTTCAAATGTTTTATTTTTGAACGTCAGTTCACATTTGTAGGTGGATCATCAGTGTTAGAGCTAAAATTAGCATGTTTAAAGTGATTTTCATGCGTCCAGGGGCTCGGGAAGTTAATTAAATACCATTTGGAGGCATTTAATGTTCGAGCAAAAACGGCTGATTTTCGACAAAAGAGATAACACCCCCCCATTACGTCATGCTTCAGAAATGTGGAAAATGGTCCGTTTTCAAATGTTTTATTTTTGAACGTCAGTTCACATTTGTAGGTGGATCATCAGTGTTAGAGCTAAAATTAGCATGTTTAAAGTGATTTTCATGCTTCCAGGGGCCCAAAACACAAGATTTATGGAATGGTTAAAAGTGCATGAAAATGGCCAATTTACTCACTCTGAGTTCTCAAAAAGGGTTTCTTCACCCCGGGAAGTTAATTAAATACCATTTGGAGGCATTTAATGTTCGAGCAAAAACAGCTGATTTTCGACAAAAGAGATAACACCCCCCCATTACGTCATGCTTCAGAAATGTGGAAAATGGTCCGTTTTCAAATGTTTTATTTTTGAACGTCAGTTCACATTTGTAGGTGGATCATCAGTGTTAGAGCTAAAATTAGCATGTTTAAAGTGATTTTCATGCTTCTAGGGGCTCGGGAAGTTAATTAAACACCATTTGGAGGCATTTAATGTTCGAGCAAAAACGGCTGATTTTCGACAAAAGAGATAACACCCCCCCATTACGTCATGCTTCAGAAATGTGGAAAATGGTCCGTTTTCAAATGTTTTATTTTTGAACGTCAGTTCACATTTGTAGGTGGATCATCAGTGTTAGAGCTAAAATTAGCATGTTTAAAGTGATTTTCATGCTTCCAGGGGCTCGGGAAGTGAAATAAATACCATTTGGAGGCATTTAATGTTCGAGCAAAAACGGCTGATTTTCGACAAAAGAGATAACACCCACCCATTACGTCATGCTTCAGAAATGTGGAAAATGGTCCGTTTTCAAATGTTTTATTTTTGAACGTCAGTTCACATTTGTAGGTGGATCATCAGTGTTAGAGCTAAAATTAGCATGTTTAAAGTGATTTTCATGCTTCCAGGGGCTCGGGAAGTTAATTAAATACCATTTGGAGGCATTTAATGTTCGAGCAAAAACGGCTGATTTTCGACAAAAGAGATAACACCCCCCCCATTACGTCATGCTTCAGAAATGTGGAAAATGGTCCGTTTTCAAATGTTTTATTTTTGAACGTCAGTTCACATTTGTAGGTGGATCATCAGTGTTAGAGCTAAAATTAGCATGTTTAAAGTGATTTTCATGCTTCCAGGGGCTCGGGAAGTTAATTAAATACCATTTGGAGGCATTTAATGTTCGAGCAAAAACGGCTGATTTTCGACAAAAGAGATAACACCCCCCCATTACGTCATGCTTCAGAAATGTGGAAAATGGTCCGTTTTCAAATGTTTTATTTTTGAACGTCAGTTCACATTTGTAGGTGGATCATCAGTGTTAGAGCTAAAATTAGCATGTTTAAAGTGATTTTCATGCTTCCAGGGGCTCGGGAAGTTAATTAAATACCATTTGGAGGCATTTAATGTTCGAGCAAAAACGGCTGATTTTCGACAAAAGAGATAACACCCCCCATTACGTCATGCTTCAGAAATGTGGAAAATGGTCCGTTTTCAAATGTTTTATTTTTGAACGTCAGTTCACATTTGTAGGTGGATCATCAGTGTTAGAGCTAAAATTAGCATGTTTAAAGTGATTTTCATGCTTCCAGGGGCCCAAAACACAAGATTTATGGAATGGTTAAAAGTGCATGAAAATGGCCAATTTACTCACTCTGAGTTCTCAAAAAGGGTTTCTTCACCCCGGGAAGTGAATTAAATACCATTTGGAGGCATTTAATGTTCGAGCAAAAACGGCTGATTTTCGACAAAAGAGATAACACCCCCCCATTACGTCATGCTTCAGAAATGTGGAAAATGGTCCGTTTTCAAATGTTTTATTTTTGAACGTCAGTTCACATTTGTAGGTGGATCATCAGTGTTAGAGCTAAAATTAGCATGTTTAAAGTGATTTTCATGCTTCCAGGGGCTCGGGAAGTGAAATAAATACCATTTGGTGGCATTTAATGTTCGAGCAAAAACGGCTGATTTTCGACAAAAGAGATAATACCCCCCCATTACGTCATGCTTCAGAAATGTGGAAAATGGTCCGTTTTCAAATGTTTTATTTTTGAACGTCAGTTCACATTTGTAGGTGGATCATCAGTGTTAGAGCTAAAATTAGCATGTTTAAAGTGATTTTCATGCGTCCAGGGGCTCGGGAAGTTAATTAAATACCATTTGGAGGCATTTAATGTTCGAGCAAAAACGGCTGATTTTCGACAAAAGAGATAACACCCCCCCATTACGTCATGCTTCAGAAATGTGGAAAATGGTCCGTTTTCAAATGTTTTATTTTTGAACGTCAGTTCACATTTGTAGGTGGATCATCAGTGTTAGAGCTAAAATTAGCATGTTTAAAGTGATTTTCATGCTTCCAGGGGCCCAAAACACAAGATTTATGGAATGGTTAAAAGTGCATGAAAATGGCCAATTTACTCACTCTGAGTTCTCAAAAAGGGTTTCTTCACCCCGGGAAGTTAATTAAATACCATTTGGAGGCATTTAATGTTCGAGCAAAAACAGCTGATTTTCGACAAAAGAGATAACACCCCCCCATTACGTCATGCTTCAGAAATGTGGAAAATGGTCCGTTTTCAAATGTTTTATTTTTGAACGTCAGTTCACATTTGTAGGTGGATCATCAGTGTTAGAGCTAAAATTAGCATGTTTAAAGTGATTTTCATGCTTCTAGGGGCTCGGGAAGTTAATTAAACACCATTTGGAGGCATTTAATGTTCGAGCAAAAACGGCTGATTTTCGACAAAAGAGATAACACCCCCCCATTACGTCATGCTTCAGAAATGTGGAAAATGGTCCGTTTTCAAATGTTTTATTTTTGAACGTCAGTTCACATTTGTAGGTGGATCATCAGTGTTAGAGCTAAAATTAGCATGTTTAAAGTGATTTTCATGCTTCCAGGGGCTCGGGAAGTGAAATAAATACCATTTGGAGGCATTTAATGTTCGAGCAAAAACGGCTGATTTTCGACAAAAGAGATAACACCCCCTCATTACGTCATGCTTCAGAAATGTGGAAAATGGTCCGTTTTCAAATGTTTTATTTTTGAACGTCAGTTCACATTTGTAGGTGGATCATCAGTGTTAGAGCTAAAATTAGCATGTTTAAAGTGATTTTCATGCTTCCAGGGGCTCGGGAAGTTAATTAAATACCATTTGGAGGCATTTAATGTTCGAGCAAAAACGGCTGATTTTCGACAAAAGAGATAACACCCCCCCCATTACGTCATGCTTCAGAAATGTGGAAAATGGTCCGTTTTCAAATGTTTTATTTTTGAACGTCAGTTCACATTTGTAGGTGGATCATCAGTGTTAGAGCTAAAATTAGCATGTTTAAAGTGATTTTCATGCTTCCAGGGGCTCGGGAAGTTAATTAAATACCATTTGGAGGCATTTAATGTTCGAGCAAAAACGGCTGATTTTCGACAAAAGAGATAACACCCCCCCATTACGTCATGCTTCAGAAATGTGGAAAATGGTCCGTTTTCAAATGTTTTATTTTTGAACGTCAGTTCACATTTGTAGGTGGATCATCAGTGTTAGAGCTAAAATTAGCATGTTTAAAGTGATTTTCATGCTTCCAGGGGCTCGGGAAGTTAATTAAATACCATTTGGAGGCATTTAATGTTCGAGCAAAAACGGCTGATTTTCGACAAAAGAGATAACACCCCCCCATTACGTCATGCTTCAGAAATGTGGAAAATGGTCCGTTTTCAAATGTTTTATTTTTGAACGTCAGTTCACATTTGTAGGTGGATCATCAGTGTTAGAGCTAAAATTAGCATGTTTAAAGTGATTTTCATGCTTCCAGGGGTTCGGGAAGTGAAATAAATACCATTTGGAGGCATTTAATGTTCGAGCAAAAACGGCTGATTTTCGACAAAAGAGATAACACCCCCCCATTACGTCATGCTTCAGAAATGTGGAAAATGGTCCGTTTTCAAATGTTTTATTTTTGAACGTCAGTTCACATTTGTAGGTGGATCATCAGTGTTAGAGCTAAAATTAGCATGTTTAAAGTGATTTTCATGCTTCCAGGGGCTCGGGAAGTTAATTAAATACCATTTGGAGGCATTTAATGTTCGAGCAAAAACGGCTGATTTTCGACAAAAGAGATAACACCCCCCCATTACGTCATGCTTCAGAAATGTGGAAAATGGTCCGTTTTCAAATGTTTTATTTTTGAACGTCAGTTCACATTTGTAGGTGGATCATCATTGTTAGAGCTAAAATTAGCATGTTTAAAGTGATTTTCATGCTTCCAGGGGCCCAAAACACAAGATTTATGGAATGGTTAAAAGTGCATGAAAATGGCCAATTTACTCACTCTGAGTTCTCAAAAAGGGTTTCTTCACCCCGGGAAGTTAATTAAATACCATTTGGAGGCATTTAATGTTCGAGCAAAAACGGCTGATTTTCGACAAAAGAGATAACACCCCCCCATTACGTCATGCTTCAGAAATGTGGAAAATGGTCCGTTTTCAAATGTTTTATTTTTGAACGTCAGTTCACATTTGTAGGTGGATCATCAGTGTTAGAGCTAAAATTAGCATGTTTAAAGTGATTTTCATGCTTCCAGGGGCTCGGGAAGTTAATTAAATACCATTTGGAGGCATTTAATGTTCGAGCAAAAACGGCTGATTTTCGACAAAAGAGATAACACCCCCCCATTACGTCATGCTTCAGAAATGTGGAAAATGGTCCGTTTTCAAATGTTTTATTTTTGAACGTCAGTTCACATTTGTAGGTGGATCATCAGTGTTAGAGCTAAAATTAGCATGTTTAAAGTGATTTTCATGCTTCCAGGGGCTCGGGAAGTTAATTAAATACCATTTGGAGGCATTTAATGTTCGAGCAAAAACGGCTGATTTTCGACAAAAGAGATAACACCCCCCATTACGTCATGCTTCAGAAATGTGGAAAATGGTCCGTTTTCAAATGTTTTATTTTTGAACGTCAGTTCACATTTGTAGGTGGATCATCAGTGTTAGAGCTAAAATTAGCATGTTTAAAGTGATTTTCATGCTTCCAGGGGCCCAAAACACAAGATTTATGGAATGGTTAAAAGTGCATGAAAATGGCCAATTTACTCACTCTGAGTTCTCAAAAAGGGTTTCTTCACCCCGGGAAGTGAATTAAATACCATTTGGAGGCATTTAATGTTCGAGCGAAAACGGCTGATTTTCGACAAAAGAGATAACACCCCCCCATTACGTCATGCTTCAGAAATGTGGAAAATGGTCCGTTTTCAAATGTTTTATTTTTGAACGTCAGTTCACATTTGTAGGTGGATCATCAGTGTTAGAGCTAAAATTAGCATGTTTAAAGTGATTTTCATGCTTCCAGGGGCTCGGGAAGTGAAATAAATACCATTTGGTGGCATTTAATGTTCGAGCAAAAACGGCTGATTTTCGACAAAAGAGATAATACCCCCCCATTACGTCATGCTTCAGAAATGTGGAAAATGGTCCGTTTTCAAATGTTTTATTTTTGAACGTCAGTTCACATTTGTAGGTGGATCATCAGTGTTAGAGCTAAAATTAGCATGTTTAAAGTGATTTTCATGCGTCCAGGGGCTCGGGAAGTTAATTAAATACCATTTGGAGGCATTTAATGTTCGAGCAAAAACGGCTGATTTTCGACAAAAGAGATAACACCCCCCCATTACGTCATGCTTCAGAAATGTGGAAAATGGTCCGTTTTCAAATGTTTTATTTTTGAACGTCAGTTCACATTTGTAGGTGGATCATCAGTGTTAGAGCTAAAATTAGCATGTTTAAAGTGATTTTCATGCTTCCAGGGGCCCAAAACACAAGATTTATGGAATGGTTAAAAGTGCATGAAAATGGCCAATTTACTCACTCTGAGTTCTCAAAAAGGGTTTCTTCACCCCGGGAAGTTAATTAAATACCATTTGGAGGCATTTAATGTTTGAGCAAAAACGGCTGATTTTCGACAAAAGAGATAACACCCCCCCATTACGTCATGCTTCAGAAATGTGGAAAATGGTCCGTTTTCAAATGTTTTATTTTTGAACGTCAGTTCACATTTGTAGGTGGATCATCAGTGTTAGAGCTAAAATTAGCATGTTTAAAGTGATTTTCATGCTTCCAGGGGCCCAAAACACAAGATTAATGGAATGGTTAAAAGTGCATGAAAATGGCCATTTTACTCACTCTGAGTTCTCAAAAAGGGTTTCTTCACCCCGGGAAGTGAAATAAATACCATTTGGAGGCATTTAATGTTCGAGCAAAAACGGCTGATTTTCGACAAAAGAGATAACACCCCCCCATTACGTCATGCTTCAGAAATGTGGAAAATGGTCCGTTTTCAAATGTTTTATTTTTGAACGTCAGTTCACATTTGTAGGTGGATCATCAGTGTTAGAGCTAAAATTAGCATGTTTAAAGTGATTTTCATGCTTCCAGGGGCTCGGGAAGTTAATTAAATACCATTTGGAGGCATTTAATGTTCGAGCAAAAACGGCTGATTTTCGACAAAAGAGATAACACCCCCCCATTACGTCATGCTTCAGAAATGTGGAAAATGGTCCGTTTTCAAATGTTTTATTTTTGAACGTCAGTTCACATTTGTAGGTGGATCATCAGTGTTAGAGCTAAAATTAGCATGTTTAAAGTGATTTTCATGCTTCCAGGGGCTCGGGAAGTTAATTAAATACCATTTGGAGGCATTTAATGTTCGAGCAAAAACGGCTGATTTTCGACAAAAGAGATAACACCCCCCCATTACGTCATGCTTCAGAAATGTGGAAAATGGTCCGTTTTCAAATGTTTTATTTTTGAACGTCAGTTCACATTTGTAGGTGGATCATCAGTGTTAGAGCTAAAATTAGCATGTTTAAAGTGATTTTCATGCTTCCAGGGGCCCAAAACACAAGATTTATGGAATGGTTAAAAGTGCATGAAAATGGCCAATTTACTCACTCTGAGTTCTCAAAAAGGGTTTCTTCACCCCGGGAAGTGAAATAAATACCATTTGGAGGCATTTAATGTTCGAGCAAAAACGGCTGATTTTCGACAAAAGAGATAACACCCCCCCATTACGTCATGCTTCAGAAATGTGGAAAATGGTCCGTTTTCAAATGTTTTATTTTTGAACGTCAGTTCACATTTGTAGGTGGATCATCAGTGTTAGAGCTAAAATTAGCATGTTTAAAGTGATTTTCATGCTTCCAGGGGCTCGGGAAGTGAAATAAATACCATTTGGAGGCATTTAATGTTCGAGCAAAAACGGCTGATTTTCGACAAAAGAGATAACACCCCCCCATTACGTCATGCTTCAGAAATGTGGAAAATGGTCCGTTTTCAAATGTTTTATTTTTGAACGTCAGTTCACATTTGTAGGTGGATCATCAGTGTTAGAGCTAAAATTAGCATGTTTAAAGTGATTTTCATGCTTCCAGGGGCTCGGGAAGTTAATTAAATACCATTTGGAGGCATTTAATGTTCGAGCAAAAACGGCTGATTTTCGACAAAAGAGATAACACCCCCCCCATTACGTCATGCTTCAGAAATGTGGAAAATGGTCCGTTTTCAAATGTTTTATTTTTGAACGTCAGTTCACATTTGTAGGTGGATCATCAGTGTTAGAGCTAAAATTAGCATGTTTAAAGTGATTTTCATGCTTCCAGGGGCTCGGGAAGTTAATTAAATACCATTTGGAGGCATTTAATGTTCGAGCAAAAACGGCTGATTTTCGACAAAAGAGATAACACCCCCCATTACGTCATGCTTCAGAAATGTGGAAAATGGTCCGTTTTCAAATGTTTTATTTTTGAACGTCAGTTCACATTTGTAGGTGGATCATCAGTGTTAGAGCTAAAATTAGCATGTTTAAAGTGATTTTCATGCTTCCAGGGGCCCAAAACACAAGATTTATGGAATGGTTAAAAGTGCATGAAAATGGCCAATTTACTCACTCTAAAGTGATTTTCATGCTTCCAGGGGCTCGGGAAGTGAAATAAATACCATTTGGAGGCATTTAATGTTCGAGCAAAAACGGCTGATTTTCGACAAAAGAGATAACACCCCCCCATTACGTCATGCTTCAGAAATGTGGAAAATGGTCCGTTTTCAAATGTTTTATTTTTGAACGTCAGTTCACATTTGTAGGTGGATCATCAGTGTTAGAGCTAAAATTAGCATGTTTAAAGTGATTTTCATGCTTCCAGGGGCTCGGGAAGTTAATTAAATACCATTTGGAGGCATTTAATGTTCGAGCAAAAACGGCTGATTTTCGACAAAAGAGATAACACCCCCCCCATTACGTCATGCTTCAGAAATGTGGAAAATGGTCCGTTTTCAAATGTTTTATTTTTGAACGTCAGTTCACATTTGTAGGTGGATCATCAGTGTTAGAGCTAAAATTAGCATGTTTAAAGTGATTTTCATGCTTCCAGGGGCTCGGGAAGTTAATTAAATACCATTTGGAGGCATTTAATGTTCGAGCAAAAACGGCTGATTTTCGACAAAAGAGATAACACCCCCCATTACGTCATGCTTCAGAAATGTGGAAAATGGTCCGTTTTCAAATGTTTTATTTTTGAACGTCAGTTCACATTTGTAGGTGGATCATCAGTGTTAGAGCTAAAATTAGCATGTTTAAAGTGATTTTCATGCTTCCAGGGGCCCAAAACACAAGATTTATGGAATGGTTAAAAGTGCATGAAAATGGCCAATTTACTCACTCTGAGTTCTCAAAAAGGGTTTCTTCACCCCGGGAAGTGAATTAAATACCATTTGGAGGCATTTAATGTTCGAGCAAAAACGGCTGATTTTCGACAAAAGAGATAACACCCCCCCATTACGTCATGCTTCAGAAATGTGGAAAATGGTCCGTTTTCAAATGTTTTATTTTTGAACGTCAGTTCACATTTGTAGGTGGATCATCAGTGTTAGAGCTAAAATTAGCATGTTTAAAGTGATTTTCATGCTTCCAGGGGCTCGGGAAGTGAAATAAATACCATTTGGTGGCATTTAATGTTCGAGCAAAAACGGCTGATTTTCGACAAAAGAGATAATACCCCCCCATTACGTCATGCTTCAGAAATGTGGAAAATGGTCCGTTTTCAAATGTTTTATTTTTGAACGTCAGTTCACATTTGTAGGTGGATCATCAGTGTTAGAGCTAAAATTAGCATGTTTAAAGTGATTTTCATGCGTCCAGGGGCTCGGGAAGTTAATTAAATACCATTTGGAGGCATTTAATGTTCGAGCAAAAACGGCTGATTTTCGACAAAAGAGATAACACCCCCCCATTACGTCATGCTTCAGAAATGTGGAAAATGGTCCGTTTTCAAATGTTTTATTTTTGAACGTCAGTTCACATTTGTAGGTGGATCATCAGTGTTAGAGCTAAAATTAGCATGTTTAAAGTGATTTTCATGCTTCCAGGGGCCCAAAACACAAGATTTATGGAATGGTTAAAAGTGCATGAAAATGGCCAATTTACTCACTCTGAGTTCTCAAAAAGGGTTTCTTCACCCCGGGAAGTTAATTAAATACCATTTGGAGGCATTTAATGTTCGAGCAAAAACAGCTGATTTTCGACAAAAGAGATAACACCCCCCCATTACGTCATGCTTCAGAAATGTGGAAAATGGTCCGTTTTCAAATGTTTTATTTTTGAACGTCAGTTCACATTTGTAGGTGGATCATCGGTGTTAGAGCTAAAATTAGCATGTTTAAAGTGATTTTCATGCTTCTAGGGGCTCGGGAAGTTAATTAAATACCATTTGGAGGCATTTAATGTTCGAGCAAAAACGGCTGATTTTCGACAAAAGAGATAACACCCCCCCATTACGTCATGCTTCAGAAATGTGGAAAATGGTCCGTTTTCAAATGTTTTATTTTTGAACGTCAGTTCACATTTGTAGGTGGATCATCAGTGTTAGAGCTAAAATTAGCATGTTTAAAGTGATTTTCATGCTTCCAGGGGCTCGGGAAGTGAAATAAATACCATTTGGAGGCATTTAATGTTCGAGCAAAAACGGCTGATTTTCGACAAAAGAGATAACACCCCCCCATTACGTCATGCTTCAGAAATGTGGAAAATGGTCCGTTTTCAAATGTTTTATTTTTGAACGTCAGTTCACATTTGTAGGTGGATCATCAGTGTTAGAGCTAAAATTAGCATGTTTAAAGTGATTTTCATGCTTCCAGGGGCTCGGGAAGTTAATTAAATACCATTTGGAGGCATTTAATGTTCGAGCAAAAACGGCTGATTTTCGACAAAAGAGATAACACCCCCCCCATTACGTCATGCTTCAGAAATGTGGAAAATGGTCCGTTTTCAAATGTTTTATTTTTGAACGTCAGTTCACATTTGTAGGTGGATCATCAGTGTTAGAGCTAAAATTAGCATGTTTAAAGTGATTTTCATGCTTCCAGGGGCTCGGGAAGTTAATTAAATACCATTTGGAGGCATTTAATGTTCGAGCAAAAACGGCTGATTTTCGACAAAAGAGATAACACCCCCCATTACGTCATGCTTCAGAAATGTGGAAAATGGTCCGTTTTCAAATGTTTTATTTTTGAACGTCAGTTCACATTTGTAGGTGGATCATCAGTGTTAGAGCTAAAATTAGCATGTTTAAAGTGATTTTCATGCTTCCAGGGGCCCAAAACACAAGATTTATGGAATGGTTAAAAGTGCATGAAAATGGCCAATTTACTCACTCTGAGTTCTCAAAAAGGGTTTCTTCACCCCGGGAAGTGAATTAAATACCATTTGGAGGCATTTAATGTTCGAGCAAAAACGGCTGATTTTCGACAAAAGAGATAACACCCCCCCATTACGTCATGCTTCAGAAATGTGGAAAATGGTCCGTTTTCAAATGTTTTATTTTTGAACGTCAGTTCACATTTGTAGGTGGATCATCAGTGTTAGAGCTAAAATTAGCATGTTTAAAGTGATTTTCATGCTTCCAGGGGCTCGGGAAGTGAAATAAATACCATTTGGTGGCATTTAATGTTCGAGCAAAAACGGCTGATTTTCGACAAAAGAGATAATACCCCCCCATTACGTCATGCTTCAGAAATGTGGAAAATGGTCCGTTTTCAAATGTTTTATTTTTGAACGTCAGTTCACATTTGTAGGTGGATCATCAGTGTTAGAGCTAAAATTAGCATGTTTAAAGTGATTTTCATGCGTCCAGGGGCTCGGGAAGTTAATTAAATACCATTTGGAGGCATTTAATGTTCGAGCAAAAACGGCTGATTTTCGACAAAAGAGATAACACCCCCCCATTACGTCATGCTTCAGAAATGTGGAAAATGGTCCGTTTTCAAATGTTTTATTTTTGAACGTCAGTTCACATTTGTAGGTGGATCATCAGTGTTAGAGCTAAAATTAGCATGTTTAAAGTGATTTTCATGCTTCCAGGGGCCCAAAACACAAGATTTATGGAATGGTTAAAAGTGCATGAAAATGGCCAATTTACTCACTCTGAGTTCTCAAAAAGGGTTTCTTCACCCCGGGAAGTTAATTAAATACCATTTGGAGGCATTTAATGTTCGAGCAAAAACAGCTGATTTTCGACAAAAGAGATAACACCCCCCCATTACGTCATGCTTCAGAAATGTGGAAAATGGTCCGTTTTCAAATGTTTTATTTTTGAACGTCAGTTCACATTTGTAGGTGGATCATCAGTGTTAGAGCTAAAATTAGCATGTTTAAAGTGATTTTCATGCTTCTAGGGGCTCGGGAAGTTAATTAAACACCATTTGGAGGCATTTAATGTTCGAGCAAAAACGGCTGATTTTCGACAAAAGAGATAACACCCCCCCATTACGTCATGCTTCAGAAATGTGGAAAATGGTCCGTTTTCAAATGTTTTATTTTTGAACGTCAGTTCACATTTGTAGGTGGATCATCAGTGTTAGAGCTAAAATTAGCATGTTTAAAGTGATTTTCATGCTTCCAGGGGCTCGGGAAGTGAAATAAATACCATTTGGAGGCATTTAATGTTCGAGCAAAAACGGCTGATTTTCGACAAAAGAGATAACACCCCCCCATTACGTCATGCTTCAGAAATGTGGAAAATGGTCCGTTTTCAAATGTTTTATTTTTGAACGTCAGTTCACATTTGTAGGTGGATCATCAGTGTTAGAGCTAAAATTAGCATGTTTAAAGTGATTTTCATGCTTCCAGGGGCTCGGGAAGTTAATTAAATACCATTTGGAGGCATTTAATGTTCGAGCAAAAACGGCTGATTTTCGACAAAAGAGATAACACCCCCCCCATTACGTCATGCTTCAGAAATGTGGAAAATGGTCCGTTTTCAAATGTTTTATTTTTGAACGTCAGTTCACATTTGTAGGTGGATCATCAGTGTTAGAGCTAAAATTAGCATGTTTAAAGTGATTTTCATGCTTCCAGGGGCTCGGGAAGTTAATTAAATACCATTTGGAGGCATTTAATGTTCGAGCAAAAACGGCTGATTTTCGACAAAAGAGATAACACCCCCCCATTACGTCATGCTTCAGAAATGTGGAAAATGGTCCGTTTTCAAATGTTTTATTTTTGAACGTCAGTTCACATTTGTAGGTGGATCATCAGTGTTAGAGCTAAAATTAGCATGTTTAAAGTGATTTTCATGCTTCCAGGGGCTCGGGAAGTTAATTAAATACCATTTGGAGGCATTTAATGTTCGAGCAAAAACGGCTGATTTTCGACAAAAGAGATAACACCCCCCCATTACGTCATGCTTCAGAAATGTGGAAAATGGTCCGTTTTCAAATGTTTTATTTTTGAACGTCAGTTCACATTTGTAGGTGGATCATCAGTGTTAGAGCTAAAATTAGCATGTTTAAAGTGATTTTCATGCTTCCAGGGGTTCGGGAAGTGAAATAAATACCATTTGGAGGCATTTAATGTTCGAGCAAAAACGGCTGATTTTCGACAAAAGAGATAACACCCCCCCATTACGTCATGCTTCAGAAATGTGGAAAATGGTCCGTTTTCAAATGTTTTATTTTTGAACGTCAGTTCACATTTGTAGGTGGATCATCAGTGTTAGAGCTAAAATTAGCATGTTTAAAGTGATTTTCATGCTTCCAGGGGCTCGGGAAGTTAATTAAATACCATTTGGAGGCATTTAATGTTCGAGCAAAAACGGCTGATTTTCGACAAAAGAGATAACACCCCCCCATTACGTCATGCTTCAGAAATGTGGAAAATGGTCCGTTTTCAAATGTTTTATTTTTGAACGTCAGTTCACATTTGTAGGTGGATCATCATTGTTAGAGCTAAAATTAGCATGTTTAAAGTGATTTTCATGCTTCCAGGGGCCCAAAACACAAGATTTATGGAATGGTTAAAAGTGCATGAAAATGGCCAATTTACTCACTCTGAGTTCTCAAAAAGGGTTTCTTCACCCCGGGAAGTTAATTAAATACCATTTGGAGGCATTTAATGTTCGAGCAAAAACGGCTGATTTTCGACAAAAGAGATAACACCCCCCCATTACGTCATGCTTCAGAAATGTGGAAAATGGTCCGTTTTCAAATGTTTTATTTTTGAACGTCAGTTCACATTTGTAGGTGGATCATCAGTGTTAGAGCTAAAATTAGCATGTTTAAAGTGATTTTCATGCTTCCAGGGGCTCGGGAAGTTAATTAAATACCATTTGGAGGCATTTAATGTTCGAGCAAAAACGGCTGATTTTCGACAAAAGAGATAACACCCCCCCATTACGTCATGCTTCAGAAATGTGGAAAATGGTCCGTTTTCAAATGTTTTATTTTTGAACGTCAATTCACATTTGTAGGTGGATCATCAGTGTTAGAGCTAAAATTAGCATGTTTAAAGTGATTTTCATGCTTCCAGGGGCTCGGGAAGTTAATTAAATACCATTTGGAGGCATTTAATGTTCGAGCAAAAACGGCTGATTTTCGACAAAAGAGATAACACCCCCCATTACGTCATGCTTCAGAAATGTGGAAAATGGTCCGTTTTCAAATGTTTTATTTTTGAACGTCAGTTCACATTTGTAGGTGGATCATCAGTGTTAGAGCTAAAATTAGCATGTTTAAAGTGATTTTCATGCTTCCAGGGGCCCAAAACACAAGATTTATGGAATGGTTAAAAGTGCATGAAAATGGCCAATTTACTCACTCTGAGTTCTCAAAAAGGGTTTCTTCACCCCGGGAAGTGAATTAAATACCATTTGGAGGCATTTAATGTTCGAGCAAAAACGGCTGATTTTCGACAAAAGAGATAACACCCCCCCATTACGTCATGCTTCAGAAATGTGGAAAATGGTCCGTTTTCAAATGTTTTATTTTTGAACGTCAGTTCACATTTGTAGGTGGATCATCAGTGTTAGAGCTAAAATTAGCATGTTTAAAGTGATTTTCATGCTTCCAGGGGCTCGGGAAGTGAAATAAATACCATTTGGTGGCATTTAATGTTCGAGCAAAAACGGCTGATTTTCGACAAAAGAGATAATACCCCCCCATTACGTCATGCTTCAGAAATGTGGAAAATGGTCCGTTTTCAAATGTTTTATTTTTGAACGTCAGTTCACATTTGTAGGTGGATCATCAGTGTTAGAGCTAAAATTAGCATGTTTAAAGTGATTTTCATGCGTCCAGGGGCTCGGGAAGTTAATTAAATACCATTTGGAGGCATTTAATGTTCGAGCAAAAACGGCTGATTTTCGACAAAAGAGATAACACCCCCCCATTACGTCATGCTTCAGAAATGTGGAAAATGGTCCGTTTTCAAATGTTTTATTTTTGAACGTCAGTTCACATTTGTAGGTGGATCATCAGTGTTAGAGCTAAAATTAGCATGTTTAAAGTGATTTTCATGCTTCCAGGGGCCCAAAACACAAGATTTATGGAATGGTTAAAAGTGCATGAAAATGGCCAATTTACTCACTCTGAGTTCTCAAAAAGGGTTTCTTCACCCCGGGAAGTTAATTAAATACCATTTGGAGGCATTTAATGTTCGAGCAAAAACAGCTGATTTTCGACAAAAGAGATAACACCCCCCCATTACGTCATGCTTCAGAAATGTGGAAAATGGTCCGTTTTCAAATGTTTTATTTTTGAACGTCAGTTCACATTTGTAGGTGGATCATCGGTGTTAGAGCTAAAATTAGCATGTTTAAAGTGATTTTCATGCTTCTAGGGGCTCGGGAAGTTAATTAAATACCATTTGGAGGCATTTAATGTTCGAGCAAAAACGGCTGATTTTCGACAAAAGAGATAACACCCCCCCATTACGTCATGCTTCAGAAATGTGGAAAATGGTCCGTTTTCAAATGTTTTATTTTTGAACGTCAGTTCACATTTGTAGGTGGATCATCAGTGTTAGAGCTAAAATTAGCATGTTTAAAGTGATTTTCATGCTTCCAGGGGCTCGGGAAGTGAAATAAATACCATTTGGAGGCATTTATTGTTCGAGCAAAAACGGCTGATTTTCGACAAAAGAGATAACACCCCCCCATTACGTCATGCTTCAGAAATGTGGAAAATGGTCCGTTTTCAAATGTTTTATTTTTGAACGTCAGTTCACATTTGTAGGTGGATCATCAGTGTTAGAGCTAAAATTAGCATGTTTAAAGTGATTTTCATGCTTCCAGGGGCTCGGGAAGTTAATTAAATACCATTTGGAGGCATTTAATGTTCGAGCAAAAACGGCTGATTTTCGACAAAAGAGATAACACCCCCCCCATTACGTCATGCTTCAGAAATGTGGAAAATGGTCCGTTTTCAAATGTTTTATTTTTGAACGTCAGTTCACATTTGT
Source organism: Lissotriton vulgaris (assembly GCF_964263255.1). Taxonomy (NCBI): domain Eukaryota; kingdom Metazoa; phylum Chordata; class Amphibia; order Caudata; family Salamandridae; genus Lissotriton; species Lissotriton vulgaris. The sequence continues at coordinate 238,196 of NW_028247649.1, read as the reverse complement.
AGGTGGATCATCAGTGTTAGAGCTAAAATTAGCATGTTTAAAGTGATTTTCATGCTTCCAGGGGCTCGGGAAGTTAATTAAATACCATTTGGAGGCATTTAATGTTCGAGCAAAAACGGCTGATTTTCGACAAAAGAGATAACACCCCCCATTACGTCATGCTTCAGAAATGTGGAAAATGGTCCGTTTTCAAATGTTTTATTTTTGAACGTCAGTTCACATTTGTAGGTGGATCATCAGTGTTAGAGCTAAAATTAGCATGTTTAAAGTGATTTTCATGCTTCCAGGGGCCCAAAACACAAGATTTATGGAATGGTTAAAAGTGCATGAAAATGGCCAATTTACTCACTCTGAGTTCTCAAAAAGGGTTTCTTCACCCCGGGAAGTGAATTAAATACCATTTGGAGGCATTTAATGTTCGAGCAAAAACGGCTGATTTTCGACAAAAGAGATAACACCCCCCCATTACGTCATGCTTCAGAAATGTGGAAAATGGTCCGTTTTCAAATGTTTTATTTTTGAACGTCAGTTCACATTTGTAGGTGGATCATCAGTGTTAGAGCTAAAATTAGCATGTTTAAAGTGATTTTTATGCTTCCAGGGGCTCGGGAAGTGAAATAAATACCATTTGGTGGCATTTAATGTTCGAGCAAAAACGGCTGATTTTCGACAAAAGAGATAATACCCCCCCATTACGTCATGCTTCAGAAATGTGGAAAATGGTCCGTTTTCAAATGTTTTATTTTTGAACGTCAGTTCACATTTGTAGGTGGATCATCAGTGTTAGAGCTAAAATTAGCATGTTTAAAGTGATTTTCATGCGTCCAGGGGCTCGGGAAGTTAATTAAATACCATTTGGAGGCATTTAATGTTCGAGCAAAAACGGCTGATTTTCGACAAAAGAGATAACACCCCCCATTACGTCATGCTTCAGAAATGTGGAAAATGGTCCGTTTTCAAATGTTTTATTTTTGAACGTCAGTTCACATTTGTAGGTGGATCATCAGTGTTAGAGCTAAAATTAGCATGTTTAAAGTGATTTTCATGCTTCCAGGGGCCCAAAACACAAGATTTATGGAATGGTTAAAAGTGCATGAAAATGGCCAATTTACTCACTCTGAGTTCTCAAAAAGGGTTTCTTCACCCCGGGAAGTGAATTAAATACCATTTGGAGGCATTTAATGTTCGAGCAAAAACGGCTGATTTTCGACAAAAGAGATAACACCCCCCCATTACGTCATGCTTCAGAAATGTGGAAAATGGTCCGTTTTCAAATGTTTTATTTTTGAACGTCAGTTCACATTTGTAGGTGGATCATCAGTGTTAGAGCTAAAATTAGCATGTTTAAAGTGATTTTCATGCTTCCAGGGGCTCGGGAAGTGAAATAAATACCATTTGGTGGCATTTAATGTTCGAGCAAAAACGGCTGATTTTCGACAAAAGAGATAATACCCCCCCATTACGTCATGCTTCAGAAATGTGGAAAATGGTCCGTTTTCAAATGTTTTATTTTTGAACGTCAGTTCACATTTGTAGGTGGATCATCAGTGTTAGAGCTAAAATTAGCATGTTTAAAGTGATTTTCATGCGTCCAGGGGCTCGGGAAGTTAATTAAATACCATTTGGAGGCATTTAATGTTCGAGCAAAAACGGCTGATTTTCGACAAAAGAGATAACACCCCCCCATTACGTCATGCTTCAGAAATGTGGAAAATGGTCCGTTTTCAAATGTTTTATTTTTGAACGTCAGTTCACATTTGTAGGTGGATCATCAGTGTTAGAGCTAAAATTAGCATGTTTAAAGTGATTTTCATGCTTCCAGGGGCCCAAAACACAAGATTTATGGAATGGTTAAAAGTGCATGAAAATGGCCAATTTACTCACTCTGAGTTCTCAAAAAGGGTTTCTTCACCCCGGGAAGTTAATTAAATACCATTTGGAGGCATTTAATGTTCGAGCAAAAACAGCTGATTTTCGACAAAAGAGATAACACCCCCCCATTACGTCATGCTTCAGAAATGTGGAAAATGGTCCGTTTTCAAATGTTTTATTTTTGAACGTCAGTTCACATTTGTAGGTGGATCATCAGTGTTAGAGCTAAAATTAGCATGTTTAAAGTGATTTTCATGCTTCTAGGGGCTCGGGAAGTTAATTAAACACCATTTGGAGGCATTTAATGTTCGAGCAAAAACGGCTGATTTTCGACAAAAGAGATAACACCCCCCCATTACGTCATGCTTCAGAAATGTGGAAAATGGTCCGTTTTCAAATGTTTTATTTTTGAACGTCAGTTCACATTTGTAGGTGGATCATCAGTGTTAGAGCTAAAATTAGCATGTTTAAAGTGATTTTCATGCTTCCAGGGGCTCGGGAAGTGAAATAAATACCATTTGGAGGCATTTAATGTTCGAGCAAAAACGGCTGATTTTCGACAAAAGAGATAACACCCCCCCATTACGTCATGCTTCAGAAATGTGGAAAATGGTCCGTTTTCAAATGTTTTATTTTTGAACGTCAGTTCACATTTGTAGGTGGATCATCAGTGTTAGAGCTAAAATTAGCATGTTTAAAGTGATTTTCATGCTTCCAGGGGCTCGGGAAGTTAATTAAATACCATTTGGAGGCATTTAATGTTCGAGCAAAAACGGCTGATTTTCGACAAAAGAGATAACACCCCCCCCATTACGTCATGCTTCAGAAATGTGGAAAATGGTCCGTTTTCAAATGTTTTATTTTTGAACGTCAGTTCACATTTGTAGGTGGATCATCAGTGTTAGAGCTAAAATTAGCATGTTTAAAGTGATTTTCATGCTTCCAGGGGCTCGGGAAGTTAATTAAATACCATTTGGAGGCATTTAATGTTCGAGCAAAAACGGCTGATTTTCGACAAAAGAGATAACACCCCCCCATTACGTCATGCTTCAGAAATGTGGAAAATGGTCCGTTTTCAAATGTTTTATTTTTGAACGTCAGTTCACATTTGTAGGTGGATCATCAGTGTTAGAGCTAAAATTAGCATGTTTAAAGTGATTTTCATGCTTCCAGGGGCTCGGGAAGTTAATTAAATACCATTTGGAGGCATTTAATGTTCGAGCAAAAACGGCTGATTTTCGACAAAAGAGATAACACCCCCCCATTACGTCATGCTTCAGAAATGTGGAAAATGGTCCGTTTTCAAATGTTTTATTTTTGAACGTCAGTTCACATTTGTAGGTGGATCATCAGTGTTAGAGCTAAAATTAGCATGTTTAAAGTGATTTTCATGCTTCCAGGGGTTCGGGAAGTGAAATAAATACCATTTGGAGGCATTTAATGTTCGAGCAAAAACGGCTGATTTTCGACAAAAGAGATAACACCCCCCCATTACGTCATGCTTCAGAAATGTGGAAAATGGTCCGTTTTCAAATGTTTTATTTTTGAACGTCAGTTCACATTTGTAGGTGGATCATCAGTGTTAGAGCTAAAATTAGCATGTTTAAAGTGATTTTCATGCTTCCAGGGGCTCGGGAAGTTAATTAAATACCATTTGGAGGCATTTAATGTTCGAGCAAAAACGGCTGATTTTCGACAAAAGAGATAACACCCCCCCATTACGTCATGCTTCAGAAATGTGGAAAATGGTCCGTTTTCAAATGTTTTATTTTTGAACGTCAGTTCACATTTGTAGGTGGATCATCATTGTTAGAGCTAAAATTAGCATGTTTAAAGTGATTTTCATGCTTCCAGGGGCCCAAAACACAAGATTTATGGAATGGTTAAAAGTGCATGAAAATGGCCAATTTACTCACTCTGAGTTCTCAAAAAGGGTTTCTTCACCCCGGGAAGTTAATTAAATACCATTTGGAGGCATTTAATGTTCGAGCAAAAACGGCTGATTTTCGACAAAAGAGATAACACCCCCCCATTACGTCATGCTTCAGAAATGTGGAAAATGGTCCGTTTTCAAATGTTTTATTTTTGAACGTCAGTTCACATTTGTAGGTGGATCATCAGTGTTAGAGCTAAAATTAGCATGTTTAAAGTGATTTTCATGCTTCCAGGGGCTCGGGAAGTTAATTAAATACCATTTGGAGGCATTTAATGTTCGAGCAAAAACGGCTGATTTTCGACAAAAGAGATAACACCCCCCCATTACGTCATGCTTCAGAAATGTGGAAAATGGTCCGTTTTCAAATGTTTTATTTTTGAACGTCAATTCACATTTGTAGGTGGATCATCAGTGTTAGAGCTAAAATTAGCATGTTTAAAGTGATTTTCATGCTTCCAGGGGCTCGGGAAGTTAATTAAATACCATTTGGAGGCATTTAATGTTCGAGCAAAAACGGCTGATTTTCGACAAAAGAGATAACACCCCCCATTACGTCATGCTTCAGAAATGTGGAAAATGGTCCGTTTTCAAATGTTTTATTTTTGAACGTCAGTTCACATTTGTAGGTGGATCATCAGTGTTAGAGCTAAAATTAGCATGTTTAAAGTGATTTTCATGCTTCCAGGGGCCCAAAACACAAGATTTATGGAATGGTTAAAAGTGCATGAAAATGGCCAATTTACTCACTCTGAGTTCTCAAAAAGGGTTTCTTCACCCCGGGAAGTGAATTAAATACCATTTGGAGGCATTTAATGTTCGAGCAAAAACGGCTGATTTTCGACAAAAGAGATAACACCCCCCCATTACGTCATGCTTCAGAAATGTGGAAAATGGTCCGTTTTCAAATGTTTTATTTTTGAACGTCAGTTCACATTTGTAGGTGGATCATCAGTGTTAGAGCTAAAATTAGCATGTTTAAAGTGATTTTCATGCTTCCAGGGGCTCGGGAAGTGAAATAAATACCATTTGGTGGCATTTAATGTTCGAGCAAAAACGGCTGATTTTCGACAAAAGAGATAATACCCCCCCATTACGTCATGCTTCAGAAATGTGGAAAATGGTCCGTTTTCAAATGTTTTATTTTTGAACGTCAGTTCACATTTGTAGGTGGATCATCAGTGTTAGAGCTAAAATTAGCATGTTTAAAGTGATTTTCATGCGTCCAGGGGCTCGGGAAGTTAATTAAATACCATTTGGAGGCATTTAATGTTCGAGCAAAAACGGCTGATTTTCGACAAAAGAGATAACACCCCCCCATTACGTCATGCTTCAGAAATGTGGAAAATGGTCCGTTTTCAAATGTTTTATTTTTGAACGTCAGTTCACATTTGTAGGTGGATCATCAGTGTTAGAGCTAAAATTAGCATGTTTAAAGTGATTTTCATGCTTCCAGGGGCCCAAAACACAAGATTTATGGAATGGTTAAAAGTGCATGAAAATGGCCAATTTACTCACTCTGAGTTCTCAAAAAGGGTTTCTTCACCCCGGGAAGTTAATTAAATACCATTTGGAGGCATTTAATGTTCGAGCAAAAACAGCTGATTTTCGACAAAAGAGATAACACCCCCCCATTACGTCATGCTTCAGAAATGTGGAAAATGGTCCGTTTTCAAATGTTTTATTTTTGAACGTCAGTTCACATTTGTAGGTGGATCATCGGTGTTAGAGCTAAAATTAGCATGTTTAAAGTGATTTTCATGCTTCTAGGGGCTCGGGAAGTTAATTAAATACCATTTGGAGGCATTTAATGTTCGAGCAAAAACGGCTGATTTTCGACAAAAGAGATAACACCCCCCCATTACGTCATGCTTCAGAAATGTGGAAAATGGTCCGTTTTCAAATGTTTTATTTTTGAACGTCAGTTCACATTTGTAGGTGGATCATCAGTGTTAGAGCTAAAATTAGCATGTTTAAAGTGATTTTCATGCTTCCAGGGGCTCGGGAAGTGAAATAAATACCATTTGGAGGCATTTAATGTTCGAGCAAAAACGGCTGATTTTCGACAAAAGAGATAACACCCCCCCATTACGTCATGCTTCAGAAATGTGGAAAATGGTCCGTTTTCAAATGTTTTATTTTTGAACGTCAGTTCACATTTGTAGGTGGATCATCAGTGTTAGAGCTAAAATTAGCATGTTTAAAGTGATTTTCATGCTTCCAGGGGCTCGGGAAGTTAATTAAATACCATTTGGAGGCATTTAATGTTCGAGCAAAAACGGCTGATTTTCGACAAAAGAGATAACACCCCCCCCATTACGTCATGCTTCAGAAATGTGGAAAATGGTCCGTTTTCAAATGTTTTATTTTTGAACGTCAGTTCACATTTGTAGGTGGATCATCAGTGTTAGAGCTAAAATTAGCATGTTTAAAGTGATTTTCATGCTTCCAGGGGCTCGGGAAGTTAATTAAATACCATTTGGAGGCATTTAATGTTCGAGCAAAAACGGCTGATTTTCGACAAAAGAGATAACACCCCCCATTACGTCATGCTTCAGAAATGTGGAAAATGGTCCGTTTTCAAATGTTTTATTTTTGAACGTCAGTTCACATTTGTAGGTGGATCATCAGTGTTAGAGCTAAAATTAGCATGTTTAAAGTGATTTTCATGCTTCCAGGGGCCCAAAACACAAGATTTATGGAATGGTTAAAAGTGCATGAAAATGGCCAATTTACTCACTCTGAGTTCTCAAAAAGGGTTTCTTCACCCCGGGAAGTGAATTAAATACCATTTGGAGGCATTTAATGTTCGAGCAAAAACGGCTGATTTTCGACAAAAGAGATAACACCCCCCCATTACGTCATGCTTCAGAAATGTGGAAAATGGTCCGTTTTCAAATGTTTTATTTTTGAACGTCAGTTCACATTTGTAGGTGGATCATCAGTGTTAGAGCTAAAATTAGCATGTTTAAAGTGATTTTCATGCTTCCAGGGGCTCGGGAAGTGAAATAAATACCATTTGGTGGCATTTAATGTTCGAGCAAAAACGGCTGATTTTCGACAAAAGAGATAATACCCCCCCATTACGTCATGCTTCAGAAATGTGGAAAATGGTCCGTTTTCAAATGTTTTATTTTTGAACGTCAGTTCACATTTGTAGGTGGATCATCAGTGTTAGAGCTAAAATTAGCATGTTTAAAGTGATTTTCATGCGTCCAGGGGCTCGGGAAGTTAATTAAATACCATTTGGAGGCATTTAATGTTCGAGCAAAAACGGCTGATTTTCGACAAAAGAGATAACACCCCCCCATTACGTCATGCTTCAGAAATGTGGAAAATGGTCCGTTTTCAAATGTTTTATTTTTGAACGTCAGTTCACATTTGTAGGTGGATCATCAGTGTTAGAGCTAAAATTAGCATGTTTAAAGTGATTTTCATGCTTCCAGGGGCCCAAAACACAAGATTTATGGAATGGTTAAAAGTGCATGAAAATGGCCAATTTACTCACTCTGAGTTCTCAAAAAGGGTTTCTTCACCCCGGGAAGTTAATTAAATACCATTTGGAGGCATTTAATGTTCGAGCAAAAACAGCTGATTTTCGACAAAAGAGATAACACCCCCCCATTACGTCATGCTTCAGAAATGTGGAAAATGGTCCGTTTTCAAATGTTTTATTTTTGAACGTCAGTTCACATTTGTAGGTGGATCATCAGTGTTAGAGCTAAAATTAGCATGTTTAAAGTGATTTTCATGCTTCTAGGGGCTCGGGAAGTTAATTAAACACCATTTGGAGGCATTTAATGTTCGAGCAAAAACGGCTGATTTTCGACAAAAGAGATAACACCCCCCCATTACGTCATGCTTCAGAAATGTGGAAAATGGTCCGTTTTCAAATGTTTTATTTTTGAACGTCAGTTCACATTTGTAGGTGGATCATCAGTGTTAGAGCTAAAATTAGCATGTTTAAAGTGATTTTCATGCTTCCAGGGGCTCGGGAAGTGAAATAAATACCATTTGGAGGCATTTAATGTTCGAGCAAAAACGGCTGATTTTCGACAAAAGAGATAACACCCCCCCATTACGTCATGCTTCAGAAATGTGGAAAATGGTCCGTTTTCAAATGTTTTATTTTTGAACGTCAGTTCACATTTGTAGGTGGATCATCAGTGTTAGAGCTAAAATTAGCATGTTTAAAGTGATTTTCATGCTTCCAAGGGCTCGGGAAGTTCATTAAATACCATTTGGAGGCATTTAATGTTCGAGCAAAAACGGCTGATTTTCGACAAAAGAGATAACACCCCCCCCATTACGTCATGCTTCAGAAATGTGGAAAATGGTCCGTTTTCAAATGTTTTTTTTTTGAACGTCAGTTCACATTTGTAGGTGGATCATCAGTGTTAGAGCTAAAATTAGCATGTTTAAAGTGATTTTCATGCTTCCAGGGGCTCGGGAAGTTAATTAAATACCATTTGGAGGCATTTAATGTTCGAGCAAAAACGGCTGATTTTCGACAAAAGAGATAACACCCCCCCATTACGTCATGCTTCAGAAATGTGGAAAATGGTCCGTTTTCAAATGTTTTATTTTTGAACGTCAGTTCACATTTGTAGGTGGATCATCAGTGTTAGAGCTAAAATTAGCATGTTTAAAGTGATTTTCATGCTTCCAGGGGCTCGGGAAGTTAATTAAATACCATTTGGAGGCATTTAATGTTCGAGCAAAAACGGCTGATTTTCGACAAAAGAGATAACACCCCCCCATTACGTCATGCTTCAGAAATGTGGAAAATGGTCCGTTTTCAAATGTTTTATTTTTGAACGTCAGTTCACATTTGTAGGTGGATCATCAGTGTTAGAGCTAAAATTAGCATGTTTAAAGTGATTTTCATGCTTCCAGGGGTTCGGGAAGTGAAATAAATACCATTTGGAGGCATTTAATGTTCGAGCAAAAACGGCTGATTTTCGACAAAAGAGATAACACCCCCCCATTACGTCATGCTTCAGAAATGTGGAAAATGGTCCGTTTTCAAATGTTTTATTTTTGAACGTCAGTTCACATTTGTAGGTGGATCATCAGTGTTAGAGCTAAAATTAGCATGTTTAAAGTGATTTTCATGCTTCCAGGGGCTCGGGAAGTTAATTAAATACCATTTGGAGGCATTTAATGTTCGAGCAAAAACGGCTGATTTTCGACAAAAGAGATAACACCCCCCCATTACGTCATGCTTCAGAAATGTGGAAAATGGTCCGTTTTCAAATGTTTTATTTTTGAACGTCAGTTCACATTTGTAGGTGGATCATCATTGTTAGAGCTAAAATTAGCATGTTTAAAGTGATTTTCATGCTTCCAGGGGCCCAAAACACAAGATTTATGGAATGGTTAAAAGTGCATGAAAATGGCCAATTTACTCACTCTGAGTTCTCAAAAAGGGTTTCTTCACCCCGGGAAGTTAATTAAATACCATTTGTAGGCATTTAATGTTCGAGCAAAAACGGCTGATTTTCGACAAAAGAGATAACACCCCCCCATTACGTCATGCTTCAGAAATGTGGAAAATGGTCCGTTTTCAAATGTTTTATTTTTGAACGTCAGTTCACATTTGTAGGTGGATCATCAGTGTTAGAGCTAAAATTAGCATGTTTAAAGTGATTTTCATGCTTCCAGGGGCTCGGGAAGTTAATTAAATACCATTTGGAGGCATTTAATGTTCGAGCAAAAACGGCTGATTTTCGACAAAAGAGATAACACCCCCCCATTACGTCATGCTTCAGAAATGTGGAAAATGGTCCGTTTTCAAATGTTTTATTTTTGAACGTCAGTTCACATTTGTAGGTGGATCATCAGTGTTAGAGCTAAAATTAGCATGTTTAAAGTGATTTTCATGCTTCCAGGGGCCCAAAACACAAGATTTATGGAATGGTTAAAAGTGCATGAAAATGGCCAATTTACTCACTCTGAGTTCTCAAAAAGGGTTTCTTCACCCCGGGAAGTTAATTAAATACCATTTGGAGGCATTTAATGTTTGAGCAAAAACGGCTGATTTTCGACAAAAGAGATAACACCCCCCCATTACGTCATGCTTCAGAAATGTGGAAAATGGTCCGTTTTCAAATGTTTTATTTTTGAACGTCAGTTCACATTTGTAGGTGGATCATCAGTGTTAGAGCTAAAATTAGCATGTTTAAAGTGATTTTCATGCTTCCAGGGGCCCAAAACACAAGATTAATGGAATGGTTAAAAGTGCATGAAAATGGCCATTTTACTCACTCTGAGTTCTCAAAAAGGGTTTCTTCACCCCGGGAAGTGAAATAAATACCATTTGGAGGCATTTAATGTTCGAGCAAAAACGGCTGATTTTCGACAAAAGAGATAACACCCCCCCATTACGTCATGCTTCAGAAATGTGGAAAATGGTCCGTTTTCAAATGTTTTATTTTTGAACGTCAGTTCACATTTGTAGGTGGATCATCAGTGTTAGAGCTAAAATTAGCATGTTTAAAGTGATTTTCATGCTTCCAGGGGCTCGGGAAGTTAATTAAATACCATTTGGAGGCATTTAATGTTCGAGCAAAAACGGCTGATTTTCGACAAAAGAGATAACACCCCCCCATTACGTCATGCTTCAGAAATGTGGAAAATGGTCCGTTTTCAAATGTTTTATTTTTGAACGTCAGTTCACATTTGTAGGTGGATCATCAGTGTTAGAGCTAAAATTAGCATGTTTAAAGTGATTTTCATGCTTCCAGGGGCTCGGGAAGTTAATTAAATACCATTTGGAGGCATTTAATGTTCGAGCAAAAACGGCTGATTTTCGACAAAAGAGATAACACCCCCCCATTACGTCATGCTTCAGAAATGTGGAAAATGGTCCGTTTTCAAATGTTTTATTTTTGAACGTCAGTTCACATTTGTAGGTGGATCATCAGTGTTAGAGCTAAAATTAGCATGTTTAAAGTGATTTTCATGCTTCCAGGGGCCCAAAACACAAGATTTATGGAATGGTTAAAAGTGCATGAAAATGGCCAATTTACTCACTCTGAGTTCTCAAAAAGGGTTTCTTCACCCCGGGAAGTGAAATAAATACCATTTGGAGGCATTTAATGTTCGAGCAAAAACGGCTGATTTTCGACAAAAGAGATAACACCCCCCCATTACGTCATGCTTCAGAAATGTGGAAAATGGTCCGTTTTCAAATGTTTTATTTTTGAACGTCAGTTCACATTTGTAGGTGGATCATCAGTGTTAGAGCTAAAATTAGCATGTTTAAAGTGATTTTCATGCTTCCAGGGGCTCGGGAAGTTAATTAAATACCATTTGGAGGCATTTAATGTTCGAGCAAAAACGGCTGATTTTCGACAAAAGAGATAACACCCCCCCATTACGTCATGCTTCAGAAATGTGGAAAATGGTCCGTTTTCAAATGTTTTATTTTTGAACGTCAGTTCACATTTGTAGGTGGATCATCAGTGTTAGAGCTAAAATTAGCATGTTTAAAGTGATTTTCATGCTTCCAGGGGCTCGGGAAGTTAATTAAATACCATTTGGAGGCATTTAATGTTCGAGCAAAAACGGCTGATTTTCGACAAAAGAGATAACACCCCCCCATTACGTCATGCTTCAGAAATGTGGAAAATGGTCCGTTTTCAAATGTTTTATTTTTGAACGTCAGTTCACATTTGTAGGTGGATCATCAGTGTTAGAGCTAAAATTAGCATGTTTAAAGTGATTTTCATGCTTCCAGGGGCTCGGGAAGTTAATTAAATACCATTTGGAGGCATTTAATGTTCGAGCAAAAACGGCTGATTTTCGACAAAAGAGATAATACCCCCCCATTACGTCATGCTTCAGAAATGTGGAAAATGGTCCGTTTTCAAATGTTTTATTTTTGAACGTCAGTTCACATTTGTAGGTGGATCATCAGTGTTAGAGCTAAAATTAGCATGTTTAAAGTGATTTTCATGCTTCCAGGGGCTCGGGAAGTTAATTAAATACCATTTGGAGGCATTTAATGTTCGAGCAAAAACGGCTGATTTTCGACAAAAGAGATAACACCCCCCCATTACGTCATGCTTCAGAAATGTGGAAAATGGTCCGTTTTCAAATGTTTTATTTTTGAACGTCAGTTCACATTTGTAGGTGGATCATCAGTGTTAGAGCTAAAATTAGCATGTTTAAAGTGATTTTCATGCTTCCAGGGGCTCGGGAAGTTAATTAAATACCATTTGGAGGCATTTAATGTTCGAGCAAAAACGGCTGATTTTCGACAAAAGAGATAACACCCCCCCATTACGTCATGCTTCAGAAATGTGGAAAATGGTCCGTTTTCAAATGTTTTATTTTTGAACGTCAGTTCACATTTGTAGGTGGATCATCAGTGTTAGAGCTAAAATTAGCATGTTTAAAGTGATTTTCATGCTTCCAGGGGCTCGGGAAGTTAATTAAATACCATTTGGAGGCATTTAATGTTCGAGCAAAAACGGCTGATTTTCGACAAAAGAGATAACACCCCCCCATTACGTCATGCTTCAGAAATGTGGAAAATGGTCCGTTTTCAAATGTTTTATTTTTGAACGTCAGTTCACATTTGTAGGTGGATCATCAGTGTTAGAGCTAAAATTAGCATGTTTAAAGTGATTTTCATGCTTCCAAGGGCCCAAAACACAAGATTTATGGAATGGTTAAAAGTGCATGAAAATGGCCAATTTACTCACTCTGAGTTCTCAAAAAGGGTTTCTTCACCCCGGGAAGTTAATTAAATACCATTTGGAGGCATTTAATGTTCGAGCAAAAACGGCTGATTTTCGACAAAAGAGATAACACCCCCCCGTCATGCTTCAGAAATGTGTAAAATGGTCCGTTTTCAAATGTTTTATTTTTGAACGTCAGTTCACATTTGTAGGTGGATCATCAGTGTTAGAGCTAAAATTAGCATGTTTAAAGTGATTTTCATGCTTCCAGGGGCTCGGGAAGTTAATTAAATACCATTTGGAGGCATTTAATGTTTGAGCAAAAACGGCTGATTTTCGACAAAAGAGATAACACCCCCCATTACGTCATGCTTCAGAAATGTGGAAAATGGTCCGTTTTCAAATGTTTTATTTTTGAACGTCAGTTCACATTTGTAGGTGGATCATCAGAGTTAGAGCTAAAATTAGCATGTTTAAAGTGATTTTCATGCTTCCAGGGGCTCGGGAAGTGAAATAAATACCATTTGGAGGCATTTAATGTTCGAGCAAAAACGGCTGATTTTCGACAAAAGAGATAACACCCCCCCATTACGTCATGCTTCAGAAATGTGGAAAATGGTCCGTTTTCAAATGTTTTATTTTTGAACATCAGTTCACATTTGTAGGTGGATCATCAGTGCTAGAGCTAAAATTAGCATGTTTAAAGTGATTTTCATGCTTCCAGGGGCTCGGGAAGTTAATTAAATACCATTTGGGGGCATTTAATGTTCGAGCAAAAACGGCTGATTTTCGACAAAAGAGATAACACCCCCCCATTACGTCATGCTTCAGAAATGTGGAAAATGGTCCGTTTTCAAATGTTTTATTTTTGAACGTCAGTTCACATTTGTAGGTGGATCATCAGTGTTAGAGCTAAAATTAGCATGTTTAAAGTGATTTTCATGCTTCCAGGGGTTCGGGAAGTGAAATAAATACCATTTGGAGGCATTTAATGTTCGAGCAAAAACGGCTGATTTTCGACAAAAGAGATAACACCCCCCCATTACGTCATGCTTCAGAAATGTGGAAAATGGTCCGTTTTCAAATGTTTTATTTTTGAACGTCAGTTCACATTTGTAGGTGGATCATCAGTGTTAGAGCTAAAATTAGCATGTTTAAAGTGATTTTCATGCTTCCAGGGGCTCGGGAAGTTAATTAAATACCATTTGGAGGCATTTAATGTTCGAGCAAAAACGGCTGATTTTCGACAAAAGAGATAACACCCCCCCATTACGTCATGCTTCAGAAATGTGGAAAATGGTCCGTTTTCAAATGTTTTATTTTTGAACGTCAGTTCACATTTGTAGGTGGATCATCATTGTTAGAGCTAAAATTAGCATGTTTAAAGTGATTTTCATGCTTCCAGGGGCCCAAAACACAAGATTTATGGAATGGTTAAAAGTGCATGAAAATGGCCAATTTACTCACTCTGAGTTCTCAAAAAGGGTTTCTTCACCCCGGGAAGTTAATTAAATACCATTTGTAGGCATTTAATGTTCGAGCAAAAACGGCTGATTTTCGACAAAAGAGATAACACCCCCCCATTACGTCATGCTTCAGAAATGTGGAAAATGGTCCGTTTTCAAATGTTTTATTTTTGAACGTCAGTTCACATTTGTAGGTGGATCATCAGTGTTAGAGCTAAAATTAGCATGTTTAAAGTGATTTTCATGCTTCCAGGGGCTCGGGAAGTTAATTAAATACCATTTGGAGGCATTTAATGTTCGAGCAAAAACGGCTGATTTTCGACAAAAGAGATAACACCCCCCCATTACGTCATGCTTCAGAAATGTGGAAAATGGTCCGTTTTCAAATGTTTTATTTTTGAACGTCAGTTCACATTTGTAGGTGGATCATCAGTGTTAGAGCTAAAATTAGCATGTTTAAAGTGATTTTCATGCTTCCAGGGGCCCAAAACACAAGATTTATGGAATGGTTAAAAGTGCATGAAAATGGCCAATTTACTCACTCTGAGTTCTCAAAAAGGGTTTCTTCACCCCGGGAAGTTAATTAAATACCATTTGGAGGCATTTAATGTTTGAGCAAAAACGGCTGATTTTCGACAAAAGAGATAACACCCCCCCATTACGTCATGCTTCAGAAATGTGGAAAATGGTCCGTTTTCAAATGTTTTATTTTTGAACGTCAGTTCACATTTGTAGGTGGATCATCAGTGTTAGAGCTAAAATTAGCATGTTTAAAGTGATTTTCATGCTTCCAGGGGCCCAAAACACAAGATTAATGGAATGGTTAAAAGTGCATGAAAATGGCCATTTTACTCACTCTGAGTTCTCAAAAAGGGTTTCTTCACCCCGGGAAGTGAAATAAATACCATTTGGAGGCATTTAATGTTCGAGCAAAAACGGCTGATTTTCGACAAAAGAGATAACACCCCCCCATTACGTCATGCTTCAGAAATGTGGAAAATGGTCCGTTTTCAAATGTTTTATTTTTGAACGTCAGTTCACATTTGTAGGTGGATCATCAGTGTTAGAGCTAAAATTAGCATGTTTAAAGTGATTTTCATGCTTCCAGGGGCTCGGGAAGTTAATTAAATACCATTTGGAGGCATTTAATGTTCGAGCAAAAACGGCTGATTTTCGACAAAAGAGATAACACCCCCCCATTACGTCATGCTTCAGAAATGTGGAAAATGGTCCGTTTTCAAATGTTTTATTTTTGAACGTCAGTTCACATTTGTAGGTGGATCATCAGTGTTAGAGCTAAAATTAGCATGTTTAAAGTGATTTTCATGCTTCCAGGGGCTCGGGAAGTTAATTAAATACCATTTGGAGGCATTTAATGTTCGAGCAAAAACGGCTGATTTTCGACAAAAGAGATAACACCCCCCCATTACGTCATGCTTCAGAAATGTGGAAAATGGTCCGTTTTCAAATGTTTTATTTTTGAACGTCAGTTCACATTTGTAGGTGGATCATCAGTGTTAGAGCTAAAATTAGCATGTTTAAAGTGATTTTCATGCTTCCAGGGGCCCAAAACACAAGATTTATGGAATGGTTAAAAGTGCATGAAAATGGCCAATTTACTCACTCTGAGTTCTCAAAAAGGGTTTCTTCACCCCGGGAAGTGAAATAAATACCATTTGGAGGCATTTAATGTTCGAGCAAAAACGGCTGATTTTCGACAAAAGAGATAACACCCCCCCATTACGTCATGCTTCAGAAATGTGGAAAATGGTCCGTTTTCAAATGTTTTATTTTTGAACGTCAGTTCACATTTGTAGGTGGATCATCAGTGTTAGAGCTAAAATTAGCATGTTTAAAGTGATTTTCATGCTTCCAGGGGCTCGGGAAGTTAATTAAATACCATTTGGAGGCATTTAATGTTCGAGCAAAAACGGCTGATTTTCGACAAAAGAGATAACACCCCCCCATTACGTCATGCTTCAGAAATGTGGAAAATGGTCCGTTTTCAAATGTTTTATTTTTGAACGTCAGTTCACATTTGTAGGTGGATCATCAGTGTTAGAGCTAAAATTAGCATGTTTAAAGTGATTTTCATGCTTCCAGGGGCTCGGGAAGTTAATTAAATACCATTTGGAGGCATTTAATGTTCGAGCAAAAACGGCTGATTTTCGACAAAAGAGATAACACCCCCCCATTACGTCATGCTTCAGAAATGTGGAAAATGGTCCGTTTTCAAATGTTTTATTTTTGAACGTCAGTTCACATTTGTAGGTGGATCATCAGTGTTAGAGCTAAAATTAGCATGTTTAAAGTGATTTTCATGCTTCCAGGGGCTCGGGAAGTTAATTAAATACCATTTGGAGGCATTTAATGTTCGAGCAAAAACGGCTGATTTTCGACAAAAGAGATAATACCCCCCCATTACGTCATGCTTCAGAAATGTGGAAAATGGTCCGTTTTCAAATGTTTTATTTTTGAACGTCAGTTCACATTTGTAGGTGGATCATCAGTGTTAGAGCTAAAATTAGCATGTTTAAAGTGATTTTCATGCTTCCAGGGGCTCGGGAAGTTAATTAAATACCATTTGGAGGCATTTAATGTTCGAGCAAAAACGGCTGATTTTCGACAAAAGAGATAACACCCCCCCATTACGTCATGCTTCAGAAATGTGGAAAATGGTCCGTTTTCAAATGTTTTATTTTTGAACGTCAGTTCACATTTGTAGGTGGATCATCAGTGTTAGAGCTAAAATTAGCATGTTTAAAGTGATTTTCATGCTTCCAGGGGCTCGGGAAGTTAATTAAATACCATTTGGAGGCATTTAATGTTCGAGCAAAAACGGCTGATTTTCGACAAAAGAGATAACACCCCCCCATTACGTCATGCTTCAGAAATGTGGAAAATGGTCCGTTTTCAAATGTTTTATTTTTGAACGTCAGTTCACATTTGTAGGTGGATCATCAGTGTTAGAGCTAAAATTAGCATGTTTAAAGTGATTTTCATGCTTCCAGGGGCTCGGGAAGTTAATTAAATACCATTTGGAGGCATTTAATGTTCGAGCAAAAACGGCTGATTTTCGACAAAAGAGATAACACCCCCCCATTACGTCATGCTTCAGAAATGTGGAAAA
The DNA here is from genome assembly GCF_964263255.1 of Lissotriton vulgaris. Lineage (NCBI taxonomy): Eukaryota > Metazoa > Chordata > Amphibia > Caudata > Salamandridae > Lissotriton > Lissotriton vulgaris. The sequence continues at coordinate 221,108 of NW_028247649.1, read as the reverse complement.
TGGTCCGTTTTCAAATGTTTTATTTTTGAACGTCAGTTCACATTTGTAGGTGGATCATCAGTGTTAGAGCTAAAATTAGCATGTTTAAAGTGATTTTCATGCTTCCAAGGGCCCAAAACACAAGATTTATGGAATGGTTAAAAGTGCATGAAAATGGCCAATTTACTCACTCTGAGTTCTCAAAAAGGGTTTCTTCACCCCGGGAAGTTAATTAAATACCATTTGGAGGCATTTAATGTTCGAGCAAAAACGGCTGATTTTCGACAAAAGAGATAACACCCCCCCGTCATGCTTCAGAAATGTGTAAAATGGTCCGTTTTCAAATGTTTTATTTTTGAACGTCAGTTCACATTTGTAGGTGGATCATCAGTGTTAGAGCTAAAATTAGCATGTTTAAAGTGATTTTCATGCTTCCAGGGGCTCGGGAAGTTAATTAAATACCATTTGGAGGCATTTAATGTTTGAGCAAAAACGGCTGATTTTCGACAAAAGAGATAACACCCCCCATTACGTCATGCTTCAGAAATGTGGAAAATGGTCCGTTTTCAAATGTTTTATTTTTGAACGTCAGTTCACATTTGTAGGTGGATCATCAGAGTTAGAGCTAAAATTAGCATGTTTAAAGTGATTTTCATGCTTCCAGGGGCTCGGGAAGTGAAATAAATACCATTTGGAGGCATTTAATGTTCGAGCAAAAACGGCTGATTTTCGACAAAAGAGATAACACCCCCCCATTACGTCATGCTTCAGAAATGTGGAAAATGGTCCGTTTTCAAATGTTTTATTTTTGAACATCAGTTCACATTTGTAGGTGGATCATCAGTGCTAGAGCTAAAATTAGCATGTTTAAAGTGATTTTCATGCTTCCAGGGGCTCGGGAAGTTAATTAAATACCATTTGGGGGCATTTAATGTTCGAGCAAAAACGGCTGATTTTCGACAAAAGAGATAACACCCCCCCATTACGTCATGCTTCAGAAATGTGGAAAATGGTCCGTTTTCAAATGTTTTATTTTTGAACGTCAGTTCACATTTGTAGGTGGATCATCAGTGTTAGAGCTAAAATTAGCATGTTTAAAGTGATTTTCATGCTTCCAGGGGCCCAAAACACAAGATTTATGGAATGGTTAAAAGTGCATGAAAATGGCCAATTTACTCACTCTGAGTTCTCAAAAAGGGTTTCTTCACCCCGGGAAGTTAATTAAATACCATTTGGAGGCATTTAATGTTCGAGCAAAAACGGCTGATTTTCGACAAAAGAGATAACACCCCCCCATTACGTCATGCTTCAGAAATGTGGAAAATGGTCCGTTTTCAAATGTTTTATTTTTGAACGTCAGTTCACATTTGTAGGTGGATCATCAGTGTTAGAGCTAAAATTAGCATGTTTAAAGTGATTTTCATGCTTCCAGGGGCTCGGGAAGTTAATTAAATACCATTTGGAGGCATTTAATGTTCGAGCAAAAACGGCTGATTTTCGACAAAAGAGATAACACCCCCCCATTACGTCATGCTTCAGAAATGTGGAAAATGGTCCGTTTTCAAATGTTTTATTTTTGAACGTCAGTTCACATTTGTAGGTGGATCATCAGTGTTAGAGCTAAAATTAGCATGTTTAAAGTGATTTTCATGCTTCCAGGGGCTCCGGAAGTGAAATAAATACCATTTGGAGGCATTTAATGTTCGAGCAAAAACGGCTGATTTTCGACAAAAGAGATAACACCCCCCCATTACGTCATGCTTCAGAAATGTGGAAAATGGTCCGTTTTCAAATGTTTTATTTTTGAACGTCAGTTCACATTTGTAGGTGGATCATCAGTGTTAGAGCTAAAATTAGCATGTTTAAAGTGATTTTCATGCTTCCAGGGGCCCAAAACACAAGATTTATGGAATGGTTAAAAGTGCATGAAAATGGCCAATTTACTCACTCTGAGTTCTCAAAAAGGGTTTCTTCACCCCGGGAAGTGAAATAAATACCATTTGGAGGCATTTAATGTTCAAGCAAAAACGGCTGATTTTCGACAATAGAGATAACACCCCCCCATTACGTCATGCTTCAGAAATGTGGAAAATGGTCCGTTTTCAAATGTTTTATTTTTGAACGTCATTTCACATTTGTAGGTGGATCATCAGTGTTAGAGCTAAAATTAGCATGTTTAAAGTGATTTTCATGCTTCTAGGGGCTCGGGAAGTGAAATAAATACCATTTGGAGGCATTTAATGTTCGAGCAAAAACGGCTGATTTTCGACAAAAGAGATAACACCCCCCCATTACGTCATGCTTCAGAAATGTGGAAAATGGTCCGTTTTCAAATGTTTTATTTTTGAACGTCAGTTCACATTTGTAGGTGGATCATCAGTGTTAGAGCTAAAATTAGCATGTTTAAAGTGATTTTCATGCTTCCAGGGGCTCGGGAAGTTAATTAAATACCATTTGGAGGCATTTAATGTTCGAGCAAAAACGGCTGATTTTCGACAAAAGAGATAACACCCCCCCCATTACGTCATGCTTCAGAAATGTGGAAAATGGTCCGTTTTCAAATGTTTTATTTTTGAACGTCAGTTCACATTTGTAGGTGGATCATCAGTGTTAGAGCTAAAATTAGCATGTTTAAAGTGATTTTCATGCTTCCAGGGGCTCGGGAAGTTAATTAAATACCATTTGGAGGCATTTAATGTTCGAGCAAAAACGGCTGATTTTCGACAAAAGAGATAACACCCCCCATTACGTCATGCTTCAGAAATGTGGAAAATGGTCCGTTTTCAAATGTTTTATTTTTGAACGTCAGTTCACATTTGTAGGTGGATCATCAGTGTTAGAGCTAAAATTAGCATGTTTAAAGTGATTTTCATGCTTCCAGGGGCCCAAAACACAAGATTTATGGAATGGTTAAAAGTGCATGAAAATGGCCAATTTACTCACTCTGAGTTCTCAAAAAGGGTTTCTTCACCCCGGGAAGTGAATTAAATACCATTTGGAGGCATTTAATGTTCGAGCAAAAACGGCTGATTTTCGACAAAAGAGATAACACCCCCCCATTACGTCATGCTTCAGAAATGTGGAAAATGGTCCGTTTTCAAATGTTTTATTTTTGAACGTCAGTTCACATTTGTAGGTGGATCATCAGTGTTAGAGCTAAAATTAGCATGTTTAAAGTGATTTTCATGCTTCCAGGGGCTCGGGAAGTGAAATAAATACCATTTGGTGGCATTTAATGTTCGAGCAAAAACGGCTGATTTTCGACAAAAGAGATAATACCCCCCCATTACGTCATGCTTCAGAAATGTGGAAAATGGTCCGTTTTCAAATGTTTTATTTTTGAACGTCAGTTCACATTTGTAGGTGGATCATCAGTGTTAGAGCTAAAATTAGCATGTTTAAAGTGATTTTCATGCGTCCAGGGGCTCGGGAAGTTAATTAAATACCATTTGGAGGCATTTAATGTTCGAGCAAAAACGGCTGATTTTCGACAAAAGAGATAACACCCCCCCATTACGTCATGCTTCAGAAATGTGGAAAATGGTCCGTTTTCAAATGTTTTATTTTTGAACGTCAGTTCACATTTGTAGGTGGATCATCAGTGTTAGAGCTAAAATTAGCATGTTTAAAGTGATTTTCATGCTTCTAGGGGCTCGGGAAGTTAATTAAACACCATTTGGAGGCATTTAATGTTCGAGCAAAAACGGCTGATTTTCGACAAAAGAGATAACACCCCCCCATTACGTCATGCTTCAGAAATGTGGAAAATGGTCCGTTTTCAAATGTTTTATTTTTGAACGTCAGTTCACATTTGTAGGTGGATCATCAGTGTTAGAGCTAAAATTAGCATGTTTAAAGTGATTTTCATGCTTCCAGGGGCTCGGGAAGTGAAATAAATACCATTTGGAGGCATTTAATGTTCGAGCAAAAACGGCTGATTTTCGACAAAAGAGATAACACCCCCCCATTACGTCATGCTTCAGAAATGTGGAAAATGGTCCGTTTTCAAATGTTTTATTTTTGAACGTCAGTTCACATTTGTAGGTGGATCATCAGTGTTAGAGCTAAAATTAGCATGTTTAAAGTGATTTTCATGCTTCCAGGGGCTCGGGAAGTTAATTAAATACCATTTGGAGGCATTTAATGTTCGAGCAAAAACGGCTGATTTTCGACAAAAGAGATAACACCCCCCCCATTACGTCATGCTTCAGAAATGTGGAAAATGGTCCGTTTTCAAATGTTTTATTTTTGAACGTCAGTTCACATTTGTAGGTGGATCATCAGTGTTAGAGCTAAAATTAGCATGTTTAAAGTGATTTTCATGCTTCCTGGGGCTCGGGAAGTTAATTAAATACCATTTGGAGGCATTTAATGTTCGAGCAAAAACGGCTGATTTTCGACAAAAGAGATAACACCCCCCCATTACGTCATGCTTCAGAAATGTGGAAAATGGTCCGTTTTCAAATGTTTTATTTTTGAACGTCAGTTCACATTTGTAGGTGGATCATCATTGTTAGAGCTAAAATTAGCATGTTTAAAGTGATTTTCATGCTTCCAGGGGCTCGGGAAGTTAATTAAATACCATTTGGAGGCATTTAATGTTCGAGCAAAAACGGCTGATTTTCGACAAAAGAGATAACACCCCCCCATTACGTCATGCTTCAGAAATGTGGAAAATGGTCCGTTTTCAAATGTTTTATTTTTGAACGTCAGTTCACATTTGTAGGTGGATCATCAGTGTTAGAGCTAAAATTAGCATGTTTAAAGTGATTTTCATGCTTCCAGGGGTTCGGGAAGTGAAATAAATACCATTTGGAGGCATTTAATGTTCGAGCAAAAACGGCTGAATTTCGACAAAAGAGATAACACCCCCCCATTACGTCATGCTTCAGAAATGTGGAAAATGGTCCGTTTTCAAATGTTTTATTTTTGAACGTCAGTTCACATTTGTAGGTGGATCATCAGTGTTAGAGCTAAAATTAGCATGTTTAAAGTGATTTTCATGCTTCCAGGGGCCCAAAACACAAGATTTATGGAATGGTTAAAAGTGCATGAAAATGGCCAATTTACTCACTCTGAGTTCTCAAAAAGGGTTTCTTCACCCCGGGAAGTTAATTAAATACCATTTGGAGGCATTTAATGTTTGAGCAAAAACGGCTGATTTTCGACAAAAGAGATAACACCCCCCCATTACGTCATGCTTCAGAAATGTGGAAAATGGTCCGTTTTCAAATGTTTTATTTTTGAACGTCAGTTCACATTTGTAGGTGGATCATCAGTGTTAGAGCTAAAATTAGCATGTTTAAAGTGATTTTCATGCTTCCAGGGGCCCAAAACACAAGATTAATGGAATGGTTAAAAGTGCATGAAAATGGCCATTTTACTCACTCTGAGTTCTCAAAAAGGGTTTCTTCACCCCGGGAAGTGAAATAAATACCATTTGGAGGCATTTAATGTTCGAGCAAAAACGGCTGATTTTCGACAAAAGAGATAACACCCCCCCATTACGTCATGCTTCAGAAATGTGGAAAATGGTCCGTTTTCAAATGTTTTATTTTTGAACGTCAGTTCACATTTGTAGGTGGATTATCAGTGTTAGAGCTAAAATTAGCATGTTTAAAGTGATTTTCATGCTTCCAGGGGCTCGGGAAGTTAATTAAATACCATTTGGAGGCATTTAATGTTCGAGCAAAAACGGCTGATTTTCGACAAAAGAGATAACACCCCCCCCATTACGTCATGCTTCAGAAATGTGGAAAATGGTCCGTTTTCAAATGTTTTATTTTTGAACGTCAGTTCACATTTGTAGGTGGATCATCAGTGTTAGAGCTAAAATTAGCATGTTTAAAGTGATTTTCATGCTTCCAGGGGCTCGGGAAGTTAATTAAATACCATTTGGAGGCATTTAATGTTCGAGCAAAAACGGCTGATTTTCGACAAAAGAGATAACACCCCCCCATTACGTCATGCTTCAGAAATGTGGAAAATGGTCCGTTTTCAAATGTTTTATTTTTGAACGTCAGTTCACATTTGTAGGTGGATCATCAGTGTTAGAGCTAAAATTAGCATGTTTAAAGTGATTTTCATGCTTCCAGGGGCCCAAAACACAAGATTTATGGAATGGTTAAAAGTGCATGAAAATGGCCAATTTACTCACTCTGAGTTCTCAAAAAGGGTTTCTTCACCCCGGGAAGTGAAATAAATACCATTTGGAGGCATTTAATGTTCGAGCAAAAACGGCTGATTTTCGACAAAAGAGATAACACCCCCCCATTACGTCATGCTTCAGAAATGTGGAAAATGGTCCGTTTTCAAATGTTTTATTTTTGAACGTCAGTTCACATTTGTAGGTGGATCATCAGTGTTAGAGCTAAAATTAGCATGTTTAAAGTGATTTTCATGCTTCCAGGGGCTCGGGAAGTTAATTAAATACCATTTGGAGGCATTTAATGTTCGAGCAAAAACGGCTGATTTTCGACAAAAGAGATAACACCCCCCCATTACGTCATGCTTCAGAAATGTGGAAAATGGTCCGTTTTCAAATGTTTTATTTTTGAACGTCAGTTCACATTTGTAGGTGGATCATCAGTGTTAGAGCTAAAATTAGCATGTTTAAAGTGATTTTCATGCTTCCAGGGGCTCGGGAAGTTAATTAGATACCATTTGGAGGCATTTAATGTTCGAGCAAAAACGGCTGATTTTCGACAAAAGAGATAACACCCCCCCATTACGTCATGCTTCAGAAATGTGGAAAATGGTCCGTTTTCAAATGTTTTATTTTTGAACGTCAGTTCACATTTGTAGGTGGATCATCAGTGTTAGAGCTAAAATTAGCATGTTTAAAGTGATTTTCATGCTTCCAGGGGCTCGGGAAGTTAATTAAATACCATTTGGAGGCATTTAATGTTCGAGCAAAAACGGCTGATTTTCGACAAAAGAGATAACACCCCCCCATTACGTCATGCTTCAGAAATGTGGAAAATGGTCCGTTTTCAAATGTTTTATTTTTGAACGTCAGTTCACATTTGTAGGTGGATCATCAGTGTTAGAGCTAAAATTAGCATGTTTAAAGTGATTTTCATGCTTCCAGGGGCTCGGGAAGTTAATTAAATACCATTTGGAGGCATTTAATGTTCGAGCAAAAACGGCTGATTTTCGACAAAAGAGATAACACCCCCCCATTACGTCATGCTTCAGAAATGTGGAAAATGGTCCGTTTTCAAATGTTTTATTTTTGAACGTCAGTTCACATTTGTAGGTGGATCATCAGTGTTAGAGCTAAAATTAGCATGTTTAAAGTGATTTTCATGCTTCCAGGGGCTCGGGAAGTTAATTAAATACCATTTGGAGGCATTTAATGTTCGAGCAAAAACGGCTGATTTTCGACAAAAGAGATAACACCCCCCCATTACGTCATGCTTCAGAAATGTGGAAAACGGTCCGTTTTCAAATGTTTTATTTTTGAACGTCAGTTCACATTTGTAGGTGGATCATCAGTGTTAGAGCTAAAATTAGCATGTTTAAAGTGATTTTCATGCTTCCAGGGGCTCGGGAAGTTAATTAAATACCATTTGGAGGCATTTAATGTTCGAGCAAAAACGGCTGATTTTCGACAAAAGAGATAACACCCCCCCATTACGTCATGCTTCAGAAATGTGGAAAATGGTCCGTTTTCAAATGTTTTATTTTTGAACGTCAGTTCACATTTGTAGGTGGATCATCAGTGTTAGAGCTAAAATTAGCATGTTTAAAGTGATTTTCATGCTTCCAAGGGCCCAAAACACAAGATTTATGGAATGGTTAAAAGTGCATGAAAATGGCCAATTTACTCACTCTGAGTTCTCAAAAAGGGTTTCTTCACCCCGGGAAGTTAATTAAATACCATTTGGAGGCATTTAATGTTCGAGCAAAAACGGCTGATTTTCGACAAAAGAGATAACACCCCCCCGTCATGCTTCAGAAATGTGTAAAATGGTCCGTTTTCAAATGTTTTATTTTTGAACGTCAGTTCACATTTGTAGGTGGATCATCAGTGTTAGAGCTAAAATTAGCATGTTTAAAGTGATTTTCATGCTTCCAGGGGCTCGGGAAGTTAATTAAATACCATTTGGAGGCATTTAATGTTCGAGCAAAAACGGCTGATTTTCGACAAAAGAGATAACACCCCCCCATTACGTCATGCTTCAGAAATGTGGAAAATGGTCCGTTTTCAAATGTTTTATTTTTGAACGTCAGTTCACATTTGTAGGTGGATCATCAGAGTTAGAGCTAAAATTAGCATGTTTAAAGTGATTTTCATGCTTCCAGGGGCTCGGGAAGTGAAATAAATACCATTTGGAGGCATTTAATGTTCGAGCAAAAACGGCTGATTTTCGACAAAAGAGATAACACCCCCCCATTACGTCATGCTTCAGAAATGTGGAAAATGGTCCGTTTTCAAATGTTTTATTTTTGAACATCAGTTCACATTTGTAGGTGGATCATCAGTGCTAGAGCTAAAATTAGCATGTTTAAAGTGATTTTCATGCTTCCAGGGGCTCGGGAAGTTAATTAAATACCATTTGGAGGCATTTAATGTTCGAGCAAAAACGGCTGATTTTCGACAAAAGAGATAACACCCCCCCATTACGTCATGCTTCAGAAATGTGGAAAATGGTCCGTTTTCAAATGTTTTATTTTTGAACGTCAGTTCACATTTGTAGGTGGATCATCAGTGTTAGAGCTAAAATTAGCATGTTTAAAGTGATTTTCATGCTTCCAGGGGCCCAAAACACAAGATTTATGGAATGGTTAAAAGTGCATGAAAATGGCCAATTTACTCACTCTGAGTTCTCAAAAAGGGTTTCTTCACCCCGGGAAGTTAATTAAATACCATTTGGAGGCATTTAATGTTCGAGCAAAAACGGCTGATTTTCGACAAAAGAGATAACACCCCCCATTACGTCATGCTTCAGAAATGTGGAAAATGGTCCGTTTTCAAATGTTTTATTTTTGAACGTCAGTTCACATTTGTAGGTGGATCATCAGTGTTAGAGCTAAAATTAGCATGTTTAAAGTGATTTTCATGCTTCCAGGGGCTCGGGAAGTTAATTAAATACCATTTGGAGGCATTTAATGTTCGAGCAAAAACGGCTGATTTTCGACAAAAGAGATAACACCCCCCCATTACGTCATGCTTCAGAAATGTGGAAAATGGTCCGTTTTCAAATGTTTTATTTTTGAACGTCAGTTCACATTTGTAGGTGGATCATCAGTGTTAGAGCTAAAATTAGCATGTTTAAAGTGATTTTCATGCTTCCAGGGGCTCCGGAAGTGAAATAAATACCATTTGGAGGCATTTAATGTTCGAGCAAAAACGGCTGATTTTCGACAAAAGAGATAACACCCCCCCATTACGTCATGCTTCAGAAATGTGGAAAATGGTCCGTTTTCAAATGTTTTATTTTTGAACGTCAGTTCACATTTGTAGGTGGATCATCAGTGTTAGAGCTAAAATTAGCATGTTTAAAGTGATTTTCATGCTTCCAGGGGCCCAAAACACAAGATTTATGGAATGGTTAAAAGTGCATGAAAATGGCCAATTTACTCACTCTGAGTTCTCAAAAAGGGTTTCTTCACCCCGGGAAGTGAAATAAATACCATTTGGAGGCATTTAATGTTCGAGCAAAAACGGCTGATTTTCGACAATAGAGATAACACCCCCCCATTACGTCATGCTTCAGAAATGTGGAAAATGGTCCGTTTTCAAATGTTTTATTTTTGAACGTCAGTTCACATTTGTAGGTGGATCATCAGTGTTAGAGCTAAAATTAGCATGTTTAAAGTGATTTTCATGCTTCCAGGGGCTCGGGAAGTTAATTAAATACCATTTGGAGGCATTTAATGTTCGAGCAAAAACGGCTGATTTTCGACAAAAGAGATAACACCCCCCCATTACGTCATGCTTCAGAAATGTGGAAAATGGTCCGTTTTCAAATGTTTTATTTTTGAACGTCAGTTCACATTTGTAGGTGGATCATCAGTGTTAGAGCTAAAATTAGCATGTTTAAAGTGATTTTCATGCTTCCAGGGGCTCGGGAAGTTAATTAAATACCATTTGGAGGCATTTAATGTTCGAGCAAAAACGGCTGATTTTCGACAAAAGAGATAACACCCCCCCATTACGTCATGCTTCAGAAATGTGGAAAATGGTCCGTTTTCAAATGTTTTATTTTTGAACGTCAGTTCACATTTGTAGGTGGATCATCAGTGTTAGAGCTAAAATTAGCATGTTTAAAGTGATTTTCATGCTTCCAGGGGCTCGGGAAGTTAATTAAATACCATTTGGAGGCATTTAATGTTCGAGCAAAAACGGCTGATTTTCGACAAAAGAGATAACACCCCCCCATTACGTCATGCTTCAGAAATGTGGAAAATGGTCCGTTTTCAAATGTTTTATTTTTGAACGTCAGTTCACATTTGTAGGTGGATCATCAGTGTTAGAGCTAAAATTAGCATGTTTAAAGTGATTTTCATGCTTCCAGGGGCCCAAAACACAAGATTTATGGAATGGTTAAAAGTGCATGAAAATGGCCAATTTACTCACTCTGAGTTCTCAAAAAGGGTTTCTTCACCCCGGGAAGTGAAATAAATACCATTTGGAGGCATTTAATGTTCGAGCAAAAACGGCTGATTTTCGACAATAGAGATAACACCCCCCCATTACGTCATGCTTCAGAAATGTGGAAAATGGTCCGTTTTCAAATGTTTTATTTTTGAACGTCAGTTCACATTTGTAGGTGGATCATCAGTGTTAGAGCTAAAATTAGCATGTTTAAAGTGATTTTCATGCTTCCAGGGGCTCGGGAAGTTAATTAAATACCATTTGGAGGCATTTAATGTTCGAGCAAAAACGGCTGATTTTCGACAAAAGAGATAACACCCCCCCATTACGTCATGCTTCAGAAATGTGGAAAATGGTCCGTTTTCAAATGTTTTATTTTTGAACGTCAGTTCACATTTGTAGGTGGATCATCAGTGTTAGAGCTAAAATTAGCATGTTTAAAGTGATTTTCATGCTTCCAGGGGCTCGGGAAGTTAATTAAATACCATTTGGAGGCATTTAATGTTCGAGCAAAAACGGCTGATTTTCGACAAAAGAGATAACACCCCCCCATTACGTCATGCTTCAGAAATGTGGAAAATGGTCAGTTTTCAAATGTTTTATTTTTGAACGTCAGTTCACATTTGTAGGTGGATCATCAGTGTTAGAGCTAAAATTAGCATGTTTAAAGTGATTTTCATGCTTCCAGGGGCTCGGGAAGTTAATTAAATACCATTTGGAGGCATTTAATGTTCAAGCAAAAACGGCTGATTTTCGACAAAAGAGATAACACCCCCCCATTACGTCATGCTTCAGAAATGTGGAAAATGGTCCGTTTTCAAATGTTTTATTTTTGAACGTCAGTTCACATTTGTAGGTGGATCATCAGTGTTAGAGCTAAAATTAGCATGTTTAAAGTGATTTTCATGCTTCCAGGGGCCCAAAACACAAGATTTATGGAATGGTTAAAAGTGCATGAAAATGGCCAATTTACTCACTCTGAGTTCTCAAAAAGGGTTTCTTCACCCCGGGAAGTTAATTAAATACCATTTGGAGGCATTTAATGTTCGAGCAAAAACGGCTGATTTTCGACAAAAGAGATAACACCCCCCCATTACGTCATGCTTCAGAAATGTGGAAAATGGTCCGTTTTCAAATGTTTTATTTTTGAACGTCAGTTCACATTTGTAGGTGGATCATCAGTGTTAGAGCTAAAATTAGCATGTTTAAAGTGATTTTCATGCTTCCAGGGGCTCGGGAAGTTAATTAAATACCATTTGGAGGCATTTAATGTTCGAGCAAAAACGGCTGATTTTCGACAAAAGAGATAACACCCCCCCATTACGTCATGCTTCAGAAATGTGGAAAATGGTCCGTTTTCAAATGTTTTATTTTTGAACGTCAGTTCACATTTGTAGGTGGATCATCAGTGTTAGAGCTAAAATTAGCATGTTTAAAGTGATTTTCATGCTTCCAGGGGCCCAAAACACAAGATTTATGGAGTGGTTAAAAGTGCATGAAAATGGCCAATTTACTCACTCTGAGTTCTCAAAAAGGGTTTCTTCACCCCGGGAAGTTAATTAAATACCATTTGGAGGCATTTAATGTTCGAGCAAAAACGGCTGATTTTCGACAAAAGAGATAACACCCCCCCGTTACGTCATGCTTCAGAAATGTGGAAAATGGTCCGTTTTTAAATGTTTTATTTTTGAACGTCAGTTCACATTTGTAGGTGGATCATCAGTGTTAGAGCTAAAATTAGCATGTTTAAAGTGATTTTCATGCTTCCAGGGGCCCAAAACACAAGATTAATGGAATGGTTAAAAGTGCATGAAAATGGCCAATTTACTCACTCTGAGTTCTCAAAAAGGGTTTCTTCACCCCGGGAAGTGAAATAAATACCATTTGGAGGCATTTAATGTTCGAGCAAAAACGGCTGATTTTCGACAAAAGAGATAACACCCCCCATTACGTCATGCTTCAGAAATGTGGAAAATGGTCCGTTTGCAAATGTTTTATTTTTGAACGTCAGTTCACATTTGTAGGTGGATCATCAGTGTTAGAGCTAAAATTAGCATGTTTAAAGTGATTTTCATGCTTCCAGGGGCTCGGGAAGTTAATTAAATACCATTTGGAGGCATTTAATGTACGAGCAAAAACGGCTGATTTTCGACAAAAGAGATAACACCCCCCCATTACGTCATGCTTCAGAAATGTGGAAAATGGTCCGTTTTCAAATGTTTTATTTTTGAACGTCAGTTCACATTTGTAGGTGGATCATCAGTGTTAGAGCTAAAATTAGCATGTTTAAAGTGATTTTCATGCTTCCAGGGGCTCGGGAAGTTAATTAAATACCATTTGGAGGCATTTAATGTTCGAGCAAAAACGGCTGATTTTCGACAAAAGAGATAACACCCCCCCATTACGTCATGCTTCAGAAATGTGGAAAATGGTCCGTTTTCAAATGTTTTATTTTTGAACGTCAGTTCACATTTGTAGGTGGATCATCAGTGTTAGAGCTAAAATTAGCATGTTTAAAGTGATTTTCATGCTTCCAGGGGCCCAAAACACAAGATTTATGGAATGGTTAAAAGTGCATGAAAATGGCCAATTTACTCACTCTGAGTTCTCAAAAAGGGTTTCTTCACCCCGGGAAGTTAATTAAATACCATTTGGAGGCATTTAATGTTCGAGCAAAAACGGCTGATTTTCGACAAAAGAGATAACACCCCCCCATTACGTCATGCTTCAGAAATGTGGAAAATGGTCCGTTTTCAAATGTTTTATTTTTGAACGTCAGTTCACATTTGTAGGTGGATCATCAGTGTTAGAGCTAAAATTAGCATGTTTAAAGTGATTTTCATGCTTCCAGGGGCTCGGGAAGTTAATTAAATACCATTTGGAGGCATTTAATGTTCGAGCAAAAACGGCTGATTTTCGACAAAAGAGATAACACCCCCCCATTACGTCATGCTTCAGAAATGTGGAAAATGGTCCGTTTTCAAATGTTTTATTTTTGAACGTCAGTTCACATTTGTAGGTGGATCATCAGTGTTAGAGCTAAATTTAGCATGTTTAAAGTGATTTTCATGCTTTCAGGGGCTCGGGAAGTTAATTAAATACCATTTGGAGGCATTTAATGTTCGAGCAAAAACGGCTGATTTTCGACAAAAGAGATAACACCCCCCCATTACGTCATGCTTCAGAAATGTGGAAAATGGTCCGTTTTCAAATGTTTTATTTTTGAACGTCAGTTCACATTTGTAGGTGGATCATCAGTGTTAGAGCTAAAATTAGCATGTTTAAAGTGATTTTCATGCTTCCAGGGGCTCGGGAAGTTAATTAAATACCATTTGGAGGCATTTAATGTTCGAGCAAAAACGGCTGATTTTCGACAAAAGAGATAACACCCCCCCATTACGTCATGCTTCAGAAATGTGGAAAATGGTCCGTTTTCAAATGTTTTATTTTTGAACGTCAGTTCACATTTGTAGGTGGATCATCAGTGTTAGAGCTAAAATTAGCATGTTTAAAGTGATTTTCATGCTTCCAGGGGCTCGGGAAGTTAATTAAATACCATTTGGAGGCATTTAATGTTCGAGCAAAAACGGCTGATTTTCGACAAAAGAGATAACACCCCCCCATTACGTCATGCTTCAGAAATGTGGAAAATGGTCCGTTTTCAAATGTTTTATTTTTGAACGTCAGTTCACATTTGTAGGTGGATCATCAGTGTTAGAGCTAAAATTAGCATGTTTAAAGTGATTTTCATGCTTCCAGGGGCTCGGGAAGTTAATTAAATACCATTTGGAGGCATTTAATGTTCGAGCAAAAATGGCTGATTTTCGAAAAAAGAGATAACACCCCCCCATTACGTCATGCTTCAGAAATGTGGAAAATGGTCCGTTTTCAAATGTTTTATTTTTGAACGTCAGTTCACATTTGTAGGTGGATCATCAGTGTTAGAGCTAAAATTTGCATGTTTAAAGTGATTTTCATGCTTCCAGGGGCCCAAAACACAAGATTAATGGAATGGTTAAAAGTGCATGAAAATGGCCAATTTACTCACTCTGAGTTCTCAAAAAGGGTTTCTTCACCCCGGGAAGTGAAATAAATACCATTTGGAGGCATTTAATGTTCGAGCAAAAACGGCTGATTTTCGACAAAAGAGATAACACCCCCCCCATTACGTCATGCTTCAGAAATGTGGAAAATGGTCCGTTTTCAAATGTTTTATTTTTGAACGTCAGTTCACATTTGTAGGTGGATCATCAGTGTTAGAGCTAAAATTAGCATGTTTAAAGTGATTTTCATGCTTCCAGGGGCTCGGGAAGTTAATTAAATACCATTTGGAGGCATTTAATGTTCGAGCAAAAACGGCTGATTTTCGACAAAAGAGATAACACCCCCCCATTACGTCATGCTTTAGAAATGTGGAAAATGGTCCGTTTTCAAATGTTTTATTTTTGAACGTCAGTTCACATTTGTAGGTGGATCATCAGTGTTAGAGCTAAAATTAGCATGTTTAAAGTGATTTTCATGCTTCCAGGGGCTCGGGAAGTGAATTAAATACCATTTGGAGGCATTTAATGTTTGAGCAAAAACGGCTGATTTTCGACAAAAGAGATAACACCCCCCCATTACGTCATGCTTCAGAAATGTGGAAAATGATCCGTTTTCAAATGTTTTATTTTTGAACGTCAGTTCACATTTGTAGGTGGATCATCAGTGTTAGAGCTAAAATTAGCATGTTTAAAGTGATTTTCATGCTTCCAGGGGCTCGGGAAGTGAATTAAATACCATTTGGAGGCATTTAATGTTCGAGCAAAAACGGCTGATTTTCGACAAAAGAGATAACACCCCCCCATTACGTCATGCTTCAGAAATGTGGAAAATGGTCCGTTTTCAAATGTTTTATTTTTGAACATCAGTTCACATTTGTAGGTGGATCATCAGTGTTAGAGCTAAAATTAGCATGTTTAAAGTGATTTTCATGCTTCCAGGGGCTCGGGAAGTTAATTAAATACCATTTGGAGGCATTTAATGTTCGAGCAAAAACGGCTGATTTTCGACAAAAGAGATAACACCCCCCCATTACGTCATGCTTCAGAAATGTGGAAAATGGTCCGTTTTCAAATGTTTTTTTTTTTAACGTCAGTTCACATTTGTAGGTGGATCATCAGTGTTAGAGCTAAAATTAGCATGTTTAAAGTGATTTTCATGCTTCCAGGGGCCCAAAACACAAGATTTATGGAATGGTTAAAAGTGCATGAAAATGGCCAATTTACTCACTCTGAGTTCTCAAAAAGGGTTTCTTCACCCCGGGAAGTGCATTAAATACCATTTGGAGGCATTTAATGTTCGAGCAAAAACGGCTGATTTTCGACAAAAGAGATAACACCCCCCCATTACGTCATGCTTCAGAAATGTGGAAAATGGTCTGTTTTCAAATGTTTTATTTTTGAACATCAGTTCACATTTGTAGGTGGATCATCAGTGTTAGAGCTAAAATTAGCATGTTTAAAGTGATTTTCATGCTTCCAGGGGCTCGGGAAGTTAATTAAATACCATTTGGAGGCATTTAATGTTCGAGCAAAAACGGCTGATTTTCGACAAAAGAGATAACACCCCCCCATTACGTCATGCTTCAGAAATGTGGAAAATGGTCCGTTTTCAAATGTTTTATTTTTGAACGTCAGTTCACATTTGTAGGTGGATCATCAGTGTTAGAGCTAAAATTAGCATGTTTAAAGTGATTTTCATGCTTCCAGGGGCCCAAAACACAAGATTTATGGAATGGTTAAAAGTGCATGAAAATGGCCAATTTACTCACTCTGAGTTCTCAAAAAGGGTTTCTTCACCCCGGGAACTTAATTAAATACCATTTGGAGGCATTTAATGTTCGAGCAAAAACGGCTGATTTTCGACAAAAGAGATAACACCCCCCCATTACGTCATGCTTCAGAAATGTGGAAAATGGTCCGTTTTCAAATGTTTTATTTTTGAACGTCAGTTCACATTTGTAGGTGGATCATCAGTGTTAGAGCTAAAATTAGCATGTTTAAAGTGATTTTCATGCTTCCAGGGGCTCGGGAAGTTAATTAAATACCATTTGGAGGCATTTAATGTTCGAGCAAAAACGGCTGATTTTCGACAAAAGAGATAACACCCCCCCATTACGTCATGCTTCAGAAATGTGGAAAATGGTCCGTTTTCAAATGTTTTATTTTTGAACGTCAGTTCACATTTGTAGGTGGATCATCAGTGTTAGAGCTGAAATTAGCATGTTTAAAGTGATTTTCATGCTTCCAGGGGCTCGGGAAGTTAATTAAATACCATTTGGAGGCATTTAATGTTCGAGCAAAAACGGCTGATTTTCGACAAAAGAGATAACACCCCCCCATTACGTCATGCTTCAGAAATGTGGAAAATGGTCCGTTTTCAAATGTTTTATTTTTGAACGTCAGTTCACATTTGTAGGTGGATCATCAGTGTTAGAGCTAAAATTAGCATGTTTAAAGTGATTTTCATGCTTCCAGGGGCCCAAAACACAAGATTTATGGAATGGTTAAAAGTGCATGAAAATGGCCAATTTACTCACTCTGAGTTCTCAAAAAGGGTTTCTTCACCCCGGGAAGTGAATTAAATACCATTTGGAGGCATTTAATGTTCGAGCAAAAACGGCTGATTTTCGACAAAAGAGATAACACCCCCCCATTACGTCATGCTTCAGAAATGTGGAAAATGGTCCGTTTTCAAATGTTTTATTTTTGACCGTCAGTTCACATTTGTAGGTGGATCATCAGTGTTAGAGCTAAAATTAGCATGTTTAAAGTGATTTTCATGCTTCCAGGGGCTCGGGAAGTGAAATAAATACCATTTGGAGGCATTTATTGTTCGAGCAAAAACGGCTGATTTTCGACAAAAGAGATAACACCCCCCCATTACGTCATGCTTCAGAAATGTGGAAAATGGTCCGTTTTCAAATGTTTTATTTTTGAACGTCAGTTCACATTTGTAGGTGGATCATCAGTGTTAGAGCTAAAATTAGCATTATTTAAAGTGATTTTCATGCGTCCAGGGGCTCGGGAAGTTAATTAAATACCATTTGGAGGCATTTAATGTTCGAGCAAAAACGGCTGATTTTCGACAAAAGAGATAACACCCCCCCATTACGTCATGCTTCAGAAATGTGGAAAATGGTCCGTTTTCAAATGTTTTATTTTTGAACGTCAGTTCACATTTGTAGGTGGATCATCAGTGTTAGAGCTAAAATTAGCATGTTTAAAGTGATTTTCATGCTTCCAGGGGCCCAAAACACAAGATTTATGGAATGGTTAAAAGTGCATGAAAATGGCCAATTTACTCACTCTGAGTTCTCAAAAAGGGTTTCTTCACCCCGGGAAGTTAATTAAATACCATTTGGAGGCATTTAATGTTCGAGCAAAAACGGCTGATTTTCGACAAAAGAGATAACACCCCCCCATTACGTCATGCTTCAGAAATGTGGAAAATGGTCCGTTTTCAAATGTTTTATTTTTGAACGTCAGTTCACATTTGTAGGTGGATCATCAGTGTTAGAGCTAAAATTAGCATGTTTAAAGTGATTTTCATGCTTCCAGGGGCTCGGGAAGTTAATTAAATACCATTTGGAGGCATTTAATGTTCGAGCAAAAACGGCTGATTTTCGACAAAAGAGATAACCCCCCCCATTACGTCATGCTTCAGAAATGTGGAAAATGGTCCGTTTTCAAATGTTTTATTTTTGAACGTCAGTTCACATTTGTAGGTGGATCATCAGTGTTAGAGCTAAAATTAGCATGTTTAAAGTGATTTTCATGCTTCCAGGGGCCCAAAACACAAGATTAATGGAATGGTTAAAAGTGCATGAAAATGGCCAATTTACTCACTCTGAGTTCTCAAAAAGGGTTTCTTCACCCCGGGAAGTGAAATAAATACCATTTGGAGGCATTTAATGTTCGAGCAAAAACGGCTGATTTTCGACAAAAGAGATAACACCCCCCCATTACGTCATGCTTCAGAAATGTGGAAAATGGTCCGTTTTCAAATGTTTTATTTTTGAACGTCAGTTCACATTTGTAGGTGGATCATCAGTGTTAGAGCTAAAATTAGCATGTTTAAAGTGATTTTCATGCTTCCAGGGGCTCGGGAAGTTAATTAAATACCATTTGGAGGCATTTAATGTTCGAGCAAAAACTGCTGATTTTCGACAAAAGAGATAACACCCCCCCCATTACGTCATGCTTCAGAAATGTGGAAAATGGTCCGTTTTCAAATGTTTTATTTTTGAACGTCAGTTCACATTTGTAGGTGGATCATCAGTGTTAGAGCTGAAATTAGCATGTTTAAAGTGATTTTCATGCTTCCAGGGGCTCGGGAAGTTAATTAAATACCATTTGGAGGCATTTAATGTTCGAGCAAAAACGGCTGATTTTCGACAAAAGAGATAACACCCCCCCCATTACGTCATGCTTCAGAAATGTGGAAAATGGTCCGTTTTCAAATGTTTTATTTTTGAACGTCAGTTCACATTTGTAGGTGGATCATCAGTGTTAGAGCTAAAATTAGCATGTTTAAAGTGATTTTCATGCTTCCAGGGGCCCAAAACACAAGATTTATGGAATGGTTAAAAGTGCATGAAAATGGCCAATTTACTCACTCTGAGTTCTCAAAAAGGGTTTCTTCACCCCGGGAAGTGAATTAAATACCATTTGGAGGCATTTAATGTTCGAGCAAAAACGGCTGATTTTCGACAAAAGAGATAACACCCCCCCATTACGTCATGCTTCAGAAATGTGGAAAATGGTCCGTTTTCAAATGTTTTATTTTTGACCGTCAGTTCACATTTGTAGGTGGATCATCAGTGTTAGAGCTAAAATTAGCATGTTTAAAGTGATTTTCATGCTTCCAGGGGCTCGGGAAGTGAAATAAATACCATTTGGAGGCATTTAATGTTCGAGCAAAAACGGCTGATTTTCGACAAAAGAGATAACACCCCCCCATTACGTCATGCTTCAGAAATGTGGAAAATGGTCCGTTTTCAAATGTTTTATTTTTGAACGTCAGTTCACATTTGTAGGTGGATCATCAGTGTTAGAGCTAAAATTAGCATTATTTAAAGTGATTTTCATGCGTCCAGGGGCTCGGGAAGTTAATTAAATACCATTTGGAGGCATTTAATGTTCGAGCAAAAACGGCTGATTTTCGACAAAAGAGATAACACCCCCCCATTACGTCATGCTTCAGAAATGTGGAAAATGGTCCGTTTTCAAATGTTTTATTTTTGAACGTCAGTTCACATTTGTAGGTGGATCATCAGTGTTAGAGCTAAAATTAGCATGTTTAAAGTGATTTTCATGCTTCCAGGGGCCCAAAACACAAGATTTATGGAATGGTTAAAAGTGCATGAAAATGGCCAATTTACTCACTCTGAGTTCTCAAAAAGGGTTTCTTCACCCCGGGAAGTTAATTAAATACCATTTGGAGGCATTTAATGTTCGAGCAAAAACAGCTGATTTTCGACAAAAGAGATAACACCCCCCCATTACGTCATGCTTCAGAAATGTGGAAAATGGTCCGTTTTCAAATGTTTTATTTTTGAACGTCAGTTCACATTTGTAGGTGGATCATCAGTGTTAGAGCTAAAATTAGCATGTTTAAAGTGATTTTCATGCTTCTAGGGGCTCGGGAAGTTAATTAAATACCATTTGGAGGCATTTAATGTTCGAGCAAAAACGGCTGATTTTCGTCAAAAGAGATAACACCCCCCCATTACGTCATGCTTCAGAAATGTGGAAAATGGTCCGTTTTCAAATGTTTTATTTTTGAACGTCAGTTCACATTTGTAGGTGGATCATCAGTGTTAGAGCTAAAATTAGCATGTTTAAAGTGATTTTCATGCTTCCAGGGGCTCGGGAAGTGAAATAAATACCATTTGGAGGCATTTAATGTTCGAGCAAAAACGGCTGATTTTCGACAAAAGAGATAACACCCCCCCATTACGTCATGCTTCAGAAATGTGGAAAATGGTCCGTTTTCAAATGTTTTATTTTTGAACGTCAGTTCACATTTGTAGGTGGATCATCAGTGTTAGAGCTAAAATTAGCATGTTTAAAGTGATTTTCATGCTTCCAGGGGCTCGGGAAGTTAATTAAATACCATTTGGAGGCATTTAATGTTCGAGCAAAAACGGCTGATTTTCGACAAAAGAGATAACACCCCCCCATTACGTCATGCTTCAGAAATGTGGAAAATGGTCCGTTTTCAAATGTTTTATTTTTGAACGTCAGTTCACATTTGTAGGTGGATCATCAGTGTTAGAGCTAAAATTAGCATGTTTAAAGTGATTTTCATGCTTCCAGGGGCTCGGGAAGTTAATTAAATACCATTTGGAGGCATTTAATGTTCGAGCAAAAACGGCTGATTTTCGACAAAAGAGATAACACCCCCCCATTACGTCATGCTTCAGAAATGTGGAAAATGGTCCGTTTTCAAATGTTTTATTTTTGAACGTCAGTTCACATTTGTAGGTGGATCATCAGTGTTAGAGCTAAAATTAGCATGTTTAAAGTGATTTTCATGCTTCCAGGGGCCCAAAACACAAGATTTATGGAATGGTTAAAAGTGCATGAAAATGGCCAATTTACTCACTCTGAGTTCTCAAAAAGGGTTTCTTCACCCCGGGAAGTTAATTAAATACCATTTGGAGGCATTTAATGTTCGAGCAAAAACGGCTGATTTTCGACAAAAGAGATAACACCCCCCCATTACGTCATGCTTCAGAAATGTTGAAAATGGTCCGTTTTCAAATGTTTTATTTTTGAACGTCAGTTCACATTTGTAGGTGGATCATCAGTGTTAGAGCTAAAATTAGCATGTTTAAAGTGATTTTCATGCTTCCAGGGGCTCAGGAAGTTAATTAAATACCATTTGGAGGCATTTAATGTTCGAGCAAAAACAGCTGATTTTCGACAAAAGAGATAACACCCCCCCATTACGTCATGCTTCAGAAATGTGGAAAATGGTCCGTTTTCAAATGTTTTATTTTTGAACGTCAGTTCACATTTGTAGGTGGATCATCAGTGTTAGAGCTAAAATTAGCATGTTTAAAGTGATTTTCATGCTTCCAGGGGCTCGGGAAGTTAATTAAATACCATTTGGAGGCATTTAATGTTCGAGCAAAAACGGCTGATTTTCGACAAAAGAGATAACACCCCCCCATTACGTCATGCTTCAGAAATGTGGAAAATGGTCCGTTTTCAAATGTTTTATTTTTGAACGTCAGTTCACATTTGTAGGTGGATCATCAGTGTTAGAGCTAAAATTAGCATGTTTAAAGTGATTTTCATGCTTCCAGGGGCCCAAAACACAAGATTTATGGAATGGTTAAAAGTGCATGAAAATGGCCAATTTACTCACTCTGAGTTCTCAAAAAGGGTTTCTTCACCCCGGGAAGTTAATTAAATACCATTTGGAGGCATTTAATGTTCGAGCAAAAACGGCTGATTTTCGACAAAAGAGATAACACCCCCCCATTACGCCATGCTTCAGAAATGTGGAAAATGGTCCGTTTTCAAATGTTTTATTTTTGAACGTCAGTTCACATTTGTAGGTGGATCATCAGTGTTAGAGCTAAAATTAGCATGTTTAAAGTGATTTTCATGCTTCCAGGGGCTCGGGAAGTGAAATAAATACCATTTGGAGGCATTTAATGTTCGAGCAAAAACGGCTGATTTTCGACAAAAGAGATAACACCCCCCCATTACGTCATGCTTCAGAAATGTGGAACATGGTCCGTTTTCAAATGTTTTATTTTTGAACGTCAGTTCACATTTGTAGGTGGATCATCAGTGTTAGAGCTAAAATTAGCATGTTTAAAGTGATTTTCATGCTTCCAGGGGCTCGGGAAGTTAATTAAATACCATTTGGAGGCATTTAATGTTCGAGCAAAAATGGCTGATTTTCTACAAAAGAGATAACACCCCCCCATTACGTCATGCTTCAGAAATGTGGAAAATGGTCCGTTTTCAAATGTTTTATTTTTGAACGTCAGTTCACATTTGTAGGTGGATCATCAGTGTTAGAGCTAAAATTAGCATGTTTAAAGTGATTTTCATGCTTCCAGGGGCCCAAAACACAAGATTTATGGAATGGTTAAAAGTGCATGAAAATGGCCAATTTACTCACTCTGAGTTCTCAAAAAGGGTTTCTTCACCCCGGGAAGTTAATTAAATACCATTTGGAGGCATTTAATGTTCGAGCAAAAACGGCTGATTTTCGACAAAAGAGATAACACCCCCCCATTACGTCATGCTTCAGAAATGTGGAAAATGGTCCGTTTTCAAATGTTTTATTTTTGAACGTCAGTTCACATTTGTAGGTGGATCATCAGTGTTAGAGCTAAAATTAGCATGTTTAAAGTGATTTTCATGCTTCCAGGGGCTCGGGAAGTTAATTAAATACCATTTGGAGGCATTTAATGTTCGAGCAAAAACGGCTGATTTTCGACAAAAGAGATAACACCCCCCCCATTACGTCATGCTTCAGAAATGTGGAAAATGGTCCGTTTTCAAATGTTTTATTTTTGAACGTCAGTTCACATTTGTAGGTGGATCATCAGTGTTAGAGCTAAAATTAGCATGTTTAAAGTGATTTTCATGCTTCCAGGGGCTCGGGAAGTTAATTAAATACCATTTGGAGGCATTTAATGTTCGAGCAAAAACGGCTGATTTTCGACAAAAGAGATAACACCCCCCCATTACGTCATGCTTCAGAAATGTGGAAAATGGTCCGTTTTCAAATGTTTTATTTTTGAACGTCAGTTCACATTTGTAGGTGGATCATCAGTGTTAGAGCTAAAATTAGCATGTTTAAAGTGATTTTCATGCTTCCAGGGGCCCAAAACACAAGATTTATGGAATGGTTAGAAGTGCATGAAAATGGCCAATTTACTCACTCTGAGTTCTCAAAAAGGGTTTCTTCACCCCGGGAAGTTAATTAAATACCATTTGGAGGCATTTAATGTTCGAGCAAAAACTGCTGATTTTCGACAAAAGAGATAACACCCCCCCATTACGTCATGCTTCAGAAATGTGGAAAATGGTCCGTTTTCAAATGTTTTATTTTTGAACGTCAGTTCACATTTGTAGGTGGATCATCAGTGTTAGAGCTAAAATTAGCATGTTTAAAGTGATTTTCATGCTTCCAGGGGCTCGGGAAGTTAATTAAATACCATTTGGAGGCATTTAATGTTCGAGCAAAAACGGCTGATTTTCGACAAAAGAGATAACACCCCCCCATTACGTCATGCTTCAGAAATGTGGAAAATGGTCCGTTTTCAAATGTTTTATTTTTGAACGTCAGTTCACATTTGTAGGTGGATCATCAGTGTTAGAGCTAAAATTAGCATGTTTAAAGTGATTTTCATGCTTCCAGGGGCCCAAAACACAAGATTTATGGAGTGGTTAAAAGTGCATGAAAATGGCCAATTTACTCACTCTGAGTTCTCAAAAAGGGTTTCTTCACCCCGGGAAGTTAATTAAATACCATTTGGAGGCATTTAATGTTCGAGCAAAAACGGCTGATTTTCGACAAAAGAGATAACACCCCCCCGTTACGTCATGCTTCAGAAATGTGGAAAATGGTCCGTTTTTAAATGTTTTATTTTTGAACGTCAGTTCACATTTGTAGGTGGATCATCAGTGTTAGAGCTAAAATTAGCATGTTTAAAGTGATTTTCATGCTTCCAGGGGCCCAAAACACAAGATTAATGGAATGGTTAAAAGTGCATGAAAATGGCCAATTTACTCACTCTGAGTTCTCAAAAAGGGTTTCTTCACCCCGGGAAGTGAAATAAATACCATTTGGAGGCATTTAATGTTCGAGCAAAAACGGCTGATTTTCGACAAAAGAGATAACACCCCCCATTACGTCATGCTTCAGAAATGTGGAAAATGGTCCGTTTGCAAATGTTTTATTTTTGAACGTCAGTTCACATTTGTAGGTGGATCATCAGTGTTAGAGCTAAAATTAGCATGTTTAAAGTGATTTTCATGCTTCCAGGGGCTCGGGAAGTTAATTAAATACCATTTGGAGGCATTTAATGTACGAGCAAAAACGGCTGATTTTCGACAAAAGAGATAACACCCCCCCATTACGTCATGCTTCAGAAATGTGGAAAATGGTCCGTTTTCAAATGTTTTATTTTTGAACGTCAGTTCACATTTGTAGGTGGATCATCAGTGTTAGAGCTAAAATTAGCATGTTTAAAGTGATTTTCATGCTTCCAGGGGCTCGGGAAGTTAATTAAATACCATTTGGAGGCATTTAATGTTCGAGCAAAAACGGCTGATTTTCGACAAAAGAGATAACACCCCCCCATTACGTCATGCTTCAGAAATGTGGAAAATGGTCCGTTTTCAAATGTTTTATTTTTGAACGTCAGTTCACATTTGTAGGTGGATCATCAGTGTTAGAGCTAAAATTAGCATGTTTAAAGTGATTTTCATGCTTCCAGGGGCCCAAAACACAAGATTTATGGAATGGTTAAAAGTGCATGAAAATGGCCAATTTACTCACTCTGAGTTCTCAAAAAGGGTTTCTTCACCCCGGGAAGTTAATTAAATACCATTTGGAGGCATTTAATGTTCGAGCAAAAACGGCTGATTTTCGACAAAAGAGATAACACCCCCCCATTACGTCATGCTTCAGAAATGTGGAAAATGGTCCGTTTTCAAATGTTTTATTTTTGAACGTCAGTTCACATTTGTAGGTGGATCATCAGTGTTAGAGCTAAAATTAGCATGTTTAAAGTGATTTTCATGCTTCCAGGGGCTCGGGAAGTTAATTAAATACCATTTGGAGGCATTTAATGTTCGAGCAAAAACGGCTGATTTTCGACAAAAGAGATAACACCCCCCCATTACGTCATGCTTCAGAAATGTGGAAAATGGTCCGTTTTCAAATGTTTTATTTTTGAACGTCAGTTCACATTTGTAGGTGGATCATCAGTGTTAGAGCTAAATTTAGCATGTTTAAAGTGATTTTCATGCTTTCAGGGGCTCGGGAAGTTAATTAAATACCATTTGGAGGCATTTAATGTTCGAGCAAAAACGGCTGATTTTCGACAAAAGAGATAACACCCCCCCATTACGTCATGCTTCAGAAATGTGGAAAATGGTCCGTTTTCAAATGTTTTATTTTTGAACGTCAGTTCACATTTGTAGGTGGATCATCAGTGTTAGAGCTAAAATTAGCATGTTTAAAGTGATTTTCATGCTTCCAGGGGCTCGGGAAGTTAATTAAATACCATTTGGAGGCATTTAATGTTCGAGCAAAAACGGCTGATTTTCGACAAAAGAGATAACACCCCCCCATTACGTCATGCTTCAGAAATGTGGAAAATGGTCCGTTTTCAAATGTTTTATTTTTGAACGTCAGTTCACATTTGTAGGTGGATCATCAGTGTTAGAGCTAAAATTAGCATGTTTAAAGTGATTTTCATGCTTCCAGGGGCTCGGGAAGTTAATTAAATACCATTTGGAGGCATTTAATGTTCGAGCAAAAACGGCTGATTTTCGACAAAAGAGATAACACCCCCCCATTACGTCATGCTTCAGAAATGTGGAAAATGGTCCGTTTTCAAATGTTTTATTTTTGAACGTCAGTTCACATTTGTAGGTGGATCATCAGTGTTAGAGCTAAAATTAGCATGTTTAAAGTGATTTTCATGCTTCCAGGGGCTCGGGAAGTTAATTAAATACCATTTGGAGGCATTTAATGTTCGAGCAAAAATGGCTGATTTTCGAAAAAAGAGATAACACCCCCCCATTACGTCATGCTTCAGAAATGTGGAAAATGGTCCGTTTTCAAATGTTTTATTTTTGAACGTCAGTTCACATTTGTAGGTGGATCATCAGTGTTAGAGCTAAAATTTGCATGTTTAAAGTGATTTTCATGCTTCCAGGGGCCCAAAACACAAGATTAATGGAATGGTTAAAAGTGCATGAAAATGGCCAATTTACTCACTCTGAGTTCTCAAAAAGGGTTTCTTCACCCCGGGAAGTGAAATAAATACCATTTGGAGGCATTTAATGTTCGAGCAAAAACGGCTGATTTTCGACAAAAGAGATAACACCCCCCCCATTACGTCATGCTTCAGAAATGTGGAAAATGGTCCGTTTTCAAATGTTTTATTTTTGAACGTCAGTTCACATTTGTAGGTGGATCATCAGTGTTAGAGCTAAAATTAGCATGTTTAAAGTGATTTTCATGCTTCCAGGGGCTCGGGAAGTTAATTAAATACCATTTGGAGGCATTTAATGTTCGAGCAAAAACGGCTGATTTTCGACAAAAGAGATAACACCCCCCCATTACGTCATGCTTTAGAAATGTGGAAAATGGTCCGTTTTCAAATGTTTTATTTTTGAACGTCAGTTCACATTTGTAGGTGGATCATCAGTGTTAGAGCTAAAATTAGCATGTTTAAAGTGATTTTCATGCTTCCAGGGGCTCGGGAAGTGAATTAAATACCATTTGGAGGCATTTAATGTTTGAGCAAAAACGGCTGATTTTCGACAAAAGAGATAACACCCCCCCATTACGTCATGCTTCAGAAATGTGGAAAATGATCCGTTTTCAAATGTTTTATTTTTGAACGTCAGTTCACATTTGTAGGTGGATCATCAGTGTTAGAGCTAAAATTAGCATGTTTAAAGTGATTTTCATGCTTCCAGGGGCTCGGGAAGTGAATTAAATACCATTTGGAGGCATTTAATGTTCGAGCAAAAACGGCTGATTTTCGACAAAAGAGATAACACCCCCCCATTACGTCATGCTTCAGAAATGTGGAAAATGGTCCGTTTTCAAATGTTTTATTTTTGAACATCAGTTCACATTTGTAGGTGGATCATCAGTGTTAGAGCTAAAATTAGCATGTTTAAAGTGATTTTCATGCTTCCAGGGGCTCGGGAAGTTAATTAAATACCATTTGGAGGCATTTAATGTTCGAGCAAAAACGGCTGATTTTCGACAAAAGAGATAACACCCCCCCATTACGTCATGCTTCAGAAATGTGGAAAATGGTCCGTTTTCAAATGTTTTTTTTTTTAACGTCAGTTCACATTTGTAGGTGGATCATCAGTGTTAGAGCTAAAATTAGCATGTTTAAAGTGATTTTCATGCTTCCAGGGGCCCAAAACACAAGATTTATGGAATGGTTAAAAGTGCATGAAAATGGCCAATTTACTCACTCTGAGTTCTCAAAAAGGGTTTCTTCACCCCGGGAAGTGCATTAAATACCATTTGGAGGCATTTAATGTTCGAGCAAAAACGGCTGATTTTCGACAAAAGAGATAACACCCCCCCATTACGTCATGCTTCAGAAATGTGGAAAATGGTCTGTTTTCAAATGTTTTATTTTTGAACATCAGTTCACATTTGTAGGTGGATCATCAGTGTTAGAGCTAAAATTAGCATGTTTAAAGTGATTTTCATGCTTCCAGGGGCTCGGGAAGTTAATTAAATACCATTTGGAGGCATTTAATGTTCGAGCAAAAACGGCTGATTTTCGACAAAAGAGATAACACCCCCCCATTACGTCATGCTTCAGAAATGTGGAAAATGGTCCGTTTTCAAATGTTTTATTTTTGAACGTCAGTTCACATTTGTAGGTGGATCATCAGTGTTAGAGCTAAAATTAGCATGTTTAAAGTGATTTTCATGCTTCCAGGGGCCCAAAACACAAGATTTATGGAATGGTTAAAAGTGCATGAAAATGGCCAATTTACTCACTCTGAGTTCTCAAAAAGGGTTTCTTCACCCCGGGAACTTAATTAAATACCATTTGGAGGCATTTAATGTTCGAGCAAAAACGGCTGATTTTCGACAAAAGAGATAACACCCCCCCATTACGTCATGCTTCAGAAATGTGGAAAATGGTCCGTTTTCAAATGTTTTATTTTTGAACGTCAGTTCACATTTGTAGGTGGATCATCAGTGTTAGAGCTAAAATTAGCATGTTTAAAGTGATTTTCATGCTTCCAGGGGCTCGGGAAGTTAATTAAATACCATTTGGAGGCATTTAATGTTCGAGCAAAAACGGCTGATTTTCGACAAAAGAGATAACACCCCCCCATTACGTCATGCTTCAGAAATGTGGAAAATGGTCCGTTTTCAAATGTTTTATTTTTGAACGTCAGTTCACATTTGTAGGTGGATCATCAGTGTTAGAGCTAAAATTAGCATGTTTAAAGTGATTTTCATGCTTCCAGGGGCCCAAAACACAAGATTAATGGAATGGTTAAAAGTGCATGAAAATGGCCAATTTACTCACTCTGAGTTCTCAAAAAGGGTTTCTTCACCCCGGGAAGTGAAATAAATACCATTTGGAGGCATTTAATGTTCGAGCAAAAACGGCTGATTTTCGACAAAAGAGATAACACCCCCCCATTACGTCATGCTTCAGAAATGTGGAAAATGGTCCGTTTTCAAATGTTTTATTTTTGAACGTCAGTTCACATTTGTAGGTGGATCATCAGTGTTAGAGCTAAAATTAGCATGTTTAAAGTGATTTTCATGCTTCCAGGGGCTCGGGAAGTTAATTAAATACCATTTGGAGGCATTTAATGTTCGAGCAAAAACGGCTGATTTTCGACAAAAGAGATAACACCCCCCCCATTACGTCATGCTTCAGAAATGTGGAAAATGGTCCGTTTTCAAATGTTTTATTTTTGAACGTCAGTTCACATTTGTAGGTGGATCATCAGTGTTAGAGCTGAAATTAGCATGTTTAAAGTGATTTTCATGCTTCCAGGGGCTCGGGAAGTTAATTAAATACCATTTGGAGGCATTTAATGTTCGAGCAAAAACGGCTGATTTTCGACAAAAGAGATAACACCCCCCCATTACGTCATGCTTCAGAAATGTGGAAAATGGTCCGTTTTCAAATGTTTTATTTTTGAACGTCAGTTCACATTTGTAGGTGGATCATCAGTGTTAGAGCTAAAATTAGCATGTTTAAAGTGATTTTCATGCTTCCAGGGGCCCAAAACACAAGATTTATGGAATGGTTAAAAGTGCATGAAAATGGCCAATTTACTCACTCTGAGTTCTCAAAAAGGGTTTCTTCACCCCGGGAAGTGAATTAAATACCATTTGGAGGCATTTAATGTTCGAGCAAAAACGGCTGATTTTCGACAAAAGAGATAACACCCCCCCATTACGTCATGCTTCAGAAATGTGGAAAATGGTCCGTTTTCAAATGTTTTATTTTTGACCGTCAGTTCACATTTGTAGGTGGATCATCAGTGTTAGAGCTAAAATTAGCATGTTTAAAGTGATTTTCATGCTTCCAGGGGCTCGGGAAGTGAAATAAATACCATTTGGAGGCATTTATTGTTCGAGCAAAAACGGCTGATTTTCGACAAAAGAGATAACACCCCCCCATTACGTCATGCTTCAGAAATGTGGAAAATGGTCCGTTTTCAAATGTTTTATTTTTGAACGTCAGTTCACATTTGTAGGTGGATCATCAGTGTTAGAGCTAAAATTAGCATTATTTAAAGTGATTTTCATGCGTCCAGGGGCTCGGGAAGTTAATTAAATACCATTTGGAGGCATTTAATGTTCGAGCAAAAACGGCTGATTTTCGACAAAAGAGATAACACCCCCCCATTACGTCATGCTTCAGAAATGTGGAAAATGGTCCGTTTTCAAATGTTTTATTTTTGAACGTCAGTTCACATTTGTAGGTGGATCATCAGTGTTAGAGCTAAAATTAGCATGTTTAAAGTGATTTTCATGCTTCCAGGGGCCCAAAACACAAGATTTATGGAATGGTTAAAAGTGCATGAAAATGGCCAATTTACTCACTCTGAGTTCTCAAAAAGGGTTTCTTCACCCCGGGAAGTTAATTAAATACCATTTGGAGGCATTTAATGTTCGAGCAAAAACGGCTGATTTTCGACAAAAGAGATAACACCCCCCCATTACGTCATGCTTCAGAAATGTGGAAAATGGTCCGTTTTCAAATGTTTTATTTTTGAACGTCAGTTCACATTTGTAGGTGGATCATCAGTGTTAGAGCTAAAATTAGCATGTTTAAAGTGATTTTCATGCTTCCAGGGGCTCGGGAAGTTAATTAAATACCATTTGGAGGCATTTAATGTTCGAGCAAAAACGGCTGATTTTCGACAAAAGAGATAACACCCCCCCATTACGTCATGCTTCAGAAATGTGGAAAATGGTCCGTTTTCAAATGTTTTATTTTTGAACGTCAGTTCACATTTGTAGGTGGATCATCAGTGTTAGAGCTAAAATTAGCATGTTTAAAGTGATTTTCATGCTTCCAGGGGCCCAAAACACAAGATTTATGGAATGGTTAAAAGTGCATGAAAATGGCCAATTTACTCACTCTGAGTTCTCAAAAAGGGTTTCTTCACCCCGGGAAGTTAATTAAATACCATTTGGAGGCATTTAATGTTCGAGCAAAAACGGCTGATTTTCGACAAAAGAGATAACACCCCCCCATTACGTCATGCTTCAGAAATGTGGAAAATGGTCCGTTTTCAAATGTTTTATTTTTGAACGTCAGTTCACATTTGTAGGTGGATCATCAGTGTTAGAGCTAAAATTAGCATGTTTAAAGTGATTTTCATGCTTCCAGGGGCTCGGGAAGTTAATTAAATACCATTTGGAGGCATTTAATGTTCGAGCAAAAACGGCTGATTTTCGACAAAAGAGATAACACCCCCCCATTACGTCATGCTTCAGAAATGTGGAAAATGGTCCGTTTTCAAATGTTTTATTTTTGAACGTCAGTTCACATTTGTAGGTGGATCATCAGTGTTAGAGCTAAATTTAGCATGTTTAAAGTGATTTTCATGCTTTCAGGGGCTCGGGAAGTTAATTAAATACCATTTGGAGGCATTTAATGTTCGAGCAAAAACGGCTGATTTTCGACAAAAGAGATAACACCCCCCCATTACGTCATGCTTCAGAAATGTGGAAAATGGTCCGTTTTCAAATGTTTTATTTTTGAACGTCAGTTCACATTTGTAGGTGGATCATCAGTGTTAGAGCTAAAATTAGCATGTTTAAAGTGATTTTCATGCTTCCAGGGGCTCGGGAAGTTAATTAAATACCATTTGGAGGCATTTAATGTTCGAGCAAAAACGGCTGATTTTCGACAAAAGAGATAACACCCCCCCATTACGTCATGCTTCAGAAATGTGGAAAATGGTCCGTTTTCAAATGTTTTATTTTTGAACGTCAGTTCACATTTGTAGGTGGATCATCAGTGTTAGAGCTAAAATTAGCATGTTTAAAGTGATTTTCATGCTTCCAGGGGCTCGGGAAGTTAATTAAATACCATTTGGAGGCATTTAATGTTCGAGCAAAAACGGCTGATTTTCGACAAAAGAGATAACACCCCCCCATTACGTCATGCTTCAGAAATGTGGAAAATGGTCCGTTTTCAAATGTTTTATTTTTGAACGTCAGTTCACATTTGTAGGTGGATCATCAGTGTTAGAGCTAAAATTAGCATGTTTAAAGTGATTTTCATGCTTCCAGGGGCTCGGGAAGTTAATTAAATACCATTTGGAGGCATTTAATGTTCGAGCAAAAATGGCTGATTTTCGAAAAAAGAGATAACACCCCCCCATTACGTCATGCTTCAGAAATGTGGAAAATGGTCCGTTTTCAAATGTTTTATTTTTGAACGTCAGTTCACATTTGTAGGTGGATCATCAGTGTTAGAGCTAAAATTTGCATGTTTAAAGTGATTTTCATGCTTCCAGGGGCCCAAAACACAAGATTAATGGAATGGTTAAAAGTGCATGAAAATGGCCAATTTACTCACTCTGAGTTCTCAAAAAGGGTTTCTTCACCCCGGGAAGTGAAATAAATACCATTTGGAGGCATTTAATGTTCGAGCAAAAACGGCTGATTTTCGACAAAAGAGATAACACCCCCCCCATTACGTCATGCTTCAGAAATGTGGAAAATGGTCCGTTTTCAAATGTTTTATTTTTGAACGTCAGTTCACATTTGTAGGTGGATCATCAGTGTTAGAGCTAAAATTAGCATGTTTAAAGTGATTTTCATGCTTCCAGGGGCTCGGGAAGTTAATTAAATACCATTTGGAGGCATTTAATGTTCGAGCAAAAACGGCTGATTTTCGACAAAAGAGATAACACCCCCCCATTACGTCATGCTTTAGAAATGTGGAAAATGGTCCGTTTTCAAATGTTTTATTTTTGAACGTCAGTTCACATTTGTAGGTGGATCATCAGTGTTAGAGCTAAAATTAGCATGTTTAAAGTGATTTTCATGCTTCCAGGGGCTCGGGAAGTGAATTAAATACCATTTGGAGGCATTTAATGTTTGAGCAAAAACGGCTGATTTTCGACAAAAGAGATAACACCCCCCCATTACGTCATGCTTCAGAAATGTGGAAAATGATCCGTTTTCAAATGTTTTATTTTTGAACGTCAGTTCACATTTGTAGGTGGATCATCAGTGTTAGAGCTAAAATTAGCATGTTTAAAGTGATTTTCATGCTTCCAGGGGCTCGGGAAGTGAATTAAATACCATTTGGAGGCATTTAATGTTCGAGCAAAAACGGCTGATTTTCGACAAAAGAGATAACACCCCCCCATTACGTCATGCTTCAGAAATGTGGAAAATGGTCCGTTTTCAAATGTTTTATTTTTGAACATCAGTTCACATTTGTAGGTGGATCATCAGTGTTAGAGCTAAAATTAGCATGTTTAAAGTGATTTTCATGCTTCCAGGGGCTCGGGAAGTTAATTAAATACCATTTGGAGGCATTTAATGTTCGAGCAAAAACGGCTGATTTTCGACAAAAGAGATAACACCCCCCCATTACGTCATGCTTCAGAAATGTGGAAAATGGTCCGTTTTCAAATGTTTTTTTTTTTAACGTCAGTTCACATTTGTAGGTGGATCATCAGTGTTAGAGCTAAAATTAGCATGTTTAAAGTGATTTTCATGCTTCCAGGGGCCCAAAACACAAGATTTATGGAATGGTTAAAAGTGCATGAAAATGGCCAATTTACTCACTCTGAGTTCTCAAAAAGGGTTTCTTCACCCCGGGAAGTGCATTAAATACCATTTGGAGGCATTTAATGTTCGAGCAAAAACGGCTGATTTTCGACAAAAGAGATAACACCCCCCCATTACGTCATGCTTCAGAAATGTGGAAAATGGTCTGTTTTCAAATGTTTTATTTTTGAACATCAGTTCACATTTGTAGGTGGATCATCAGTGTTAGAGCTAAAATTAGCATGTTTAAAGTGATTTTCATGCTTCCAGGGGCTCGGGAAGTTAATTAAATACCATTTGGAGGCATTTAATGTTCGAGCAAAAACGGCTGATTTTCGACAAAAGAGATAACACCCCCCCATTACGTCATGCTTCAGAAATGTGGAAAATGGTCCGTTTTCAAATGTTTTATTTTTGAACGTCAGTTCACATTTGTAGGTGGATCATCAGTGTTAGAGCTAAAATTAGCATGTTTAAAGTGATTTTCATGCTTCCAGGGGCCCAAAACACAAGATTTATGGAATGGTTAAAAGTGCATGAAAATGGCCAATTTACTCACTCTGAGTTCTCAAAAAGGGTTTCTTCACCCCGGGAACTTAATTAAATACCATTTGGAGGCATTTAATGTTCGAGCAAAAACGGCTGATTTTCGACAAAAGAGATAACACCCCCCCATTACGTCATGCTTCAGAAATGTGGAAAATGGTCCGTTTTCAAATGTTTTATTTTTGAACGTCAGTTCACATTTGTAGGTGGATCATCAGTGTTAGAGCTAAAATTAGCATGTTTAAAGTGATTTTCATGCTTCCAGGGGCTCGGGAAGTTAATTAAATACCATTTGGAGGCATTTAATGTTCGAGCAAAAACGGCTGATTTTCGACAAAAGAGATAACACCCCCCCATTACGTCATGCTTCAGAAATGTGGAAAATGGTCCGTTTTCAAATGTTTTATTTTTGAACGTCAGTTCACATTTGTAGGTGGATCATCAGTGTTAGAGCTAAAATTAGCATGTTTAAAGTGATTTTCATGCTTCCAGGGGCCCAAAACACAAGATTAATGGAATGGTTAAAAGTGCATGAAAATGGCCAATTTACTCACTCTGAGTTCTCAAAAAGGGTTTCTTCACCCCGGGAAGTGAAATAAATACCATTTGGAGGCATTTAATGTTCGAGCAAAAACGGCTGATTTTCGACAAAAGAGATAACACCCCCCCATTACGTCATGCTTCAGAAATGTGGAAAATGGTCCGTTTTCAAATGTTTTATTTTTGAACGTCAGTTCACATTTGTAGGTGGATCATCAGTGTTAGAGCTAAAATTAGCATGTTTAAAGTGATTTTCATGCTTCCAGGGGCTCGGGAAGTTAATTAAATACCATTTGGAGGCATTTAATGTTCGAGCAAAAACGGCTGATTTTCGACAAAAGAGATAACACCCCCCCCATTACGTCATGCTTCAGAAATGTGGAAAATGGTCCGTTTTCAAATGTTTTATTTTTGAACGTCAGTTCACATTTGTAGGTGGATCATCAGTGTTAGAGCTGAAATTAGCATGTTTAAAGTGATTTTCATGCTTCCAGGGGCTCGGGAAGTTAATTAAATACCATTTGGAGGCATTTAATGTTCGAGCAAAAACGGCTGATTTTCGACAAAAGAGATAACACCCCCCCATTACGTCATGCTTCAGAAATGTGGAAAATGGTCCGTTTTCAAATGTTTTATTTTTGAACGTCAGTTCACATTTGTAGGTGGATCATCAGTGTTAGAGCTAAAATTAGCATGTTTAAAGTGATTTTCATGCTTCCAGGGGCCCAAAACACAAGATTTATGGAATGGTTAAAAGTGCATGAAAATGGCCAATTTACTCACTCTGAGTTCTCAAAAAGGGTTTCTTCACCCCGGGAAGTGAATTAAATACCATTTGGAGGCATTTAATGTTCGAGCAAAAACGGCTGATTTTCGACAAAAGAGATAACACCCCCCCATTACGTCATGCTTCAGAAATGTGGAAAATGGTCCGTTTTCAAATGTTTTATTTTTGACCGTCAGTTCACATTTGTAGGTGGATCATCAGTGTTAGAGCTAAAATTAGCATGTTTAAAGTGATTTTCATGCTTCCAGGGGCTCGGGAAGTGAAATAAATACCATTTGGAGGCATTTATTGTTCGAGCAAAAACGGCTGATTTTCGACAAAAGAGATAACACCCCCCCATTACGTCATGCTTCAGAAATGTGGAAAATGGTCCGTTTTCAAATGTTTTATTTTTGAACGTCAGTTCACATTTGTAGGTGGATCATCAGTGTTAGAGCTAAAATTAGCATTATTTAAAGTGATTTTCATGCGTCCAGGGGCTCGGGAAGTTAATTAAATACCATTTGGAGGCATTTAATGTTCGAGCAAAAACGGCTGATTTTCGACAAAAGAGATAACACCCCCCCATTACGTCATGCTTCAGAAATGTGGAAAATGGTCCGTTTTCAAATGTTTTATTTTTGAACGTCAGTTCACATTTGTAGGTGGATCATCAGTGTTAGAGCTAAAATTAGCATGTTTAAAGTGATTTTCATGCTTCCAGGGGCCCAAAACACAAGATTTATGGAATGGTTAAAAGTGCATGAAAATGGCCAATTTACTCACTCTGAGTTCTCAAAAAGGGTTTCTTCACCCCGGGAAGTTAATTAAATACCATTTGGAGGCATTTAATGTTCGAGCAAAAACGGCTGATTTTCGACAAAAGAGATAACACCCCCCCATTACGTCATGCTTCAGAAATGTGGAAAATGGTCCGTTTTCAAATGTTTTATTTTTGAACGTCAGTTCACATTTGTAGGTGGATCATCAGTGTTAGAGCTAAAATTAGCATGTTTAAAGTGATTTTCATGCTTCCAGGGGCTCGGGAAGTTAATTAAATACCATTTGGAGGCATTTAATGTTCGAGCAAAAACGGCTGATTTTCGACAAAAGAGATAACCCCCCCCATTACGTCATGCTTCAGAAATGTGGAAAATGGTCCGTTTTCAAATGTTTTATTTTTGAACGTCAGTTCACATTTGTAGGTGGATCATCAGTGTTAGAGCTAAAATTAGCATGTTTAAAGTGATTTTCATGCTTCCAGGGGCCCAAAACACAAGATTAATGGAATGGTTAAAAGTGCATGAAAATGGCCAATTTACTCACTCTGAGTTCTCAAAAAGGGTTTCTTCACCCCGGGAAGTGAAATAAATACCATTTGGAGGCATTTAATGTTCGAGCAAAAACGGCTGATTTTCGACAAAAGAGATAACACCCCCCCATTACGTCATGCTTCAGAAATGTGGAAAATGGTCCGTTTTCAAATGTTTTATTTTTGAACGTCAGTTCACATTTGTAGGTGGATCATCAGTGTTAGAGCTAAAATTAGCATGTTTAAAGTGATTTTCATGCTTCCAGGGGCTCGGGAAGTTAATTAAATACCATTTGGAGGCATTTAATGTTCGAGCAAAAACTGCTGATTTTCGACAAAAGAGATAACACCCCCCCCATTACGTCATGCTTCAGAAATGTGGAAAATGGTCCGTTTTCAAATGTTTTATTTTTGAACGTCAGTTCACATTTGTAGGTGGATCATCAGTGTTAGAGCTGAAATTAGCATGTTTAAAGTGATTTTCATGCTTCCAGGGGCTCGGGAAGTTAATTAAATACCATTTGGAGGCATTTAATGTTCGAGCAAAAACGGCTGATTTTCGACAAAAGAGATAACACCCCCCCCATTACGTCATGCTTCAGAAATGTGGAAAATGGTCCGTTTTCAAATGTTTTATTTTTGAACGTCAGTTCACATTTGTAGGTGGATCATCAGTGTTAGAGCTAAAATTAGCATGTTTAAAGTGATTTTCATGCTTCCAGGGGCCCAAAACACAAGATTTATGGAATGGTTAAAAGTGCATGAAAATGGCCAATTTACTCACTCTGAGTTCTCAAAAAGGGTTTCTTCACCCCGGGAAGTGAATTAAATACCATTTGGAGGCATTTAATGTTCGAGCAAAAACGGCTGATTTTCGACAAAAGAGATAACACCCCCCCATTACGTCATGCTTCAGAAATGTGGAAAATGGTCCGTTTTCAAATGTTTTATTTTTGACCGTCAGTTCACATTTGTAGGTGGATCATCAGTGTTAGAGCTAAAATTAGCATGTTTAAAGTGATTTTCATGCTTCCAGGGGCTCGGGAAGTTAATTAAATACCATTTGGAGGCATTTAATGTTCGAGCAAAAACGGCTGATTTTCGACAAAAGAGATAACACCCCCCCATTACGTCATGCTTCAGAAATGTGGAAAATGGTCCGTTTTCAAATGTTTTATTTTTGAACGTCAGTTCACATTTGTAGGTGGATCATCAGTGTTAGAGCTAAAATTAGCATGTTTAAAGTGATTTTCATGCTTCCAGGGGCTCGGGAAGTTAATTAAATACCATTTGGAGGCATTTAATGTTCGAGCAAAAACGGCTGATTTTCGACAAAAGAGATAACCCCCCCCATTACGTCATGCTTCAGAAATGTGGAAAATGGTCCGTTTTCAAATGTTTTATTTTTGAACGTCAGTTCACATTTGTAGGTGGATCATCAGTGTTAGAGCTAAAATTAGCATGTTTAAAGTGATTTTCATGCTTCCAGGGGCCCAAAACACAAGATTAATGGAATGGTTAAAAGTGCATGAAAATGGCCAATTTACTCACTCTGAGTTCTCAAAAAGGGTTTCTTCACCCCGGGAAGTGAAATAAATACCATTTGGAGGCATTTAATGTTCGAGCAAAAACGGCTGATTTTCGACAAAAGAGATAACACCCCCCCATTACGTCATGCTTCAGAAATGTGGAAAATGGTCCGTTTTCAAATGTTTTATTTTTGAACGTCAGTTCACATTTGTAGGTGGATCATCAGTGTTAGAGCTAAAATTAGCATGTTTAAAGTGATTTTCATGCTTCCAGGGGCTCGGGAAGTTAATTAAATACCATTTGGAGGCATTTAATGTTCGAGCAAAAACTGCTGATTTTCGACAAAAGAGATAACACCCCCCCCATTACGTCATGCTTCAGAAATGTGGAAAATGGTCCGTTTTCAAATGTTTTATTTTTGAACGTCAGTTCACATTTGTAGGTGGATCATCAGTGTTAGAGCTGAAATTAGCATGTTTAAAGTGATTTTCATGCTTCCAGGGGCTCGGGAAGTTAATTAAATACCATTTGGAGGCATTTAATGTTCGAGCAAAAACGGCTGATTTTCGACAAAAGAGATAACACCCCCCCCATTACGTCATGCTTCAGAAATGTGGAAAATGGTCCGTTTTCAAATGTTTTATTTTTGAACGTCAGTTCACATTTGTAGGTGGATCATCAGTGTTAGAGCTAAAATTAGCATGTTTAAAGTGATTTTCATGCTTCCAGGGGCCCAAAACACAAGATTTATGGAATGGTTAAAAGTGCATGAAAATGGCCAATTTACTCACTCTGAGTTCTCAAAAAGGGTTTCTTCACCCCGGGAAGTGAATTAAATACCATTTGGAGGCATTTAATGTTCGAGCAAAAACGGCTGATTTTCGACAAAAGAGATAACACCCCCCCATTACGTCATGCTTCAGAAATGTGGAAAATGGTCCGTTTTCAAATGTTTTATTTTTGACCGTCAGTTCACATTTGTAGGTGGATCATCAGTGTTAGAGCTAAAATTAGCATGTTTAAAGTGATTTTCATGCTTCCAGGGGCTCGGGAAGTGAAATAAATACCATTTGGAGGCATTTAATGTTCGAGCAAAAACGGCTGATTTTCGACAAAAGAGATAACACCCCCCCATTACGTCATGCTTCAGAAATGTGGAAAATGGTCCGTTTTCAAATGTTTTATTTTTGAACGTCAGTTCACATTTGTAGGTGGATCATCAGTGTTAGAGCTAAAATTAGCATTATTTAAAGTGATTTTCATGCGTCCAGGGGCTCGGGAAGTTAATTAAATACCATTTGGAGGCATTTAATGTTCGAGCAAAAACGGCTGATTTTCGACAAAAGAGATAACACCCCCCCATTACGTCATGCTTCAGAAATGTGGAAAATGGTCCGTTTTCAAATGTTTTATTTTTGAACGTCAGTTCACATTTGTAGGTGGATCATCAGTGTTAGAGCTAAAATTAGCATGTTTAAAGTGATTTTCATGCTTCCAGGGGCCCAAAACACAAGATTTATGGAATGGTTAAAAGTGCATGAAAATGGCCAATTTACTCACTCTGAGTTCTCAAAAAGGGTTTCTTCACCCCGGGAAGTTAATTAAATACCATTTGGAGGCATTTAATGTTCGAGCAAAAACAGCTGATTTTCGACAAAAGAGATAACACCCCCCCATTACGTCATGCTTCAGAAATGTGGAAAATGGTCCGTTTTCAAATGTTTTATTTTTGAACGTCAGTTCACATTTGTAGGTGGATCATCAGTGTTAGAGCTAAAATTAGCATGTTTAAAGTGATTTTCATGCTTCTAGGGGCTCGGGAAGTTAATTAAATACCATTTGGAGGCATTTAATGTTCGAGCAAAAACGGCTGATTTTCGTCAAAAGAGATAACACCCCCCCATTACGTCATGCTTCAGAAATGTGGAAAATGGTCCGTTTTCAAATGTTTTATTTTTGAACGTCAGTTCACATTTGTAGGTGGATCATCAGTGTTAGAGCTAAAATTAGCATGTTTAAAGTGATTTTCATGCTTCCAGGGGCTCGGGAAGTGAAATAAATACCATTTGGAGGCATTTAATGTTCGAGCAAAAACGGCTGATTTTCGACAAAAGAGATAACACCCCCCCATTACGTCATGCTTCAGAAATGTGGAAAATGGTCCGTTTTCAAATGTTTTATTTTTGAACGTCAGTTCACATTTGTAGGTGGATCATCAGTGTTAGAGCTAAAATTAGCATGTTTAAAGTGATTTTCATGCTTCCAGGGGCTCGGGAAGTTAATTAAATACCATTTGGAGGCATTTAATGTTCGAGCAAAAACGGCTGATTTTCGACAAAAGAGATAACACCCCCCCATTACGTCATGCTTCAGAAATGTGGAAAATGGTCCGTTTTCAAATGTTTTATTTTTGAACGTCAGTTCACATTTGTAGGTGGATCATCAGTGTTAGAGCTAAAATTAGCATGTTTAAAGTGATTTTCATGCTTCCAGGGGCTCGGGAAGTTAATTAAATACCATTTGGAGGCATTTAATGTTCGAGCAAAAACGGCTGATTTTCGACAAAAGAGATAACACCCCCCCATTACGTCATGCTTCAGAAATGTGGAAAATGGTCCGTTTTCAAATGTTTTATTTTTGAACGTCAGTTCACATTTGTAGGTGGATCATCAGTGTTAGAGCTAAAATTAGCATGTTTAAAGTGATTTTCATGCTTCCAGGGGCCCAAAACACAAGATTTATGGAATGGTTAAAAGTGCATGAAAATGGCCAATTTACTCACTCTGAGTTCTCAAAAAGGGTTTCTTCACCCCGGGAAGTTAATTAAATACCATTTGGAGGCATTTAATGTTCGAGCAAAAACGGCTGATTTTCGACAAAAGAGATAACACCCCCCCATTACGTCATGCTTCAGAAATGTTGAAAATGGTCCGTTTTCAAATGTTTTATTTTTGAACGTCAGTTCACATTTGTAGGTGGATCATCAGTGTTAGAGCTAAAATTAGCATGTTTAAAGTGATTTTCATGCTTCCAGGGGCTCAGGAAGTTAATTAAATACCATTTGGAGGCATTTAATGTTCGAGCAAAAACAGCTGATTTTCGACAAAAGAGATAACACCCCCCCATTACGTCATGCTTCAGAAATGTGGAAAATGGTCCGTTTTCAAATGTTTTATTTTTGAACGTCAGTTCACATTTGTAGGTGGATCATCAGTGTTAGAGCTAAAATTAGCATGTTTAAAGTGATTTTCATGCTTCCAGGGGCTCGGGAAGTTAATTAAATACCATTTGGAGGCATTTAATGTTCGAGCAAAAACGGCTGATTTTCGACAAAAGAGATAACACCCCCCCATTACGTCATGCTTCAGAAATGTGGAAAATGGTCCGTTTTCAAATGTTTTATTTTTGAACGTCAGTTCACATTTGTAGGTGGATCATCAGTGTTAGAGCTAAA
Source organism: Lissotriton vulgaris (assembly GCF_964263255.1). Classification (NCBI taxonomy): domain Eukaryota; kingdom Metazoa; phylum Chordata; class Amphibia; order Caudata; family Salamandridae; genus Lissotriton; species Lissotriton vulgaris. The sequence goes on along the minus strand of NW_028247649.1, from coordinate 179,314 downwards.
ATTAGCATGTTTAAAGTGATTTTCATGCTTCCAGGGGCCCAAAACACAAGATTTATGGAATGGTTAAAAGTGCATGAAAATGGCCAATTTACTCACTCTGAGTTCTCAAAAAGGGTTTCTTCACCCCGGGAAGTTAATTAAATACCATTTGGAGGCATTTAATGTTCGAGCAAAAACGGCTGATTTTCGACAAAAGAGATAACACCCCCCCATTACGCCATGCTTCAGAAATGTGGAAAATGGTCCGTTTTCAAATGTTTTATTTTTGAACGTCAGTTCACATTTGTAGGTGGATCATCAGTGTTAGAGCTAAAATTAGCATGTTTAAAGTGATTTTCATGCTTCCAGGGGCTCGGGAAGTGAAATAAATACCATTTGGAGGCATTTAATGTTCGAGCAAAAACGGCTGATTTTCGACAAAAGAGATAACACCCCCCCATTACGTCATGCTTCAGAAATGTGGAACATGGTCCGTTTTCAAATGTTTTATTTTTGAACGTCAGTTCACATTTGTAGGTGGATCATCAGTGTTAGAGCTAAAATTAGCATGTTTAAAGTGATTTTCATGCTTCCAGGGGCTCGGGAAGTTAATTAAATACCATTTGGAGGCATTTAATGTTCGAGCAAAAATGGCTGATTTTCTACAAAAGAGATAACACCCCCCCATTACGTCATGCTTCAGAAATGTGGAAAATGGTCCGTTTTCAAATGTTTTATTTTTGAACGTCAGTTCACATTTGTAGGTGGATCATCAGTGTTAGAGCTAAAATTAGCATGTTTAAAGTGATTTTCATGCTTCCAGGGGCCCAAAACACAAGATTAATGGAATGGTTAAAAGTGCATGAAAATGGCCAATTTACTCACTCTGAGTTCTCAAAAAGGGTTTCTTCACCCCGGGAAGTGAAATAAATACCATTTGGAGGCATTTAATGTTCGAGCAAAAACGGCTGATTTTCGACAAAAGAGATAACACCCCCCCATTACGTCATGCTTCAGAAATGTGGAAAATGGTCCGTTTTCAAATGTTTTATTTTTGAACGTCAGTTCACATTTGTAGGTGGATCATCAGTGTTAGAGCTAAAATTAGCATGTTTAAAGTGATTTTCATGCTTCCAGGGGCTCGGGAAGTTAATTAAATACCATTTGGAGGCATTTAATGTTCGAGCAAAAACTGCTGATTTTCGACAAAAGAGATAACACCCCCCCCATTACGTCATGCTTCAGAAATGTGGAAAATGGTCCGTTTTCAAATGTTTTATTTTTGAACGTCAGTTCACATTTGTAGGTGGATCATCAGTGTTAGAGCTGAAATTAGCATGTTTAAAGTGATTTTCATGCTTCCAGGGGCTCGGGAAGTTAATTAAATACCATTTGGAGGCATTTAATGTTCGAGCAAAAACGGCTGATTTTCGACAAAAGAGATAACACCCCCCCCATTACGTCATGCTTCAGAAATGTGGAAAATGGTCCGTTTTCAAATGTTTTATTTTTGAACGTCAGTTCACATTTGTAGGTGGATCATCAGTGTTAGAGCTAAAATTAGCATGTTTAAAGTGATTTTCATGCTTCCAGGGGCCCAAAACACAAGATTTATGGAATGGTTAAAAGTGCATGAAAATGGCCAATTTACTCACTCTGAGTTCTCAAAAAGGGTTTCTTCACCCCGGGAAGTGAATTAAATACCATTTGGAGGCATTTAATGTTCGAGCAAAAACGGCTGATTTTCGACAAAAGAGATAACACCCCCCCATTACGTCATGCTTCAGAAATGTGGAAAATGGTCCGTTTTCAAATGTTTTATTTTTGACCGTCAGTTCACATTTGTAGGTGGATCATCAGTGTTAGAGCTAAAATTAGCATGTTTAAAGTGATTTTCATGCTTCCAGGGGCTCGGGAAGTTAATTAAATACCATTTGGAGGCATTTAATGTTCGAGCAAAAACGGCTGATTTTCGACAAAAGAGATAACACCCCCCCATTACGTCATGCTTCAGAAATGTGGAAAATGGTCCGTTTTCAAATGTTTTATTTTTGAACGTCAGTTCACATTTGTAGGTGGATCATCAGTGTTAGAGCTAAAATTAGCATGTTTAAAGTGATTTTCATGCTTCCAGGGGCTCGGGAAGTTAATTAAATACCATTTGGAGGCATTTAATGTTCGAGCAAAAACGGCTGATTTTCGACAAAAGAGATAACCCCCCCCATTACGTCATGCTTCAGAAATGTGGAAAATGGTCCGTTTTCAAATGTTTTATTTTTGAACGTCAGTTCACATTTGTAGGTGGATCATCAGTGTTAGAGCTAAAATTAGCATGTTTAAAGTGATTTTCATGCTTCCAGGGGCCCAAAACACAAGATTAATGGAATGGTTAAAAGTGCATGAAAATGGCCAATTTACTCACTCTGAGTTCTCAAAAAGGGTTTCTTCACCCCGGGAAGTGAAATAAATACCATTTGGAGGCATTTAATGTTCGAGCAAAAACGGCTGATTTTCGACAAAAGAGATAACACCCCCCCATTACGTCATGCTTCAGAAATGTGGAAAATGGTCCGTTTTCAAATGTTTTATTTTTGAACGTCAGTTCACATTTGTAGGTGGATCATCAGTGTTAGAGCTAAAATTAGCATGTTTAAAGTGATTTTCATGCTTCCAGGGGCTCGGGAAGTTAATTAAATACCATTTGGAGGCATTTAATGTTCGAGCAAAAACTGCTGATTTTCGACAAAAGAGATAACACCCCCCCCATTACGTCATGCTTCAGAAATGTGGAAAATGGTCCGTTTTCAAATGTTTTATTTTTGAACGTCAGTTCACATTTGTAGGTGGATCATCAGTGTTAGAGCTGAAATTAGCATGTTTAAAGTGATTTTCATGCTTCCAGGGGCTCGGGAAGTTAATTAAATACCATTTGGAGGCATTTAATGTTCGAGCAAAAACGGCTGATTTTCGACAAAAGAGATAACACCCCCCCATTACGTCATGCTTCAGAAATGTGGAAAATGGTCCGTTTTCAAATGTTTTATTTTTGAACGTCAGTTCACATTTGTAGGTGGATCATCAGTGTTAGAGCTAAAATTAGCATGTTTAAAGTGATTTTCATGCTTCCAGGGGCCCAAAACACAAGATTTATGGAATGGTTAAAAGTGCATGAAAATGGCCAATTTACTCACTCTGAGTTCTCAAAAAGGGTTTCTTCACCCCGGGAAGTGAATTAAATACCATTTGGAGGCATTTAATGTTCGAGCAAAAACGGCTGATTTTCGACAAAAGAGATAACACCCCCCCATTACGTCATGCTTCAGAAATGTGGAAAATGGTCCGTTTTCAAATGTTTTATTTTTGACCGTCAGTTCACATTTGTAGGTGGATCATCAGTGTTAGAGCTAAAATTAGCATGTTTAAAGTGATTTTCATGCTTCCAGGGGCTCGGGAAGTGAAATAAATACCATTTGGAGGCATTTAATGTTCGAGCAAAAACGGCTGATTTTCGACAAAAGAGATAACACCCCCCCATTACGTCATGCTTCAGAAATGTGGAAAATGGTCCGTTTTCAAATGTTTTATTTTTGAACGTCAGTTCACATTTGTAGGTGGATCATCAGTGTTAGAGCTAAAATTAGCATTATTTAAAGTGATTTTCATGCGTCCAGGGGCTCGGGAAGTTAATTAAATACCATTTGGAGGCATTTAATGTTCGAGCAAAAACGGCTGATTTTCGACAAAAGAGATAACACCCCCCCATTACGTCATGCTTCAGAAATGTGGAAAATGGTCCGTTTTCAAATGTTTTATTTTTGAACGTCAGTTCACATTTGTAGGTGGATCATCAGTGTTAGAGCTAAAATTAGCATGTTTAAAGTGATTTTCATGCTTCCAGGGGCCCAAAACACAAGATTTATGGAATGGTTAAAAGTGCATGAAAATGGCCAATTTACTCACTCTGAGTTCTCAAAAAGGGTTTCTTCACCCCGGGAAGTTAATTAAATACCATTTGGAGGCATTTAATGTTCGAGCAAAAACAGCTGATTTTCGACAAAAGAGATAACACCCCCCCATTACGTCATGCTTCAGAAATGTGGAAAATGGTCCGTTTTCAAATGTTTTATTTTTGAACGTCAGTTCACATTTGTAGGTGGATCATCAGTGTTAGAGCTAAAATTAGCATGTTTAAAGTGATTTTCATGCTTCTAGGGGCTCGGGAAGTTAATTAAATACCATTTGGAGGCATTTAATGTTCGAGCAAAAACGGCTGATTTTCGTCAAAAGAGATAACACCCCCCCATTACGTCATGCTTCAGAAATGTGGAAAATGGTCCGTTTTCAAATGTTTTATTTTTGAACGTCAGTTCACATTTGTAGGTGGATCATCAGTGTTAGAGCTAAAATTAGCATGTTTAAAGTGATTTTCATGCTTCCAGGGGCTCGGGAAGTGAAATAAATACCATTTGGAGGCATTTAATGTTCGAGCAAAAACGGCTGATTTTCGACAAAAGAGATAACACCCCCCCATTACGTCATGCTTCAGAAATGTGGAAAATGGTCCGTTTTCAAATGTTTTATTTTTGAACGTCAGTTCACATTTGTAGGTGGATCATCAGTGTTAGAGCTAAAATTAGCATGTTTAAAGTGATTTTCATGCTTCCAGGGGCTCGGGAAGTTAATTAAATACCATTTGGAGGCATTTAATGTTCGAGCAAAAACGGCTGATTTTCGACAAAAGAGATAACACCCCCCCATTACGTCATGCTTCAGAAATGTGGAAAATGGTCCGTTTTCAAATGTTTTATTTTTGAACGTCAGTTCACATTTGTAGGTGGATCATCAGTGTTAGAGCTAAAATTAGCATGTTTAAAGTGATTTTCATGCTTCCAGGGGCTCGGGAAGTTAATTAAATACCATTTGGAGGCATTTAATGTTCGAGCAAAAACGGCTGATTTTCGACAAAAGAGATAACACCCCCCCATTACGTCATGCTTCAGAAATGTGGAAAATGGTCCGTTTTCAAATGTTTTATTTTTGAACGTCAGTTCACATTTGTAGGTGGATCATCAGTGTTAGAGCTAAAATTAGCATGTTTAAAGTGATTTTCATGCTTCCAGGGGCCCAAAACACAAGATTTATGGAATGGTTAAAAGTGCATGAAAATGGCCAATTTACTCACTCTGAGTTCTCAAAAAGGGTTTCTTCACCCCGGGAAGTTAATTAAATACCATTTGGAGGCATTTAATGTTCGAGCAAAAACGGCTGATTTTCGACAAAAGAGATAACACCCCCCCATTACGTCATGCTTCAGAAATGTTGAAAATGGTCCGTTTTCAAATGTTTTATTTTTGAACGTCAGTTCACATTTGTAGGTGGATCATCAGTGTTAGAGCTAAAATTAGCATGTTTAAAGTGATTTTCATGCTTCCAGGGGCTCAGGAAGTTAATTAAATACCATTTGGAGGCATTTAATGTTCGAGCAAAAACAGCTGATTTTCGACAAAAGAGATAACACCCCCCCATTACGTCATGCTTCAGAAATGTGGAAAATGGTCCGTTTTCAAATGTTTTATTTTTGAACGTCAGTTCACATTTGTAGGTGGATCATCAGTGTTAGAGCTAAAATTAGCATGTTTAAAGTGATTTTCATGCTTCCAGGGGCTCGGGAAGTTAATTAAATACCATTTGGAGGCATTTAATGTTCGAGCAAAAACGGCTGATTTTCGACAAAAGAGATAACACCCCCCCATTACGTCATGCTTCAGAAATGTGGAAAATGGTCCGTTTTCAAATGTTTTATTTTTGAACGTCAGTTCACATTTGTAGGTGGATCATCAGTGTTAGAGCTAAAATTAGCATGTTTAAAGTGATTTTCATGCTTCCAGGGGCCCAAAACACAAGATTTATGGAATGGTTAAAAGTGCATGAAAATGGCCAATTTACTCACTCTGAGTTCTCAAAAAGGGTTTCTTCACCCCGGGAAGTTAATTAAATACCATTTGGAGGCATTTAATGTTCGAGCAAAAACGGCTGATTTTCGACAAAAGAGATAACACCCCCCCATTACGCCATGCTTCAGAAATGTGGAAAATGGTCCGTTTTCAAATGTTTTATTTTTGAACGTCAGTTCACATTTGTAGGTGGATCATCAGTGTTAGAGCTAAAATTAGCATGTTTAAAGTGATTTTCATGCTTCCAGGGGCTCGGGAAGTGAAATAAATACCATTTGGAGGCATTTAATGTTCGAGCAAAAACGGCTGATTTTCGACAAAAGAGATAACACCCCCCCATTACGTCATGCTTCAGAAATGTGGAACATGGTCCGTTTTCAAATGTTTTATTTTTGAACGTCAGTTCACATTTGTAGGTGGATCATCAGTGTTAGAGCTAAAATTAGCATGTTTAAAGTGATTTTCATGCTTCCAGGGGCTCGGGAAGTTAATTAAATACCATTTGGAGGCATTTAATGTTCGAGCAAAAATGGCTGATTTTCTACAAAAGAGATAACACCCCCCCATTACGTCATGCTTCAGAAATGTGGAAAATGGTCCGTTTTCAAATGTTTTATTTTTGAACGTCAGTTCACATTTGTAGGTGGATCATCAGTGTTAGAGCTAAAATTAGCATGTTTAAAGTGATTTTCATGCTTCCAGGGGCCCAAAACACAAGATTTATGGAATGGTTAAAAGTGCATGAAAATGGCCAATTTACTCACTCTGAGTTCTCAAAAAGGGTTTCTTCACCCCGGGAAGTTAATTAAATACCATTTGGAGGCATTTAATGTTCGAGCAAAAACGGCTGATTTTCGACAAAAGAGATAACACCCCCCCATTACGTCATGCTTCAGAAATGTGGAAAATGGTCCGTTTTCAAATGTTTTATTTTTGAACGTCAGTTCACATTTGTAGGTGGATCATCAGTGTTAGAGCTAAAATTAGCATGTTTAAAGTGATTTTCATGCTTCCAGGGGCTCGGGAAGTTAATTAAATACCATTTGGAGGCATTTAATGTTCGAGCAAAAACGGCTGATTTTCGACAAAAGAGATAACACCCCCCCCATTACGTCATGCTTCAGAAATGTGGAAAATGGTCCGTTTTCAAATGTTTTATTTTTGAACGTCAGTTCACATTTGTAGGTGGATCATCAGTGTTAGAGCTAAAATTAGCATGTTTAAAGTGATTTTCATGCTTCCAGGGGCTCGGGAAGTTAATTAAATACCATTTGGAGGCATTTAATGTTCGAGCAAAAACGGCTGATTTTCGACAAAAGAGATAACACCCCCCCATTACGTCATGCTTCAGAAATGTGGAAAATGGTCCGTTTTCAAATGTTTTATTTTTGAACGTCAGTTCACATTTGTAGGTGGATCATCAGTGTTAGAGCTAAAATTAGCATGTTTAAAGTGATTTTCATGCTTCCAGGGGCCCAAAACACAAGATTTATGGAATGGTTAGAAGTGCATGAAAATGGCCAATTTACTCACTCTGAGTTCTCAAAAAGGGTTTCTTCACCCCGGGAAGTTAATTAAATACCATTTGGAGGCATTTAATGTTCGAGCAAAAACTGCTGATTTTCGACAAAAGAGATAACACCCCCCCATTACGTCATGCTTCAGAAATGTGGAAAATGGTCCGTTTTCAAATGTTTTATTTTTGAACGTCAGTTCACATTTGTAGGTGGATCATCAGTGTTAGAGCTAAAATTAGCATGTTTAAAGTGATTTTCATGCTTCCAGGGGCTCGGGAAGTTAATTAAATACCATTTGGAGGCATTTAATGTTCGAGCAAAAACGGCTGATTTTCGACAAAAGAGATAACACCCCCCCATTACGTCATGCTTCAGAAATGTGGAAAATGGTCAGTTTTCAAATGTTTTATTTTTGAACGTCAGTTCACATTTGTAGGTGGATCATCAGTGTTAGAGCTAAAATTAGCAAGTTTAAAGTGATTTTCATGCTTCCAGGGGCCCAAAACACAAGATTTATGGAATGGTTAAAAGTGCATGAAAATGGCCAATTTACTCACTCTGAGTTCTCAAAAAGGGTTTCTTCACCCCGGGAAGTTAATTAAATACCATTTGGAGGCATTTAATGTTCGAGCAAAAACGGCTGATTTTCGACAAAAGAGATAACACCCCCCCATTACGTCATGCTTCAGAAATGTGGAAAATGGTCCGTTTTCAAATGTTTTATTTTTGAACGTCAGTTCACATTTGTAGGTGGATCATCAGTGTTAGAGCTAAAATTAGCATGTTTAAAGTGATTTTCATGCTTCCAGGGGCTCGGGAAGTTAATTAAATACCATTTGGAGGCATTTAATGTTCGAGCAAAAACGGCTGATTTTCGACAAAAGAGATAACATCCCCCATTACGTCATGCTTCAGAAATGTGGAAAATGGTCCGTTTTCAAATGTTTTATTTTTGAACGTCAGTTCACATTTGTAGGTGGATCATCAGTGTTAGAGCTAAAATTAGCATGTTTAAAGTGATTTTCATGCTTCCAGGGGCTCTGGAAGTAAAATAAATACCATTTGGAGGCATTTAATGTTCGAGCAAAAACGGCTGATTTTCGACAAAAGAGATAACACCCCCCCATTACGTCATGCTTCAGAAATGTGGAAAATGGTCCGTTTTCAAATGTTTTATTTTTGAACGTCAGTTCACATTTGTAGGTGGATCATCAGTGTTAGAGCTAAAATTAGCATGTTTAAAGTGATTTTCATGCTTCCAGGGGCTCGGGAAGTTAATTAAATACCATTTGGAGGCATTTAATGTTCGAGCAAAAACGGCTGATTTTCGACAAAAGAGATAACACCCCCCCATTACGTCATGCTTCAGAAATGTGGAAAATGGTCCGTTTTCAAATGTTTTATTTTTGAACGTCAGTTCACATTTGTAGGTGGATCATCAGTGTTAGAGCTAAAATTTGCATGTTTAAAGTGATTTTCATGCTTCCAGGGGCCCAAAACACAAGATTTATGGAATGGTTAAAAGTGCATGAAAATGGCCAATTTACTCACTCTGAGTTCTCAAAAAGGGTTTCTTCACCCCGGGAAGTTAATTAAATACCATTTGGAGGCATTTAATGTTCGAGCAAAAACTGCTGATTTTCGACAAAAGAGATAAAACCCCCCCATTACGTTATGCTTCAGAAATGTGGAAAATGGTCCGTTTTCAAATGTTTTATTTTTGAACGTCAGTTCACATTTGTAGGTGGATCATCAGTGTTAGAGCTAAAATTAGCATGTTTAAAGTGATTTTCATGCTTCCAGGGGCTCGGGAAGTTAATTAAATACCATTTGGAGGCATTTAATGTTCGAGCAAAAACGGCTGATTTTCGACAAAAGAGATAACACCCCCCCATTACGTCATGCTTCAGAAATGTGGAAAATGGTCCGTTTTCAAATGTTTTATTTTTGAACGTCAGTTCACATTTGTAGGTGGATCATCAGTGTTAGAGCTAAAATTAGCAAGTTTAAAGTGATTTTCATGCTTCCAGGGGCCCAAAACACAAGATTTATGGAATGGTTAAAAGTGCATGAAAATGGCCAATTTACTCACTCTGAGTTCTCAAAAAGGGTTTCTTCACCCCGGGAAGTTAATTAAATACCATTTGGAGGCATTTAATGTTCGAGCAAAAACGGCTGATTTTCGACAAAAGAGATAACACCCCCCCATTACGTCATGCTTCAGAAATGTGGAAAATGGTCCGTTTTCAAATGTTTTATTTTTGAACGTCAGTTCACATTTGTAGGTGGATCATCAGTGTTAGAGCTAAAATTAGCATGTTTAAAGTGATTTTCATGCTTCCAGGGGCTCGGGAAGTTAATTAAATACCATTTGGAGGCATTTAATGTTCGAGCAAAAACGGCTGATTTTCGACAAAAGAGATAACATCCCCCCATTACGTCATGCTTCAGAAATGTGGAAAATGGTCCGTTTTCAAATGTTTTATTTTTGAAAGTCAGTTCACATTTGTAGGTGGATCATCAGTGTTAGAGCTAAAATTAGCATGTTTAAAGTGATTTTCATGCTTCCAGGGGCTCGGGAAGCTAATTAAATACCATTTGGAGGCATTTAATGTTCGAGCAAAAACGGCTGATTTTCGACAAAAGAGATAACACCCCCCCATTACGTCATGCTTCAGAAATGTGGAAAATGGTCCGTTTTCAAATGTTTTATTTTTGTACGTCAGTTCACATTTGTAGGTGGATCATCAGTGTTAGAGCTAAAATTAGCATGTTTAAAGTGATTTTCATGCTTCCAGGGGCTCGGGAAGTTAATTAAATACCATTTGGAGGCATTTAATGTTCGAGCAAAAACGGCTGATTTTCGACAAAAGAGATAACACCCCCCCATTACGTCATGCTTCAGAAATGTGGAAAATGGTCCGTTTTCAAATGTTTTATTTTTGAACGTCAGTTCACATTTGTAGGTGGATCATCAGTGTTAGAGCTAAAATTAGCATGTTTAAAGTGATTTTCATGCTTCCAGGGGCTCGGGAAGTTAATTAAATACCATTTGGAGGCATTTAATGTTCGAGCAAAAACGGCTGATTTTCGACAAAAGAGATAACACCCCCCCATTACGTCATGCTTCAGAAATGTGGAAAATGGTCCGTTTTCAAATGTTTTATTTTTGAACGTCAGTTCACATTTGTAGGTGGATCATCAGTGTTAGAGCTAAAATTAGCATGTTTAAAGTGATTTTCATGCTTCCAGGGGCCCAAAACACAAGATTTATGGAATGGTTAAAAGTGCATGAAAATGGCCAATTTACTCACTCTGAGTTCTCAAAAAGGGTTTCTTCACCCCGGGAAGTTAATTAAATACCATTTGGAGGCATTTAATGTTCGAGCAAAAACGGCTGATTTTCGACAAAAGAGATAACACCCCCCCATTACGTCATGCTTCAGAAATGTGGAAAATGGTCCGTTTTCAAATGTTTTATTTTTGAACGTCAGTTCACATTTGTAGGTGGATCATCAGTGTTAGAGCTAAAATTAGCATGTTTAAAGTGATTTTCATGCTTCCAGGGGCTCGGGAAGTTAATTAAATACCATTTGGAGGCATTTAATGTTCGAGCAAAAACGGCTGATTTTCGACAAAAGAGATAACACCCCCCATTACGTCATGCTTCAGAAATGTGGAAAATGGTCCGTTTTCAAATGTTTTATTTTTGAACGTCAGTTCACATTTGTAGGTGGATCATCAGTGTTAGAGCTAAAATTAGCATGTTTAAAGTGATTTTCATGCTTCCAGGGGCTCAGGAAGTGAAATAAATACCATTTGGAGGCATTTAATGTTCGAGCAAAAACGGCTGATTTTCGACAAAAGAGATAACACCCCCCCATTACGTCATGCTTCAGAAATGTGGAAAATGGTCCGTTTTCAAATGTTTTATTTTTGAACGTCAGTTCACATTTGTAGGTGGATCATCAGTGTTAGAGCTAAAATTAGCATGTTTAAAGTGATTTTCATGCTTCCAGGGGCCCAAAACACAAGATTTATGGAATAGTTAAAAGTGCATGAAAATGGCCAATTTACTCACTCTGAGTTCTCAAAAAGGGTTTCTTCACCCCGGGAAGTTAATTAAATACCATTTGGAGGCATTTAATGTTCGAGCAAAAACGGCTGATTTTCGACAAAAGAGATAACACCCCCCCATTACGTCATGCTTCAGAAATGTGGAAAATGGTCCGTTTTCAAATGTTTTATTTTTGAACGTCAGTTCACATTTGTAGGTGGATCATCAGTGTTAGAGCTAAAATTAGCATGTTTAAAGTGATTTTCATGCTTCCAGGGGCTCGGGAAGCTAATTAAATACCATTTGGAGGCATTTAATGTTCGAGCAAAAACGGCTGATTTTCGACAAAAGAGATAACACCCCCCCATTACGTCATGCTTCAGAAATGTGGAAAATGGTCCGTTTTCAAATGTTTTATTTTTGAACGTCAGTTCACATTTGTAGGTGGATCATCAGTGTTAGAGCTAAAATTAGCATGTTTAAAGTGATTTTCATGCTTCCAGGGGCTCGGGAAGTTAATTAAATACCATTTGGAGGCATTTAATGTTCGAGCAAAAACGGCTGATTTTCGACAAAAGAGATAACACCCCCCCATTACGTCATGCTTCAGAAATGTGGAAAATGGTCCGTTTTCAAATGTTTTATTTTTGAACGTCAGTTCACATTTGTAGGTGGATCATCAGTGTTAGAGCTAAAATTAGCATGTTTAAAGTGATTTTCATGCTTCCAGGGGCCCAAAACACAAGATTTATGGAATGGTTAAAAGTGCATGAAAATGGCCAATTTACTCACTCTGAGTTCTCAAAAAGGGTTTCTTCACCCCGGGAAGTTAATTAAATACCATTTGGAGGCATTTAATGTTCGAGCAAAAACGGCTGATTTTCGACAAAAGAGATAACACCCCCCCATTACGTCATGCTTCAGAAATGTGGAAAATGGTCCGTTTTCAAATGTTTTATTTTTGAACGTCAGTTCACATTTGTAGGTGGATCATCAGTGTTAGAGCTAAAATTAGCATGTTTAAAGTGATTTTCATGCTTCCAGGGGCTCGGGAAGTTAATTAAATACCATTTGGAGGCATTTAATGTTCGAGCAAAAACGGCTGATTTTCGACAAAAGAGATAACACCCCCCCATTACGTCATGCTTCAGAAATGTGGAAAATGGTCCGTTTTCAAATGTTTTATTTTTGAACGTCAGTTCACATTTGTAGGTGGATCATCAGTGTTAGAGCTAAAATTAGCATGTTTAAAGTGATTTTCATGCTTCCAGGGGCCCAAAACACAAGATTTATGGAATGGTTAAAAGTGCATGAAAATGGCCAATTTACTCACTCTGAGTTCTCAAAAAGGGTTTCTTCACCCCGGGAAGTTAATTAAATACCATTTGGAGGCATTTAATGTTCGAGCAAAAACGGCTGATTTTCGACAAAAGAGATAACACCCCCCCATTACGTCATGCTTCAGAAATGTGGAAAATGGTCCGTTTTCAAATGTTTTATTTTTGAACGTCAGTTCACATTTGTAGGTGGATCATCAGTGTTAGAGCTAAAATTAGCATGTTTAAAGTGATTTTCATGCTTCCAGGGGCTCGGGAAGTTAATTAAATACCATTTGGAGGCATTTAATGTTCGAGCAAAAACGGCTGATTTTCGACAAAAGAGATAACACCCCCCCATTACGTCATGCTTCAGAAATGTGGAAAATGGTCCGTTTTCAAATGTTTTATTTTTGAACGTCAGTTCACATTTGTAGGTGGATCATCAGTGTTAGAGCTAAAATTAGCATGTTTAAAGTGATTTTCATGCTTCCAGGGGCCCAAAACACAAGATTTATGGAATGGTTAAAAGTGCATGAAAATGGCCAATTTACTCACTCTGAGTTCTCAAAAAGGGTTTCTTCACCCCGGGAAGTTAATTAAATACCATTTGGAGGCATTTAATGTTCGAGCAAAAACTGCTGATTTTCGACAAAAGAGATAACACCCCCCCATTACGTCATGCTTCAGAAATGTGGAAAATGGTCCGTTTTCAAATGTTTTATTTTTGAACGTCAGTTCACATTTGTAGGTGGATCATCAGTGTTAGAGCTAAAATTAGCATGTTTAAAGTGATTTTCATGCTTTCAGGGGCTCGGGAAGTTAATTAAATACCATTTGGAGGCATTTAATGTTCGAGCAAAAACGGCTGATTTTCGACAAAAGAGATAACACCACCCCATTACGTCATGCTTCAGAAATGTGGAAAATGGTCCGTTTTCAAATGTTTTATTTTTGAACGTCAGTTCACATTTGTAGGTGGATCATCAGTGTTAGAGCTAAAATTAGCATGTTTAAAGTGATTTTCATGCTTCCAGGGGCCCAAAACACAAGATTTATGGAATGGTTAAAAGTGCATGAAAATGGCCAATTTACTCACTCTGAGTTCTCAAAAAGGGTTTCTTCACCCCGGGAAGTTAATTAAATACCATTTGGAGGCATTTAATGTTCGAGCAAAAACGGCTGATTTTCGACAAAAGAGATAACACCCCCCCATTACGTCATGCTTCAGAAATGTGGAAAATGGTCCGTTTTCAAATGTTTTATTTTTGAACGTCAGTTCACATTTGTAGGTGGATCATCAGTGTTAGAGCTAAAATTAGCATGTTTAAAGTGATTTTCATGCTTCCAGGGGCTCGGGAAGTGAAATAAATACCATTTGGAGGCATTTAATGTTCGAGCAAAAACGGCTGATTTTCGACAAAAGAGATAACACCCCCCCATTACGTCATGCTTCAGAAATGTGGAACATGGTCCGTTTTCAAATGTTTTATTTTTGAACGTCAGTTCACATTTGTAGGTGGATCATCAGTGTTAGAGCTAAAATTAGCATGTTTAAAGTGATTTTCATGCTTCCAGGGGCTCGGGAAGTTAATTAAATACCATTTGGAGGCATTTAATGTTCGAGCAAAAATGGCTGATTTTCTACAAAAGAGATAACACCCCCCCATTACGTCATGCTTCAGAAATGTGGAAAATGGTCCGTTTTCAAATGTTTTATTTTTGAACGTCAGTTCACATTTGTAGGTGGATCATCAGTGTTAGAGCTAAAATTAGCATGTTTAAAGTGATTTTCATGCTTCCAGGGGCTCGGGAAGTTAATTAAATACCATTTGGAGGCATTTAATGTTCGAGCAAAAACGGCTGATTTTCGACAAAAGAGATAACACCCCCCCCCATTACGTCATGCTTCAGAAATGTGGAAAATGGTCCGTTTTCAAATGTTTTATTTTTGAACGTCAGTTCACATTTGTAGGTGGATCATCAGTGTTAGAGCTAAAATTAGCATGTTTAAAGTGATTTTCATGCTTCCAGGGGCTCGGGAAGTTAATTAAATACCATTTGGAGGCATTTAATGTTCGAGCAAAAACGGCTGATTTTCGACAAAAGAGATAACACCCCCCCATTACGTCATGCTTCAGAAATGTGGAAAATGGTCCGTTTTCAAATGTTTTATTTTTGAACGTCAGTTCACATTTGTAGGTGGATCATCAGTGTTAGAGCTAAAATGAGCATGTTTAAAGTGATTTTCATGCTTCCAGGGGCCCAAAACACAAGATTTATGGAATGGTTAGAAGTGCATGAAAATGGCCAATTTACTCACTCTGAGTTCTCAAAAAGGGTTTCTTCACCCCGGGAAGTTAATTAAATACCATTTGGAGGCATTTAATGTTCGAGCAAAAACTGCTGATTTTCGACAAAAGAGATAACACCCCCCCATTACGTCATGCTTCAGAAATGTGGAAAATGGTCCGTTTTCAAATGTTTTATTTTTGAACGTCAGTTCACATTTGTAGGTGGATCATCAGTGTTAGAGCTAAAATTAGCATGTTTAAAGTGATTTTCATGCTTCCAGGGGCTCGGGAAGTTAATTAAATACCATTTGGAGGCATTTAATGTTCGAGCAAAAACGGCTGATTTTCGACAAAAGAGATAACACCCCCCCATTACGTCATGCTTCAGAAATGTGGAAAATGGTCCGTTTTCAAATGTTTTATTTTTGAACGTCAGTTCACATTTGTAGGTGGATCATCAGTGTTAGAGCTAAAATTAGCAAGTTTAAAGTGATTTTCATGCTTCCAGGGGCCCAAAACACAAGATTTATGGAATGGTTAAAAGTGCATGAAAATGGCCAATTTACTCACTCTGAGTTCTCAAAAAGGGTTTCTTCACCCCGGGAAGTTAATTAAATACCATTTGGAGGCATTTAATGTTCGAGCAAAAACGGCTGATTTTCGACAAAAGAGATAACACCCCCCCATTACGTCATGCTTCAGAAATGTGGAAAATGGTCCGTTTTCAAATGTTTTATTTTTGAACGTCAGTTCACATTTGTAGGTGGATCATCAGTGTTAGAGCTAAAATTAGCATGTTTAAAGTGATTTTCATGCTTCCAGGGGCTCGGGAAGTTAATTAAATACCATTTGGAGGCATTTAATGTTCGAGCAAAAACGGCTGATTTTTGACAAAAGAGATAACATCCCCCATTACGTCACGCTTCAGAAATGTGGAAAATGGTCCGTTTTCAAATGTTTTATTTTTGAACGTCAGTTCACATTTGTAGGTGGATCATCAGTGTTAGAGCTAAAATTAGCATGTTTAAAGTGATTTTCATGCTTCCAGGGGCTCTGGAAGTAAAATAAATACCATTTGGAGGCATTTAATGTTCGAGCAAAAACGGCTGATTTTCGACAAAAGAGATAACACCCCCCCATTACGTCATGCTTCAGAAATGTGGAAAATGGTCCGTTTTCAAATGTTTTATTTTTGAACGTCAGTTCACATTTGTAGGTGGATCATCAGTGTTAGAGCTAAAATTAGCATGTTTAAAGTGATTTTCATGCTTCCAGGGGCTCGGGAAGTTAATTAAATACCATTTGGAGGCATTTAATGTTCGAGCAAAAACGGCTGATTTTCGACAAAAGAGATAACACCCCCCCATTACGTCATGCTTCAGAAATGTGGAAAATGGTCCGTTTTCAAATGTTTTATTTTTGAACGTCAGTTCACATTTGTAGGTGGATCATCAGTGTTAGAGCTAAAATTAGCATGTTTAAAGTGATTTTCATGCTTCCAGGGGCTCGGGAAGTTAATTAAATACCATTTGGAGGCATTTAATGTTCGAGCAAAAACGGCTGATTTTCGACAAAAGAGATAACACCCCCCCATTACGTCATGCTTCAGAAATGTGGAAAATGGTCCGTTTTCAAATGTTTTATTTTTGAACGTCAGTTCACATTTGTAGGTGGATCATCAGTGTTAGAGCTAAAATTAGCATGTTTAAAGTGATTTTCATGCTTCCAGGGGCCCAAAACACAAGATTTATGGAATGGTTAAAAGTGCATGAAAATGGCCAATTTACTCACTCTGAGTTCTCAAAAAGGGTTTCTTCACCCCGGGAAGTTAATTAAATACCATTTGGAGGCATTTAATGTTCGAGCAAAAACTGCTGATTTTCGACAAAAGAGATAACACCCCCCCATTACGTTATGCTTCAGAAATGTGGAAAATGGTCCGTTTTCAAATGTTTTATTTTTGAACGTCAGTTCCCCATTGTAGGTGGATCATCAGTGTTAGAGCCAAAATTAGCATGTTTAAAGTGATTTTCATGCTTCCAGGGGCTCGGGAAGTTAATTAAATACCATTTGGAGGCATTTAATGTTCGAGCAAAAACGGCTGATTTTCGACAAAAGAGATAACACCCCCCCATTACGTCATGCTTCAGAAATGTGGAAAATGGTCCGTTTTCAAATGTTTTATTTTTGAAAGTCAGTTCACATTTGTAGGTGGATCATCAGTGTTAGAGCTAAAATTAGCAAGTTTAAAGTGATTTTCATGCTTCCAGGGGCCCAAAACACAAGATTTATGGAATGGTTAAAAGTGCATGAAAATGGCCAATTTACTCACTCTGAGTTCTCAAAAAGGGTTTCTTCACCCCGGGAAGTTAATTAAATACCATTTGGAGGCATTTAATGTTCGAGCAAAAACGGCTGATTTTCGACAAAAGAGATAACACCCCCCCATTACGTCATGCTTCAGAAATGTGGAAAATGGTCCGTTTTCAAATGTTTTATTTTTGAACGTCAGTTCACATTTGTAGGTGGATCATCAGTGTTAGAGCTAAAATTAGCATGTTTAAAGTGATTTTCATGCTTCCAGGGGCTCGGGAAGTTAATTAAATACCATTTGGAGGCATTTAATGTTCGAGCAAAAACGGCTGATTTTCGACAAAAGAGATAACATCCCCCCATTACGTCATGCTTCAGAAATGTGGAAAATGGTCCGTTTTCAAATGTTTTATTTTTGAAAGTCAGTTCACATTTGTAGGTGGATCATCAGTGTTAGAGCTAAAATTAGCATGTTTAAAGTGATTTTCATGCTTCCAGGGGCTCGGGAAGCTAATTAAATACCATTTGGAGGCATTTAATGTTCGAGCAAAAACGGCTGATTTTCGACAAAAGAGATAACACCCCCCCATTACGTCATGCTTCAGAAATGTGGAAAATGGTCCGTTTTCAAATGTTTTATTTTTGAACGTCAGTTCACATTTGTAGGTGGATCATCAGTGTTAGAGCTAAAATTAGCATGTTTAAAGTGATTTTCATGCTTCCAGGGGCTCGGGAAGTTAATTAAATACCATTTGGAGGCATTTAATGTTCGAGCAAAAACGGCTGATTTTCGACAAAAGAGATAACACCCCCCCATTACGTCATGCTTCAGAAATGTGGAAAATGGTCCGTTTTCAAATGTTTTATTTTTGAACGTCAGTTCACATTTGTAGGTGGATCATCAGTGTTAGAGCTAAAATTAGCATGTTTAAAGTGATTTTCATGCTTCCAGGGGCTCGGGAAGTTAATTAAATACCATTTGGAGGCATTTAATGTTCGAGCAAAAACGGCTGATTTTCGACAAAAGAGATAACACCCCCCATTACGTCATGCTTCAGAAATGTGGAAAATGGTCCGTTTTCAAATGTTTTATTTTTGAACGTCAGTTCACATTTGTAGGTGGATCATCAGTGTTAGAGCTAAAATTAGCATGTTTAAAGTGATTTTCATGCTTCCAGGGGCCCAAAACACAAGATTTATGGAATGGTTAAAAGTGCATGAAAATGGCCAATTTACTCACTCTGAGTTCTCAAAAAGGGTTTCTTCACCCCGGGAAGTTAATTAAATACCATTTGGAGGCATTTAATGTTCGAGCAAAAACGGCTGATTTTCGACAAAAGAGATAACACCCCCCCATTACGTCATGCTTCAGAAATGTGGAAAATGGTCCGTTTTCAAATGTTTTATTTTTGATCGTCAGTTCACATTTGTAGGTGGATCATCAGTGTTAGAGCTAAAATTAGCATGTTTAAAGTGATTTTCATGCTTCCAGGGGCTCGGGAAGTTAATTAAATACCATTTGGAGGCATTTAATGTTCGAGCAAAAACGGCTGATTTTCGACAAAAGAGATAACACCCCCCATTACGTCATGCTTCAGAAATGTGGAAAATGGTCCGTTTTCAAATGTTTTATTTTTGAACGTCAGTTCACATTTGTAGGTGGATCATCAGTGTTAGAGCTAAAATTAGCATGTTTAAAGTGATTTTCATGCTTCCAGGGGCTCGGGAAGTGAAATAAATACCATTTGGAGGCATTTAATGTTCGAGCAAAAACGGCTGATTTTCGACAAAAGAGATAACACCCCCCCATTACGTCATGCTTCAGAAATGTGGAAAATGGTCCGTTTTCAAATGTTTTATTTTTGAACGTCAGTTCACATTTGTAGGTGGATCATCAGTGTTAGAGCTAAAATTAGCATGTTTAAAGTGATTTTCATGCTTCCAGGGGCCCAAAACACAAGATTTATGGAATAGTTAAAAGTGCATGAAAATGGCCAATTTACTCACTCTGAGTTCTCAAAAAGGGTTTCTTCACCCCGGGAAGTTAATTAAATACCATTTGGAGGCATTTAATGTTCGAGCAAAAACGGCTGATTTTCGACAAAAGAGATAACACCCCCCCATTACGTCATGCTTCAGAAATGTGGAAAATGGTCCGTTTTCAAATGTTTTATTTTTGAACGTCAGTTCACATTTGTAGGTGGATCATCAGTGTTAGAGCTAAAATTAGCATGTTTAAAGTGATTTTCATGCTTCCAGGGGCTCGGGAAGCTAATTAAATACCATTTGGAGGCATTTAATGTTCGAGCAAAAACGGCTGATTTTCGACAAAAGAGATAACACCCCCCCATTACGTCATGCTTCAGAAATGTGGAAAATGGTCCGTTTTCAAATGTTTTATTTTTGAACGTCAGTTCACATTTGTAGGTGGATCATCAGTGTTAGAGCTAAAATTAGCATGTTTAAAGTGATTTTCATGCTTCCAGGGGCTCGGGAAGTTAATTAAATACCATTTGGAGGCATTTAATTTTCGAGCAAAAACGGCTGATTTTCGACAAAAGAGATAACACCCCCCCATTACGTCATGCTTCAGAAATGTGGAAAATGGTCCGTTTTCAAATGTTTTATTTTTGAACGTCAGTTCACATTTGTAGGTGGATCATCAGTGTTAGAGCTAAAATTAGCATGTTTAAAGTGATTTTCATGCTTCCAGGGGCCCAAAACACAAGATTTATGGAATGGTTAAAAGTGCATGAAAATGGCCAATTTACTCACTCTGAGTTCTCAAAAAGGGTTTCTTCACCCCGGGAAGTTAATTAAATACCATTTGGAGGCATTTAATGTTCGAGCAAAAACGGCTGATTTTCGACAAAAGAGATAACACCCCCCCATTACGTCATGCTTCAGAAATGTGGAAAATGGTCCGTTTTCAAATGTTTTATTTTTGAACGTCAGTTCACATTTGTAGGTGGATCATCAGTGTTAGAGCTAAAATTAGCATGTTTAAAGTGATTTTCATGCTTCCAGGGGCTCGGGAAGTTAATTAAATACCATTTGGAGGCATTTAATGTTCGAGCAAAAACGGCTGATTTTCGACAAAAGAGATAACACCCCCCCATTACGTCATGCTTCAGAAATGTGGAAAATGGTCCGTTTTCAAATGTTTTATTTTTGAACGTCAGTTCACATTTGTAGGTGGATCATCAGTGTTAGAGCTAAAATTAGCATGTTTAAAGTGATTTTCATGCTTCCAGGGGCCCAAAACACAAGATTTATGGAATGGTTAAAAGTGCATGAAAATGGCCAATTTACTCACTCTGAGTTCTCAAAAAGGGTTTCTTCACCCCGGGAAGCTAATTAAATACCATTTGGAGGCATTTAATGTTCGAGCAAAAACGGCTGATTTTCGACAAAAGAGATAACACCCCCCCATTACGTCATGCTTCAGAAATGTGGAAAATGGTCCGTTTTCAAATGTTTTATTTTTGAACGTCAGTTCACATTTGTAGGTGGATCATCAGTGTTAGAGCTAAAATTAGCATGTTTAAAGTGATTTTCATGCTTCCAGGGGCTCGGGAAGTTAATTAAATACCATTTGGAGGCATTTAATGTTCGAGCAAAAACGGCTGATTTTCGACAAAAGAGATAACACCCCCCCATTACGTCATGCTTCAGAAATGTGGAAAATGGTCCGTTTTCAAATGTTTTATTTTTGAACGTCAGTTCACATTTGTAGGTGGATCATCAGTGTTAGAGCTAAAATTAGCATGTTTAAAGTGATTTTCATGCTTCCAGGAGCCCAAAACACAAGATTTATGGAATGGTTAAAAGTGCATGAAAATGGCCAATTTACTCACTCTGAGTTCTCAAAAAGGGTTTCTTCACCCCGGGAAGTTAATTAAATACCATTTGGAGGCATTTAATGTTCGAGCAAAAACGGCTGATTTTCGACAAAAGAGATAACACCCCCCCATTACGTCATGCTTCAGAAATGTGGAAAATGGTCCGTTTTCAAATGTTTTATTTTTGAACGTCAGTTCACATTTGTAGGTGGATCATCAGTGTTAGAGCTAAAATTAGCATGTTTAAAGTGATTTTCATGCTTCCAGGGGCCCAAAACACAAGATTTATGGAATGGTTAAAAGTGCATGAAAATGGCCAATTTACTCACTCTGAGTTCTCAAAAAGGGTTTCTTCACCCCGGGAAGTTAATTAAATACCATTTGGAGGCATTTAATGTTCGAGCAAAAACGGCTGATTTTCGACAAAAGAGATAACACCCCCCCATTACGTCATGCTTCAGAAATGTGGAAAATGGTCCGTTTTCAAATGTTTTATTTTTGAACGTCAGTTCACATTTGTAGGTGGATCATCAGTGTTAGAGCTAAAATTAGCATGTTCAAAGTGATTTTCATGCTTCCAGGGGCTCGGGAAGGTAATTAAATACCATTTGGAGGCATTTAATGTTCGAGCAAAAACGGCTGATTTTCGACAAAAGAGATAACACCCCCCCATTACGTCATGCTTCAGAAATGTGGAAAATGGTCCGTTTTCAAATGTTTTATTTTTGAACGTCAGTTCACATTTGTAGGTGGATCATCAGTGTTAGAGCTAAAATTAGCATGTTTAAAGTGATTTTCATGCTTCCAGGGGCTCGGGAAGTAAAATAAATACCATTTGGAGGCATTTAATGTTCGAGCAAAAACGGCTGATTTTCGACAAAAGAGATAACACCCCCCCATTACGTCATGCTTCAGAAATGTGGAAAATGGTCCGTTTTCAAATGTTTTATTTTTGAACGTCAGTTCACATTTGTAGGTGGATCATCAGTGTTAGAGCTAAAATTAGCATGTTTAAAGTGATTTTCATGCTTCCAGGGGCTCGGGAAGTTAATTAAATACCATTTGGAGGCATTTAATGTTCGAGCAAAAACGGCTGATTTTCGACAAAAGAGATAACACCCCCCCATTACGTCATGCTTCAGAAATGTGGAAAATGGTCCGTTTTCAAATGTTTTATTTTTGAACGTCAGTTCACATTTGTAGGTGGATCATCAGTGTTAGAGCTAAAATTAGCATGTTTAAAGTGATTTTCATGCTTCCAGGGGCTCGGGAAGTTAATTAAATACCATTTGGAGGCATTTAATGTTCGAGCAAAAACGGCTGATTTTCGACAAAAGAGATAACACCCCCCCATTACGTCATGCTTCAGAAATGTGGAAAATGGTCCGTTTTCAAATGTTTTATTTTTGAACGTCAGTTCACATTTGTAGGTGGATCATCAGTGTTAGAGCTAAAATTAGCATGTTTAAAGTGATTTTCATGCTTCCAGGGGCTCGGGAAGGTAATTAAATACCATTTGGAGGCATTTAATGTTCGAGCAAAAACGGCTGATTTTCGACAAAAGAGATAACACCCCCCCATTACGTCATGCTTCAGAAATGTGGAAAATGGTCCGTTTTCAAATGTTTTATTTTTGAACGTCAGTTCACATTTGTAGGTGGATCATCAGTGTTAGAGCTAAAATTAGCATGTTTAAAGTGATTTTCATGCTTCCAGGGGCTCGGGAAGTTAATTAAATACCATTTGGAGGCATTTAATGTTCGAGCAAAAACGGCTGATTTTCGACAAAAGAGATAACACCCCCCCATTACGTCATGCTTCAGAAATGTGGAAAATGGTCCGTTTTCAAATGTTTTATTTTTGAACGTCAGTTCACATTTGTAGGTGGATCATCAGTGTTAGAGCTAAAATTAGCATGTTTAAAGTGATTTTCATGCTTCCAGGGGCTCGGGAAGTTAATTAAATACCATTTGGAGGCATTTAATGTTCGAGCAAAAACGGCTGATTTTCGACAAAAGAGATAACACCCCCCCATTACGTCATGCTTCAGAAATGTGGAAAATGGTCCGTTTTCAAATGTTTTATTTTTGAACGTCAGTTCACATTTGTAGGTGGATCATCAGTGTTAGAGCTAAAATTAGCATGTTTAAAGTGATTTTCATGCTTCCAGGGGCCCAAAACACAAGATTTATGGAATGGTTAAAAGTGCATGAAAATGGCCAATTTACTCACTCTGAGTTCTCAAAAAGGGTTTCTTCACCCCGGGAAGTTAATTAAATACCATTTGGAGGCATTTAATGTTCGAGCAAAAACGGCTGATTTTCGACAAAAGAGATAACACCCCCCCATTACGTCATGCTTCAGAAATGTGGAAAATGGTCCGTTTTCAAATGTTTTATTTTTGATCGTCAGTTCACATTTGTAGGTGGATCATCAGTGTTAGAGCTAAAATTAGCATGTTTAAAGTGATTTTCATGCTTCCAGGGGCTCGGGAAGTTAATTAAATACCATTTGGAGGCATTTAATGTTCGAGCAAAAACGGCTGATTTTCGACAAAAGAGATAACACCCCCCATTACGTCATGCTTCAGAAATGTGGAAAATGGTCCGTTTTCAAATGTTTTATTTTTGAACGTCAGTTCACATTTGTAGGTGGATCATCAGTGTTAGAGCTAAAATTAGCATGTTTAAAGTGATTTTCATGCTTCCAGGGGCTCGGGAAGTGAAATAAATACCATTTGGAGGCATTTAATGTTCGAGCAAAAACGGCTGATTTTCGACAAAAGAGATAACACCCCCCCATTACGTCATGCTTCAGAAATGTGGAAAATGGTCCGTTTTCAAATGTTTTATTTTTGAACGTCAGTTCACATTTGTAGGTGGATCATCAGTGTTAGAGCTAAAATTAGCATGTTTAAAGTGATTTTCATGCTTCCAGGGGCCCAAAACACAAGATTTATGGAATAGTTAAAAGTGCATGAAAATGGCCAATTTACTCACTCTGAGTTCTCAAAAAGGGTTTCTTCACCCCGGGAAGTTAATTAAATACCATTTGGAGGCATTTAATGTTCGAGCAAAAACGGCTGATTTTCGACAAAAGAGATAACACCCCCCCATTACGTCATGCTTCAGAAATGTGGAAAATGGTCCGTTTTCAAATGTTTTATTTTTGAACGTCAGTTCACATTTGTAGGTGGATCATCAGTGTTAGAGCTAAAATTAGCATGTTTAAAGTGATTTTCATGCTTCCAGGGGCTCGGGAAGCTAATTAAATACCATTTGGAGGCATTTAATGTTCGAGCAAAAACGGCTGATTTTCGACAAAAGAGATAACACCCCCCCATTACGTCATGCTTCAGAAATGTGGAAAATGGTCCGTTTTCAAATGTTTTATTTTTGAACGTCAGTTCACATTTGTAGGTGGATCATCAGTGTTAGAGCTAAAATTAGCATGTTTAAAGTGATTTTCATGCTTCCAGGGGCTCGGGAAGTTAATTAAATACCATTTGGAGGCATTTAATGTTCGAGCAAAAACGGCTGATTTTCGACAAAAGAGATAACACCCCCCCATTACGTCATGCTTCAGAAATGTGGAAAATGGTCCGTTTTCAAATGTTTTATTTTTGAACGTCAGTTCACATTTGTAGGTGGATCATCAGTGTTAGAGCTAAAATTAGCATGTTTAAAGTGATTTTCATGCTTCCAGGGGCCCAAAACACAAGATTTATGGAATGGTTAAAAGTGCATGAAAATGGCCAATTTACTCACTCTGAGTTCTCAAAAAGGGTTTCTTCACCCCGGGAAGTTAATTAAATACCATTTGGAGGCATTTAATGTTCGAGCAAAAACGGCTGATTTTCGACAAAAGAGATAACACCCCCCCATTACGTCATGCTTCAGAAATGTGGAAAATGGTCCGTTTTCAAATGTTTTATTTTTGAACGTCAGTTCACATTTGTAGGTGGATCATCAGTGTTAGAGCTAAAATTAGCATGTTTAAAGTGATTTTCATGCTTCCAGGGGCTCGGGAAGTTAATTAAATACCATTTGGAGGCATTTAATGTTCGAGCAAAAACGGCTGATTTTCGACAAAAGAGATAACACCCCCCCATTACGTCATGCTTCAGAAATGTGGAAAATGGTCCGTTTTCAAATGTTTTATTTTTGAACGTCAGTTCACATTTGTAGGTGGATCATCAGTGTTAGAGCTAAAATTAGCATGTTTAAAGTGATTTTCATGCTTCCAGGGGCCCAAAACACAAGATTTATGGAATGGTTAAAAGTGCATGAAAATGGCCAATTTACTCACTCTGAGTTCTCAAAAAGGGTTTCTTCACCCCGGGAAGCTAATTAAATACCATTTGGAGGCATTTAATGTTCGAGCAAAAACGGCTGATTTTCGACAAAAGAGATAACACCCCCCCATTACGTCATGCTTCAGAAATGTGGAAAATGGTCCGTTTTCAAATGTTTTATTTTTGAACGTCAGTTCACATTTGTAGGTGGATCATCAGTGTTAGAGCTAAAATTAGCATGTTTAAAGTGATTTTCATGCTTCCAGGGGCTCGGGAAGTTAATTAAATACCATTTGAGGCATTTAATGTTCGAGCAAAAACGGCTGATTTTCGACAAAAGAGATAACACCCCCCCATTACGTCATGCTTCAGAAATGTGGAAAATGGTCCGTTTTCAAATGTTTTATTTTGAACGTCAGTTCACATTTGTAGGTGGATCATCAGTGTTAGAGCTAAAATTAGCATGTTTAAAGTGATTTTCATGCTTCCAGGAGCCCAAAACACAAGATTTATGGAATGGTTAAAAGTGCATGAAAATGGCCAATTTACTCACTCTGAGTTCTCAAAAAGGGTTTCTTCACCCGGGAAGTTAATTAAATACCATTTGGAGGCATTTAATGTTCGAGCAAAAACGGCTGATTTTCGACAAAAGAGATAACACCCCCCCCATTACGTCATGCTTCAGAAATGTGGAAAATGGTCCGTTTTCAAATGTTTTATTTTTGAACGTCAGTTCACATTTGTGTAGGTGGATCATCAGTGTTAGAGCTAAAATTAGCATGTTTAAAGTGATTTTCATGCTTCCAGGGGCCCAAAACACAAGATTTATGGAATGGTTAAAAGTGCATGAAAATGGCCAATTTACTCACTCTAAGTTCTCAAAAAGGGTTTCTTCACCCCGGGAAGTTAATTAAATACCATTTGGAGGCATTTAATGTTCGAGCAAAAACGGCTGATTTTCGACAAAAGAGATAACACCCCCCCATTACGTCATGCTTCAGAAATGTGGAAAATGGTCCGTTTTCAAATGTTTTATTTTTGAACGTCAGTTCACATTTGTAGGTGGATCATCAGTGTTAGAGCTAAAATTAGCATGTTCAAAGTGATTTTCATGCTTCCAGGGGCTCGGGAAGGTAATTAAATACCATTTGGAGGCATTTAATGTTCGAGCAAAAACGGCTGATTTTCGACAAAAGAGATAACACCCCCCCATTACGTCATGCTTCAGAAATGTGGAAAATGGTCCGTTTTCAAATGTTTTATTTTTGAACGTCAGTTCACATTTGTAGGTGGATCATCAGTGTTAGAGCTAAAATTAGCATGTTTAAAGTGATTTTCATGCTTCCAGGGGCTCGGGAAGTAAAATAAATACCATTTGGAGGCATTTAATGTTCGAGCAAAAACGGCTGATTTTCGACAAAAGAGATAACACCCCCCCATTACGTCATGCTTCAGAAATGTGGAAAATGGTCCGTTTTCAAATGTTTTATTTTTGAACGTCAGTTCACATTTGTAGGTGGATCATCAGTGTTAGAGCTAAAATTAGCATGTTTAAAGTGATTTTCATGCTTCCAGGGGCTCGGGAAGTTAATTAAATACCATTTGGAGGCATTTAATGTTCGAGCAAAAACGGCTGATTTTCGACAAAAGAGATAACACCCCCCCATTACGTCATGCTTCAGAAATGTGGAAAATGGTCCGTTTTCAAATGTTTTATTTTTGAACGTCAGTTCACATTTGTAGGTGGATCATCAGTGTTAGAGCTAAAATTAGCATGTTTAAAGTGATTTTCATGCTTCCAGGGGCTCGGGAAGTTAATTAAATACCATTTGGAGGCATTTAATGTTCGAGCAAAAACGGCTGATTTTCGACAAAAGAGATAACACCCCCCCATTACGTCATGCTTCAGAAATGTGGAAAATGGTCCGTTTTCAAATGTTTTATTTTTGAACGTCAGTTCACATTTGTAGGTGGATCATCAGTGTTAGAGCTAAAATTAGCATGTTTAAAGTGATTTTCATGCTTCCAGGGGCTCGGGAAGGTAATTAAATACCATTTGGAGGCATTTAATGTTCGAGCAAAAACGGCTGATTTTCGACAAAAGAGATAACACCCCCCCATTACGTCATGCTTCAGAAATGTGGAAAATGGTCCGTTTTCAAATGTTTTATTTTTGAACGTCAGTTCACATTTGTAGGTGGATCATCAGTGTTAGAGCTAAAATTAGCATGTTTAAAGTGATTTTCATGCTTCCAGGGGCTCGGGAAGTTAATTAAATACCATTTGGAGGCATTTAATGTTCGAGCAAAAACGGCTGATTTTCGACAAAAGAGATAACACCCCCCCATTACGTCATGCTTCAGAAATGTGGAAAATGGTCCGTTTTCAAATGTTTTATTTTTGAACGTCAGTTCACATTTGTAGGTGGATCATCAGTGTTAGAGCTAAAATTAGCATGTTTAAAGTGATTTTCATGCTTCCAGGGGCTCGGGAAGTTAATTAAATACCATTTGGAGGCATTTAATGTTCGAGCAAAAACGGCTGATTTTCGACAAAAGAGATAACACCCCCCCATTACGTCATGCTTCAGAAATGTGGAAAATGGTCCGTTTTCAAATGTTTTATTTTTGAACGTCAGTTCACATTTGTAGGTGGATCATCAGTGTTAGAGCTAAAATTAGCATGTTTAAAGTGATTTTCATGCTTCCAGGGGCCCAAAACACAAGATTTATGGAATGGTTAAAAGTGCATGAAAATGGCCAATTTACTCACTCTGAGTTCTCAAAAAGGGTTTCTTCACCCCGGGAAGTTAATTAAATACCATTTGGAGGCATTTAATGTTCGAGCAAAAACGGCTGATTTTCGACAAAAGAGATAACACCCCCCCCATTACGTCATGCTTCAGAAATGTGGAAAATGGTCCGTTTTCAAATGTTTTATTTTTGAACGTCAGTTCACATTTGTAGGTGGATCATCAGTGTTAGAGCTAAAATTAGCATGTTTAAAGTGATTTTCATGCTTCCAGGGGCTCGGGAAGTTAATTAAATACCATTTGGAGGCATTTATTGTTCGAGCAAAAACGGCTGATTTTCGACAAAAGAGATAACACCCCCCCATTACGTCATGCTTCAGAAATGTGGAAAATGGTCCGTTTTCAAATGTTTTATTTTTGAACGTCAGTTCACATTTGTAGGTGGATCATCAGTGTTAGAGCTAAAATTAGCATGTTTAAAGTGATTTTCATGCTTCCAGGGGCCCAAAACACAAGATTTATGGAATGGTTAAAAGTGCATGAAAATGGCCAATTTACTCACTCTGAGTTCTCAAAAAGGGTTTCTTCACCCCGGGAAGTTAATTAAATACCATTTGGAGGCATTTAATGTTCGAGCAAAAACGGCTGATTTTCGACAAAAGAGATAACACCCCCCCATTACGTCATGCTTCAGAAATGTGGAAAATGGTCCGTTTTCAAATGTTTTATTTTTGAACGTCAGTTCACATTTGTAGGTGGATCATCAGTGTTAGAGCTAAAATTAGCATGTTTAAAGTGATTTTCATGCTTCCAGGGGCTCGGGAAGTTAATTAAATACCATTTGGAGGCATTTAATATTCGAGCAAAAACGGCTGATTTTCGACAAAAGAGATAACACCCCCCCATTACGTCATGCTTCAGAAATGTGGAAAATGGTCCGTTTTCAAATGTTTTATTTTTGAACGTCAGTTCACATTTGTAGGTGGATCATCAGTGTTAGAGCTAAAATTAGCATGTTTAAAGTGATTTTCATGCTTCCAGGGGCTCGGGAAGTAAAATAAATACCATTTGGAGGCATTTAATGTTCGAGCAAAAACGGCTGATTTTCGACAAAAGAGATAACACCCCCCCATTACGTCATGCTTCAGAAATGTGGAAAATGGTCCGTTTTCAAATGTTTTATTTTTGAACGTCAGTTCACATTTGTAGGTGGATCATCAGTGTTAGAGCTAAAATTAGCATGTTTAAAGTGATTTTCATGCTTCCAGGGGCTCGGGAAGTTAATTAAATACCATTTGGAGGCATTTAATGTTCGAGCAAAAACGGCTGATTTTCGACAAAAGAGATAACACCCCCCCATTACGTCATGCTTCAGAAATGTGGAAAATGGTCCGTTTTCAAATGTTTTATTTTTGAACGTCAGTTCACATTTGTAGGTGGATCATCAGTGTTAGAGCTAAAATTAGCATGTTTAAAGTGATTTTCATGCTTCCAGGGGCTCGGGAAGTTAATTAAATACCATTTGGAGGCATTTAATGTTCGAGCAAAAACGGCTGATTTTCGACAAAAGAGATAACACCCCCCCATTACGTCATGCTTCAGAAATGTGGAAAATGGTCCGTTTTCAAATGTTTTATTTTTGAACGTCAGTTCACATTTGTAGGTGGATCATCAGTGTTAGAGCTAAAATTAGCATGTTTAAAGTGATTTTCATGCTTCCAGGGGCCCAAAACACAAGATTTATGGAATGGTTAAAAGTGCATGAAAATGGCCAATTTACTCACTCTGAGTTCTCAAAAAGGGTTTCTTCACCCCGGGAAGTTAATTAAATACCATTTGGAGGCATTTAATGTTCGAGCAAAAACGGCTGATTTTCGACAAAAGAGATAACACCCCCCCATTACGTCATGCTTCAGAAATGTGGAAAATGGTCCGTTTTCAAATGTTTTATTTTTGAACGTCAGTTCACATTTGTAGGTGGATCATCAGTGTTAGAGCTAAAATTAGCATGTTTAAAGTGATTTTCATGCTTCCAGGGGCTCGGGAAGTTAATTAAATACCATTTGGAGGCATTTAATGTTCGAGCAAAAACGGCTGATTTTCGACAAAAGAGATAACACCCCCCCATTACGTCATGCTTCAGAAATGTGGAAAATGGTCCGTTTTCAAATGTTTTATTTTTGAACGTCAGTTCACATTTGTAGGTGGATCATCAGTGTTAGAGCTAAAATTAGCAAGTTTAAAGTGATTTTCATGCTTCCAGGGGATCGGGAAGTGAAATAAATACCATTTGGAGGCATTTAATGTTCGAGCAAAAACGGCTGATTTTCGACAAAAGAGATAACACCCCCCCATTACGTCATGCTTCAGAAATGTGGAAAATGGTCCGTTTTCAAATGTTTTATTTTTGAACGTCAGTTCACATTTGTAGGTGGATCATCAGTGTTAGAGCTAAAATTAGCATGTTTAAAGTGATTTTCATGCTTCCAGGGGCCCAAAACACAAGATTTATGGAATGGTTAAAAGTGCATGAAAATGGCCAATTTACTCACTCTGAGTTCTCAAAAAGGGTTTCTTCACCCCGGGAAGTTAATTAAATACCATTTGGAGGCATTTAATGTTCGAGCAAAAACGGCTGATTTTCGACAAAAGAGATAACACCCCCCCATTACGTCATGCTTCGGAAATGTGGAAAATGGTCCGTTTTCAAATGTTTTATTTTTGAACGTCAGTTCACATTTGTAGGTGGATCATCAGTGTTAGAGCTAAAATTAGCATGTTTAAAGTGATTTTCATGCTTCCAGGGGCTCGGGAAGCTAATTAAATACCATTTGGAGGCATTTAATGTTCGAGCAAAAACGGCTGATTTTCGACAAAAGAGATAACACCCCCCCCATTATGTCATGCTTCAGAAATGTGGAAAATGGTCCGTTTTCAAATGTTTTATTTTTGAACGTCAGTTCACATTTGTAGGTGGATCATCAGTGTTAGAGCTAAAATTAGCATGTTTAAAGTGATTTTCATGCTTCCAGGGGCTCGGGAAGTTAATTAAATACCATTTGGAGGCATTTAATGTTCGAGCAAAAACGGCTGATTTTCGACAAAAGAGATAACACCCCCCCATTACGTCATGCTTCAGAAATGTGGAAAATGGTCCGTTTTCAAATGTTTTATTTTTGAACGTCAGTTCACATTTGTAGGTGGATCATCAGTGTTAGAGCTAAAATTAGCATGTTTAAAGTGATTTTCATGCTTCCAGGGGCCCAAAACACAAGACTTATGGAATGGTTAAAAGTGCATGAAAATGGCCAATTTACTCACTCTGAGTTCTCAAAAAGGGTTTCTTCACCCCGGGAAGTTAATTAAATACCATTTGGAGGCATTTAATGTTCGAGCAAAAACGGCTGATTTTCGACAAAAGAGATAACACCCCCCCATTACGTCATGCTTCAGAAATGTGGAAAATGGTCCGTTTTCAAATGTTTTATTTTTGAACGTCAGTTCACATTTGTAGGTGGATCATCAGTGTTAGAGCTAAAATTAGCATGTTTAAAGTGATTTTCATGCTTCCAGGGGCTCGGGAAGTTAATTAAATACCATTTGGAGGCATTTAATGTTCGAGCAAAAACGGCTGATTTTCGACAAAAGAGATAACACCCCCCCATTACGTCATGCTTCAGAAATGTGGAAAATGGTCCGTTTTCAAATGTTTTATTTTTGAACGTCAGTTCACATTTGTAGGTGGATCATCAGTGTTAGAGCTAAAATTAGCATGTTTAAAGTGATTTTCATGCTTCCAGGGGCTCGGGAAGTGAAATAAATACCATTTGGAGGCATTTAATGTTCGAGCAAAAACGGCTGATTTTCGACAAAAGAGATAACACCCCCCCATTACGTCATGCTTCAGAAATGTGGAAAATGGTCCGTTTTCAAATGTTTTATTTTTGAACGTCAGTTCACATTTGTAGGTGGATCATCAGTGTTAGAGCTAAAATTAGCATGTTTAAAGTGATTTTCATGCTTCCAGGGGCCCAAAACACAAGATTTATGGAATGGTTAAAAGTGCATGAAAATGGCCAATTTACTCACTCTGAGTTCTCAAAAAGGGTTTCTTCACCCCGGGAAGTTAATTAAATACCATTTGGAGGCATTTAATGTTCGAGCAAAAACGGCTGATTTTCGACAAAAGAGATAACACCCCCCCATTACGTCATGCTTCAGAAATGTGGAAAATGGTCCGTTTTCAAATGTTTTATTTTTGAACGTCAGTTCACATTTGTAGGTGGATCATCAGTGTTAGAGCTAAAATTAGCATGTTTAAAGTGATTTTCATGCTTCCAGGGGCTCGGGAAGCTAATTAAATACCATTTGGAGGCATTTAATGTTCGAGCAAAAACGGCTGATTTTCGACAAAAGAGATAACACCCCCCCATTACGTCATGCTTCAGAAATGTGGAAAATGGTCCGTTTTCAAATGTTTTATTTTTGAACGTCAGTTCACATTTGTAGGTGGATCATCAGTGTTAGAGCTAAAATTAGCATGTTTAAAGTGATTTTCATGCTTCCAGGGGCTCGGGAAGTTAATTAAATACCATTTGGAGGCATTTAATGTTCGAGCAAAAACGGCTGATTTTCGACAAAAGAGATAACACCCCCCCATTACGTCATGCTTCAGAAATGTGGAAAATGGTCCGTTTTCAAATGTTTTATTTTTGAACGTCAGTTCACATTTGTAGGTGGATCATCAGTGTTAGAGCTAAAATTAGCATGTTTAAAGTGATTTTCATGCTTCCAGGGGCCCAAAACACAAGATTTATGGAATGGTTAAAAGTGCATGAAAATGGCCAATTTACTCACTCTGAGTTCTCAAAAAGGGTTTCTTCACCCCGGGAAGTTAATTAATTACCATTTGGAGGCATTTAATGTTCGAGCAAAAACGGCTGATTTTCGACAAAAGAGATAACACCCCCCCATTACGTCATGCTTCAGAAATGTGGAAAATGGTCCGTTTTCAAATGTTTTATTTTTGAACGTCAGTTCACATTTGTAGGTGGATCATCAGTGTTAGAGCTAAAATTAGCATGTTTAAAGTGATTTTCATGCTTCCAGGGGCTCGGGAAGTTAATTAAATACCATTTGGAGGCATTTAATGTTCGAGCAAAAATGGCTGATTTTCGACAAAAGAGATAACACCCCCCCATTACGTCATGCTTCAGAAATGTGGAAAATGGTCCGTTTTCAAATGTTTTATTTTTGAACGTCAGTTCACATTTGTAGGTGGATCATCAGTGTTAGAGCTAAAATTAGCATGTTTAAAGTGATTTTCATGCTTCCAGGGGCCCAAAACACAAGATTTATGGAATGGTTAAAAGTGCATGAAAATGGCCAATTTACTCACTCTGAGTTCTCAAAAAGGGTTTCTTCACCCCGGGAAGTTAATTAAATACCATTTGGAGGCATTTACTGTTCGAGCAAAAACGGCTGATTTTCGACAAAAGAGATAACACCCCCCCATTACGTCATGCTTCAGAAATGTGGAAAATGGTCCGTTTTCAAATGTTTTATTTTTGAACGTCAGTTCACATTTGTAGGTGGATCATCAGTGTTAGAGCTAAAATTAGCATGTTTAAAGTGATTTTCATGCTTCCAGGGGCTCGGGAAGTTAATTAAATACCATTTGGAGGCATTTAATGTTCGAGCAAAAACGGCTGATTTTCGACAAAAGAGATAACACCCCCCCATTACGTCATGCTTCAGAAATGTGGAAAATGGTCCGTTTTCAAATGTTTTATTTTTGAACGTCAGTTCACATTTGTAGGTGGATCATCAGTGTTAGAGCTAAAATTAGCATGTTTAAAGTGATTTTCATGCTTCCAGGGGCTCGGGAAGTTAATTAAATACCATTTGGAGGCATTTAATGTTCGAGCAAAAACGGCTGATTTTCGACAAAAGAGATAACACCCCCCCATTACGTCATGCTTCAGAAATGTGGAAAATGGTCCGTTTTCAAATGTTTTATTTTTGAACGTCAGTTCACATTTGTAGGTGGATCATCAGTGTTAGAGCTAAAATTAGCATGTTTAAAGTGATTTTCATGCTTCCAGGGGCTCGGGAAGTTAATTAAATACCATTTGGAGGCATTTAATGTTCGAGCAAAAACGGCTGATTTTCGACAAAAGAGATAACACCCCCCCCATTACGTCATGCTTTAGAAATGTGGAAAATGGTCCGTTTTCAAATGTTTTATTTTTGAACGTCAGTTCACATTTGTAGGTGGATCATCAGTGTTAGAGCTAAAATTAGCATGTTTAAAGTGATTTTCATGCTTCCAGGGGCTCGGGAAGTGAATTAAATACCATTTGGAGGCATTTAATGTTTGAGCAAAAACGGCTGATTTTCGACAAAAGAGATAACACCCCCCCATTACGTCATGCTTCAGAAATGTGGAAAATGATCCGTTTTCAAATGTTTTATTTTTGAACGTCAGTTCACATTTGTAGGTGGATCATCAGTGTTAGAGCTAAAATTAGCATGTTTAAAGTGATTTTCATGCTTCCAGGGGCTCGGGAAGTGAATTAAATACCATTTGGAGGCATTTAATGTTCGAGCAAAAACGGCTGATTTTCGACAAAAGAGATAACACCCCCCCATTACGTCATGCTTCAGAAATGTGGAAAATGGTCCGTTTTCAAATGTTTTATTTTTGAACATCAGTTCACATTTGTAGGTGGATCATCAGTGTTAGAGCTAAAATTAGCATGTTTAAAGTGATTTTCATGCTTCCAGGGGCTCGGGAAGTTAATTAAATACCATTTGGAGGCATTTAATGTTCGAGCAAAAACGGCTGATTTTCGACAAAAGAGATAACGCCCCCCCATTACGTCATGCTTCAGAAATGTGGAAAATGGTCCGTTTTTAAATGTTTTTTTTTTTTTAACGTCAGTTCACATTTGTAGGTGGATCATCAGTGTTAGAGCTAAAATTAGCATGTTTAAAGTGATTTTCATGCTTCCAGGGGCCCAAAACACAAGATTTATGGAATGGTTAAAAGTGCATGAAAATGGCCAATTTACTCACTCTGAGTTCTCAAAAAGGGTTTCTTCACCCCGGGAAGTGAATTAAATACCATTTGGAGGCATTTAATGTTCGAGCAAAAACGGCTGATTTTCGACAAAAGAGATAACGCCCCCCCATTACGTCATGCTTCAGAAATGTGGAAAATGGTCCTTTTTTAAATGTTTTATTTTTGAACGTCAGTTCACATTTGTAGGTGGATCATCAGTGTTAGAGCTAAAATTAGCATGTTTAAAGTGATTTTCATGCTTCCAGGGGCCCAAAACACAAGATTTATGGAATGGTTAAAAGTGCATGAAAATGGCCAATTTACTCACTCTGAGTTCTCAAAAAGGGTTTCTTCACCCCGGGAAGTTAATTAAATACCATTTGGAGGCATTTAATGTTCGAGCAAAAACGGCTGATTTTCGACAAAAGAGATAACACCCCCCCATTACGTCATGCTTCAGAAATGTTGAAAATGGTCCGTTTTCAAATGTTTTATTTTTGAACGTCAGTTCACATTTGTAGGTGGATCATCAGTGTTAGAGCTAAAATTAGCATGTTTAAAGTGATTTTCATGCTTCCAGGGGCTCGGGAAGTTAATTAAATACCATTTGGAGGCATTTAATGTTCGAGCAAAAACGGCTGATTTTCGACAAAAGAGATAACACCCCCCATTACGTCATGCTTCAGAAATGTGGAAAATGGTCCGTTTTCAAATGTTTTATTTTTGAACGTCAGTTCACATTTGTAGGTGGATCATCAGTGTTAGAGCTAAAATTAGCATGTTTAAAGTGATTTTCATGCTTCCAGGGGCTCTGGAAGTAAAATAAATACCATTTGGAGGCATTTAATGTTCGAGCAAAAACGGCTGATTTTCGACAAAAGAGATAACACCCCCCCATTACGTCATGCTTCAGAAATGTGGAAAATGGTCCGTTTTCAAATGTTTTATTTTTGAACGTCAGTTCACATTTGTAGGTGGATCATCAGTGTTAGAGCTAAAATTAGCATGTTTAAAGTGATTTTCATGCTTCCAGGGTCTCGGGAAGTTAATTAAATACCATTTGGAGGCATTTAATGTTCGAGCAAAAACGGCTGATTTTCGACAAAAGAGATAACACCCCCCCATTACGTCATGCTTCAGAAATGTGGAAAATGGTCCGTTTTCAAATGTTTTATTTTTGAACGTCAGTTCACATTTGTAGGTGGATCATCAGTGTTAGAGCTAAAATTAGCATGTTTAAAGTGATTTTCATGCTTCCAGGGGCTCGGGAAGTTAATTAAATACCATTTGGAGGCATTTAATGTTCGAGCAAAAACGGCTGATTTTCGACAAAAGAGATAACACCCCCCCATTACGTCATGCTTCAGAAATGTGGAAAATGGTCCGTTTTCAAATGTTTTATTTTTGAACGTCAGTTCACATTTGTAGGTGGATCATCAGTGTTAGAGCTAAAATTAGCATGTTTAAAGTGATTTTCATGCTTCCAGGGGCCCAAAACACAAGATTTATGGAATGGTTAAAAGTGCATGAAAATGGCCAATTTACTCACTCTGAGTTCTCAAAAAGGGTTTCTTCACCCCGGG
Organism: Lissotriton vulgaris; assembly: GCF_964263255.1. Lineage (NCBI taxonomy): Eukaryota > Metazoa > Chordata > Amphibia > Caudata > Salamandridae > Lissotriton > Lissotriton vulgaris. The sequence continues at coordinate 142,350 of NW_028247649.1, read as the reverse complement.
AAGTTAATTAAATACCATTTGGAGGCATTTAATGTTCGAGCAAAAACTGCTGATTTTCGACAAAAGAGATAACACCCCCCCATTACGTTATGCTTCAGAAATGTGGAAAATGGTCCGTTTTCAAATGTTTTATTTTTGAACGTCAGTTCACATTTGTAGGTGGATCATCAGTGTTAGAGCTAAAATTAGCATGTTTAAAGTGATTTTCATGCTTCCAGGGGCTCGGGAAGTTAATTAAATACCATTTGGAGGCATTTAATGTTCGAGCAAAAACGGCTGATTTTCGACAAAAGAGATAACACCCCCCCATTACGTCATGCTTCAGAAATGTGGAAAATGGTCCGTTTTCAAATGTTTTATTTTTGAAAGTCAGTTCACATTTGTAGGTGGATCATCAGTGTTAGAGCTAAAATTAGCAAGTTTAAAGTGATTTTCATGCTTCCAGGGGCCCAAAACACAAGATTTATGGAATGGTTAAAAGTGCATGAAAATGGCCAATTTACTCACTCTGAGTTCTCAAAAAGGGTTTCTTCACCCCGGGAAGTTAATTAAATACCATTTGGAGGCATTTAATGTTCGAGCAAAAACGGCTGATTTTCGACAAAAGAGATAACACCCCCCCATTACGTCATGCTTCAGAAATGTGGAAAATGGTCCGTTTTCAAATGTTTTATTTTTGAACGTCAGTTCAGATTTGTAGGTGGATCATCAGTGTTAGAGCTAAAATTAGCATGTTTAAAGTGATTTTCATGCTTCCAGGGGCTCGGGAAGTTAATTAAATACCATTTGGAGGCATTTAATGTTCGAGCAAAAACGGCTGATTTTCGACAAAAGAGATAACATCCCCCCATTACGTCATGCTTCAGAAATGTGGAAAATGGTCCGTTTTCAAATGTTTTATTTTTGAAAGTCAGTTCACATTTGTAGGTGGATCATCAGTGTTAGAGCTAAAATTAGCATGTTTAAAGTGATTTTCATGCTTCCAGGGGCTCGGGAAGCTAATTAAATACCATTTGGAGGCATTTAATGTTCGAGCAAAAACGGCTGATTTTCGACAAAAGAGATAACACCCCCCCATTACGTCATGCTTCAGAAATGTGGAAAATGGTCCGTTTTCAAATGTTTTATTTTTGAACGTCAGTTCACATTTGTAGGTGGATCATCAGTGTTAGAGCTAAAATTAGCATGTTTAAAGTGATTTTCATGCTTCCAGGGGCTCGGGAAGTTAATTAAATACCATTTGGAGGCATTTAATGTTCGAGCAAAAACGGCTGATTTTCGACAAAAGAGATAACACCCCCCCATTACGTCATGCTTCAGAAATGTGGAAAATGGTCCGTTTTCAAATGTTTTATTTTTGAACGTCAGTTCACATTTGTAGGTGGATCATCAGTGTTAGAGCTAAAATTAGCATGTTTAAAGTGATTTTCATGCTTCCAGGGGCTCGGGAAGTTAATTAAATACCATTTGGAGGCATTTAATGTTCGAGCAAAAACGGCTGATTTTCGACAAAAGAGATAACACCCCCCATTACGTCATGCTTCAGAAATGTGGAAAATGGTCCGTTTTCAAATGTTTTATTTTTGAACGTCAGTTCACATTTGTAGGTGGATCATCAGTGTTAGAGCTAAAATTAGCATGTTTAAAGTGATTTTCATGCTTCCAGGGGCCCAAAACACAAGATTTATGGAATGGTTAAAAGTGCATGAAAATGGCCAATTTACTCACTCTGAGTTCTCAAAAAGGGTTTCTTCACCCCGGGAAGTTAATTAAATACCATTTGGAGGCATTTAATGTTCGAGCAAAAACGGCTGATTTTCGACAAAAGAGATAACACCCCCCCATTACGTCATGCTTCAGAAATGTGGAAAATGGTCCGTTTTCAAATGTTTTATTTTTGATCGTCAGTTCACATTTGTAGGTGGATCATCAGTGTTAGAGCTAAAATTAGCATGTTTAAAGTGATTTTCATGCTTCCAGGGGCTCGGGAAGTTAATTAAATACCATTTGGAGGCATTTAATGTTCGAGCAAAAACGGCTGATTTTCGACAAAAGAGATAACACCCCCCATTACGTCATGCTTCAGAAATGTGGAAAATGGTCCGTTTTCAAATGTTTTATTTTTGAACGTCAGTTCACATTTGTAGGTGGATCATCAGTGTTAGAGCTAAAATTAGCATGTTTAAAGTGATTTTCATGCTTCCAGGGGCTCGGGAAGTGAAATAAATACCATTTGGAGGCATTTAATGTTCGAGCAAAAACGGCTGATTTTCGACAAAAGAGATAACACCCCCCCATTACGTCATGCTTCAGAAATGTGGAAAATGGTCCGTTTTCAAATGTTTTATTTTTGAACGTCAGTTCACATTTGTAGGTGGATCATCAGTGTTAGAGCTAAAATTAGCATGTTTAAAGTGATTTTCATGCTTCCAGGGGCCCAAAACACAAGATTTATGGAATAGTTAAAAGTGCATGAAAATGGCCAATTTACTCACTCTGAGTTCTCAAAAAGGGTTTCTTCACCCCGGGAAGTTAATTAAATACCATTTGGAGGCATTTAATGTTCGAGCAAAAACGGCTGATTTTCGACAAAAGAGATAACACCCCCCCATTACGTCATGCTTCAGAAATGTGGAAAATGGTCCGTTTTCAAATGTTTTATTTTTGAACGTCAGTTCACATTTGTAGGTGGATCATCAGTGTTAGAGCTAAAATTAGCATGTTTAAAGTGATTTTCATGCTTCCAGGGGCTCGGGAAGCTAATTAAATACCATTTGGAGGCATTTAATGTTCGAGCAAAAACGGCTGATTTTCGACAAAAGAGATAACACCCCCCCATTACGTCATGCTTCAGAAATGTGGAAAATGGTCCGTTTTCAAATGTTTTATTTTTGAACGTCAGTTCACATTTGTAGGTGGATCATCAGTGTTAGAGCTAAAATTAGCATGTTTAAAGTGATTTTCATGCTTCCAGGGGCTCGGGAAGTTAATTAAATACCATTTGGAGGCATTTAATGTTCGAGCAAAAACGGCTGATTTTCGACAAAAGAGATAACACCCCCCCATTACGTCATGCTTCAGAAATGTGGAAAATGGTCCGTTTTCAAATGTTTTATTTTTGAACGTCAGTTCACATTTGTAGGTGGATCATCAGTGTTAGAGCTAAAATTAGCATGTTTAAAGTGATTTTCATGCTTCCAGGGGCCCAAAACACAAGATTTATGGAATGGTTAAAAGTGCATGAAAATGGCCAATTTACTCACTCTGAGTTCTCAAAAAGGGTTTCTTCACCCCGGGAAGTTAATTAAATACCATTTGGAGGCATTTAATGTTCGAGCAAAAACGGCTGATTTTCGACAAAAGAGATAACACCCCCCCATTACGTCATGCTTCAGAAATGTGGAAAATGGTCCGTTTTCAAATGTTTTATTTTTGAACGTCAGTTCACATTTGTAGGTGGATCATCAGTGTTAGAGCTAAAATTAGCATGTTTAAAGTGATTTTCATGCTTCCAGGGGCTCGGGAAGTTAATTAAATACCATTTGGAGGCATTTAATGTTCGAGCAAAAACGGCTGATTTTCGACAAAAGAGATAACACCCCCCCATTACGTCATGCTTCAGAAATGTGGAAAATGGTCCGTTTTCAAATGTTTTATTTTTGAACGTCAGTTCACATTTGTAGGTGGATCATCAGTGTTAGAGCTAAAATTAGCATGTTTAAAGTGATTTTCATGCTTCCAGGGGCCCAAAACACAAGATTTATGGAATGGTTAAAAGTGCATGAAAATGGCCAATTTACTCACTCTGAGTTCTCAAAAAGGGTTTCTTCACCCCGGGAAGCTAATTAAATACCATTTGGAGGCATTTAATGTTCGAGCAAAAACGGCTGATTTTCGACAAAAGAGATAACACCCCCCCATTACGTCATGCTTCAGAAATGTGGAAAATGGTCCGTTTTCAAATGTTTTATTTTTGAACGTCAGTTCACATTTGTAGGTGGATCATCAGTGTTAGAGCTAAAATTAGCATGTTTAAAGTGATTTTCATGCTTCCAGGGGCTCGGGAAGTTAATTAAATACCATTTGGAGGCATTTAATGTTCGAGCAAAAACGGCTGATTTTCGACAAAAGAGATAACACCCCCCCATTACGTCATGCTTCAGAAATGTGGAAAATGGTCCGTTTTCAAATGTTTTATTTTTGAACGTCAGTTCACATTTGTAGGTGGATCATCAGTGTTAGAGCTAAAATTAGCATGTTTAAAGTGATTTTCATGCTTCCAGGGGCCCAAAACACAAGATTTATGGAATGGTTAAAAGTGCATGAAAATGGCCAATTTACTCACTCTGAGTTCTCAAAAAGGGTTTCTTCACCCCGGGAAGTTAATTAAATACCATTTGGAGGCATTTAATGTTCGAGCAAAAACTGCTGATTTTCGACAAAAGAGATAACACCCCCCCATTACGTTATGCTTCAGAAATGTGGAAAATGGTCCGTTTTCAAATGTTTTATTTTTGAACGTCAGTTCACATTTGTAGGTGGATCATCAGTGTTAGAGCTAAAATTAGCATGTTTAAAGTGATTTTCATGCTTCCAGGGGCTCGGGAAGTTAATTAAATACCATTTGGAGGCATTTAATGTTCGAGCAAAAACGGCTGATTTTCGACAAAAGAGATAACACCCCCCCATTACGTCATGCTTCAGAAATGTGGAAAATGGTCCGTTTTCAAATGTTTTATTTTTGAAAGTCAGTTCACATTTGTAGGTGGATCATCAGTGTTAGAGCTAAAATTAGCAAGTTTAAAGTGATTTTCATGCTTCCAGGGGCCCAAAACACAAGATTTATGGAATGGTTAAAAGTGCATGAAAATGGCCAATTTACTCACTCTGAGTTCTCAAAAAGGGTTTCTTCACCCCGGGAAGTTAATTAAATACCATTTGGAGGCATTTAATGTTCGAGCAAAAACGGCTGATTTTCGACAAAAGAGATAACACCCCCCCATTACGTCATGCTTCAGAAATGTGGAAAATGGTCCGTTTTCAAATGTTTTATTTTTGAACGTCAGTTCAGATTTGTAGGTGGATCATCAGTGTTAGAGCTAAAATTAGCATGTTTAAAGTGATTTTCATGCTTCCAGGGGCTCGGGAAGTTAATTAAATACCATTTGGAGGCATTTAATGTTCGAGCAAAAACGGCTGATTTTCGACAAAAGAGATAACATCCCCCCATTACGTCATGCTTCAGAAATGTGGAAAATGGTCCGTTTTCAAATGTTTTATTTTTGAAAGTCAGTTCACATTTGTAGGTGGATCATCAGTGTTAGAGCTAAAATTAGCATGTTTAAAGTGATTTTCATGCTTCCAGGGGCTCGGGAAGCTAATTAAATACCATTTGGAGGCATTTAATGTTCGAGCAAAAACGGCTGATTTTCGACAAAAGAGATAACACCCCCCCATTACGTCATGCTTCAGAAATGTGGAAAATGGTCCGTTTTCAAATGTTTTATTTTTGAACGTCAGTTCACATTTGTAGGTGGATCATCAGTGTTAGAGCTAAAATTAGCATGTTTAAAGTGATTTTCATGCTTCCAGGGGCTCGGGAAGTTAATTAAATACCATTTGGAGGCATTTAATGTTCGAGCAAAAACGGCTGATTTTCGACAAAAGAGATAACACCCCCCCATTACGTCATGCTTCAGAAATGTGGAAAATGGTCCGTTTTCAAATGTTTTATTTTTGAACGTCAGTTCACATTTGTAGGTGGATCATCAGTGTTAGAGCTAAAATTAGCATGTTTAAAGTGATTTTCATGCTTCCAGGGGCTCGGGAAGTTAATTAAATACCATTTGGAGGCATTTAATGTTCGAGCAAAAACGGCTGATTTTCGACAAAAGAGATAACACCCCCCATTACGTCATGCTTCAGAAATGTGGAAAATGGTCCGTTTTCAAATGTTTTATTTTTGAACGTCAGTTCACATTTGTAGGTGGATCATCAGTGTTAGAGCTAAAATTAGCATGTTTAAAGTGATTTTCATGCTTCCAGGGGCCCAAAACACAAGATTTATGGAATGGTTAAAAGTGCATGAAAATGGCCAATTTACTCACTCTGAGTTCTCAAAAAGGGTTTCTTCACCCCGGGAAGTTAATTAAATACCATTTGGAGGCATTTAATGTTCGAGCAAAAACGGCTGATTTTCGACAAAAGAGATAACACCCCCCCATTACGTCATGCTTCAGAAATGTGGAAAATGGTCCGTTTTCAAATGTTTTATTTTTGATCGTCAGTTCACATTTGTAGGTGGATCATCAGTGTTAGAGCTAAAATTAGCATGTTTAAAGTGATTTTCATGCTTCCAGGGGCTCGGGAAGTTAATTAAATACCATTTGGAGGCATTTAATGTTCGAGCAAAAACGGCTGATTTTCGACAAAAGAGATAACACCCCCCATTACGTCATGCTTCAGAAATGTGGAAAATGGTCCGTTTTCAAATGTTTTATTTTTGAACGTCAGTTCACATTTGTAGGTGGATCATCAGTGTTAGAGCTAAAATTAGCATGTTTAAAGTGATTTTCATGCTTCCAGGGGCTCGGGAAGTGAAATAAATACCATTTGGAGGCATTTAATGTTCGAGCAAAAACGGCTGATTTTCGACAAAAGAGATAACACCCCCCCATTACGTCATGCTTCAGAAATGTGGAAAATGGTCCGTTTTCAAATGTTTTATTTTTGAACGTCAGTTCACATTTGTAGGTGGATCATCAGTGTTAGAGCTAAAATTAGCATGTTTAAAGTGATTTTCATGCTTCCAGGGGCCCAAAACACAAGATTTATGGAATAGTTAAAAGTGCATGAAAATGGCCAATTTACTCACTCTGAGTTCTCAAAAAGGGTTTCTTCACCCCGGGAAGTTAATTAAATACCATTTGGAGGCATTTAATGTTCGAGCAAAAACGGCTGATTTTCGACAAAAGAGATAACACCCCCCCATTACGTCATGCTTCAGAAATGTGGAAAATGGTCCGTTTTCAAATGTTTTATTTTTGAACGTCAGTTCACATTTGTAGGTGGATCATCAGTGTTAGAGCTAAAATTAGCATGTTTAAAGTGATTTTCATGCTTCCAGGGGCTCGGGAAGCTAATTAAATACCATTTGGAGGCATTTAATGTTCGAGCAAAAACGGCTGATTTTCGACAAAAGAGATAACACCCCCCCATTACGTCATGCTTCAGAAATGTGGAAAATGGTCCGTTTTCAAATGTTTTATTTTTGAACGTCAGTTCACATTTGTAGGTGGATCATCAGTGTTAGAGCTAAAATTAGCATGTTTAAAGTGATTTTCATGCTTCCAGGGGCTCGGGAAGTTAATTAAATACCATTTGGAGGCATTTAATGTTCGAGCAAAAACGGCAGATTTTCGACAAAAGAGATAACACCCCCCCATTACGTCATGCTTCAGAAATGTGGAAAATGGTCCGTTTTCAAATGTTTTATTTTTGAACGTCAGTTCACATTTGTAGGTGGATCATCAGTGTTAGAGCTAAAATTAGCATGTTTAAAGTGATTTTCATGCTTCCAGGGGCCCAAAACACAAGATTTATGGAATGGTTAAAAGTGCATGAAAATGGCCAATTTACTCACTCTGAGTTCTCAAAAAGGGTTTCTTCACCCCGGGAAGTTAATTAAATACCATTTGGAGGCATTTAATGTTCGAGCAAAAACGGCTGATTTTCGACAAAAGAGATAACACCCCCCCATTACGTCATGCTTCAGAAATGTGGAAAATGGTCCGTTTTCAAATGTTTTATTTTTGAACGTCAGTTCACATTTGTAGGTGGATCATCAGTGTTAGAGCTAAAATTAGCATGTTTAAAGTGATTTTCATGCTTCCAGGGGCTCGGGAAGTTAATTAAATACCATTTGGAGGCATTTAATGTTCGAGCAAAAACGGCTGATTTTCGACAAAAGAGATAACACCCCCCCATTACGTCATGCTTCAGAAATGTGGAAAATGGTCCGTTTTCAAATGTTTTATTTTTGAACGTCAGTTCACATTTGTAGGTGGATCATCAGTGTTAGAGCTAAAATTAGCATGTTTAAAGTGATTTTCATGCTTCCAGGGGCCCAAAACACAAGATTTATGGAATGGTTAAAAGTGCATGAAAATGGCCAATTTACTCACTCTGAGTTCTCAAAAAGGGTTTCTTCACCCCGGGAAGCTAATTAAATACCATTTGGAGGCATTTAATGTTCGAGCAAAAACGGCTGATTTTCGACAAAAGAGATAACACCCCCCCATTACGTCATGCTTCAGAAATGTGGAAAATGGTCCGTTTTCAAATGTTTTATTTTTGAACGTCAGTTCACATTTGTAGGTGGATCATCAGTGTTAGAGCTAAAATTAGCATGTTTAAAGTGATTTTCATGCTTCCAGGGGCTCGGGAAGTTAATTAAATACCATTTGGAGGCATTTAATGTTCGAGCAAAAACGGCTGATTTTCGACAAAAGAGATAACACCCCCCCATTACGTCATGCTTCAGAAATGTGGAAAATGGTCCGTTTTCAAATGTTTTATTTTTGAACGTCAGTTCACATTTGTAGGTGGATCATCAGTGTTAGAGCTAAAATTAGCATGTTTAAAGTGATTTTCATGCTTCCAGGAGCCCAAAACACAAGATTTATGGAATGGTTAAAAGTGCATGAAAATGGCCAATTTACTCACTCTGAGTTCTCAAAAAGGGTTTCTTCACCCCGGGAAGTTAATTAAATACCATTTGGAGGCATTTAATGTTCGAGCAAAAACGGCTGATTTTCGACAAAAGAGATAACACCCCCCCATTACGTCATGCTTCAGAAATGTGGAAAATGGTCCGTTTTCAAATGTTTTATTTTTGAACGTCAGTTCACATTTGTAGGTGGATCATCAGTGTTAGAGCTAAAATTAGCATGTTTAAAGTGATTTTCATGCTTCCAGGGGCCCAAAACACAAGATTTATGGAATGGTTAAAAGTGCATGAAAATGGCCAATTTACTCACTCTGAGTTCTCAAAAAGGGTTTCTTCACCCCGGGAAGTTAATTAAATACCATTTGGAGGCATTTAATGTTCGAGCAAAAACGGCTGATTTTCGACAAAAGAGATAACACCCCCCCATTACGTCATGCTTCAGAAATGTGGAAAATGGTCCGTTTTCAAATGTTTTATTTTTGAACGTCAGTTCACATTTGTAGGTGGATCATCAGTGTTAGAGCTAAAATTAGCATGTTCAAAGTGATTTTCATGCTTCCAGGGGCTCGGGAAGGTAATTAAATACCATTTGGAGGCATTTAATGTTCGAGCAAAAACGGCTGATTTTCGACAAAAGAGATAACACCCCCCCATTACGTCATGCTTCAGAAATGTGGAAAATGGTCCGTTTTCAAATGTTTTATTTTTGAACGTCAGTTCACATTTGTAGGTGGATCATCAGTGTTAGAGCTAAAATTAGCATGTTTAAAGTGATTTTCATGCTTCCAGGGGCTCGGGAAGTAAAATAAATACCATTTGGAGGCATTTAATGTTCGAGCAAAAACGGCTGATTTTCGACAAAAGAGATAACACCCCCCCATTACGTCATGCTTCAGAAATGTGGAAAATGGTCCGTTTTCAAATGTTTTATTTTTGAACGTCAGTTCACATTTGTAGGTGGATCATCAGTGTTAGAGCTAAAATTAGCATGTTTAAAGTGATTTTCATGCTTCCAGGGGCTCGGGAAGTTAATTAAATACCATTTGGAGGCATTTAATGTTCGAGCAAAAACGGCTGATTTTCGACAAAAGAGATAACACCCCCCCATTACGTCATGCTTCAGAAATGTGGAAAATGGTCCGTTTTCAAATGTTTTATTTTTGAACGTCAGTTCACATTTGTAGGTGGATCATCAGTGTTAGAGCTAAAATTAGCATGTTTAAAGTGATTTTCATGCTTCCAGGGGCTCGGGAAGTTAATTAAATACCATTTGGAGGCATTTAATGTTCGAGCAAAAACGGCTGATTTTCGACAAAAGAGATAACACCCCCCCATTACGTCATGCTTCAGAAATGTGGAAAATGGTCCGTTTTCAAATGTTTTATTTTTGAACGTCAGTTCACATTTGTAGGTGGATCATCAGTGTTAGAGCTAAAATTAGCATGTTTAAAGTGATTTTCATGCTTCCAGGGGCTCGGGAAGGTAATTAAATACCATTTGGAGGCATTTAATGTTCGAGCAAAAACGGCTGATTTTCGACAAAAGAGATAACACCCCCCCATTACGTCATGCTTCAGAAATGTGGAAAATGGTCCGTTTTCAAATGTTTTATTTTTGAACGTCAGTTCACATTTGTAGGTGGATCATCAGTGTTAGAGCTAAAATTAGCATGTTTAAAGTGATTTTCATGCTTCCAGGGGCTCGGGAAGTTAATTAAATACCATTTGGAGGCATTTAATGTTCGAGCAAAAACGGCTGATTTTCGACAAAAGAGATAACACCCCCCCATTACGTCATGCTTCAGAAATGTGGAAAATGGTCCGTTTTCAAATGTTTTATTTTTGAACGTCAGTTCACATTTGTAGGTGGATCATCAGTGTTAGAGCTAAAATTAGCATGTTTAAAGTGATTTTCATGCTTCCAGGGGCCCAAAACACAAGACTTATGGAATGGTTAAAAGTGCATGAAAATGGCCAATTTACTCACTCTGAGTTCTCAAAAAGGGTTTCTTCACCCCGGGAAGTTAATTAAATACCATTTGGAGGCATTTAATGTTCGAGCAAAAACGGCTGATTTTCGACAAAAGAGATAACACCCCCCCATTACGTCATGCTTCAGAAATGTGGAAAATGGTCCGTTTTCAAATGTTTTATTTTTGAACGTCAGTTCACATTTGTAGGTGGATCATCAGTGTTAGAGCTAAAATTAGCATGTTTAAAGTGATTTTCATGCTTCCAGGGGCTCGGGAAGTTAATTAAATACCATTTGGAGGCATTTAATGTTCGAGCAAAAACGGCTGATTTTCGACAAAAGAGATAACACCCCCCCATTACGTCATGCTTCAGAAATGTGGAAAATGGTCCGTTTTCAAATGTTTTATTTTTGAACGTCAGTTCACATTTGTAGGTGGATCATCAGTGTTAGAGCTAAAATTAGCATGTTTAAAGTGATTTTCATGCTTCCAGGGGCTCGGGAAGTGAAATAAATACCATTTGGAGGCATTTAATGTTCGAGCAAAAACGGCTGATTTTCGACAAAAGAGATAACACCCCCCCATTACGTCATGCTTCAGAAATGTGGAAAATGGTCCGTTTTCAAATGTTTTATTTTTGAACGTCAGTTCACATTTGTAGGTGGATCATCAGTGTTAGAGCTAAAATTAGCATGTTTAAAGTGATTTTCATGCTTCCAGGGGCCCAAAACACAAGATTTATGGAATGGTTAAAAGTGCATGAAAATGGCCAATTTACTCACTCTGAGTTCTCAAAAAGGGTTTCTTCACCCCGGGAAGTTAATTAAATACCATTTGGAGGCATTTAATGTTCGAGCAAAAACGGCTGATTTTCGACAAAAGAGATAACACCCCCCCATTACGTCATGCTTCAGAAATGTGGAAAATGGTCCGTTTTCAAATGTTTTATTTTTGAACGTCAGTTCACATTTGTAGGTGGATCATCAGTGTTAGAGCTAAAATTAGCATGTTTAAAGTGATTTTCATGCTTCCAGGGGCTCGGGAAGCTAATTAAATACCATTTGGAGGCATTTAATGTTCGAGCAAAAACGGCTGATTTTCGACAAAAGAGATAACACCCCCCCATTACGTCATGCTTCAGAAATGTGGAAAATGGTCCGTTTTCAAATGTTTTATTTTTGAACGTCAGTTCACATTTGTAGGTGGATCATCAGTGTTAGAGCTAAAATTAGCATGTTTAAAGTGATTTTCATGCTTCCAGGGGCTCGGGAAGTTAATTAAATACCATTTGGAGGCATTTAATGTTCGAGCAAAAACGGCTGATTTTCGACAAAAGAGATAACACCCCCCCATTACGTCATGCTTCAGAAATGTGGAAAATGGTCCGTTTTCAAATGTTTTATTTTTGAACGTCAGTTCACATTTGTAGGTGGATCATCAGTGTTAGAGCTAAAATTAGCATGTTTAAAGTGATTTTCATGCTTCCAGGGGCCCAAAACACAAGATTTATGGAATGGTTAAAAGTGCATGAAAATGGCCAATTTACTCACTCTGAGTTCTCAAAAAGGGTTTCTTCACCCCGGGAAGTTAATTAATTACCATTTGGAGGCATTTAATGTTCGAGCAAAAACGGCTGATTTTCGACAAAAGAGATAACACCCCCCCATTACGTCATGCTTCAGAAATGTGGAAAATGGTCCGTTTTCAAATGTTTTATTTTTGAACGTCAGTTCACATTTGTAGGTGGATCATCAGTGTTAGAGCTAAAATTAGCATGTTTAAAGTGATTTTCATGCTTCCAGGGGCTCGGGAAGTTAATTAAATACCATTTGGAGGCATTTAATGTTCGAGCAAAAATGGCTGATTTTCGACAAAAGAGATAACACCCCCCCATTACGTCATGCTTCAGAAATGTGGAAAATGGTCCGTTTTCAAATGTTTTATTTTTGAACGTCAGTTCACATTTGTAGGTGGATCATCAGTGTTAGAGCTAAAATTAGCATGTTTAAAGTGATTTTCATGCTTCCAGGGGCCCAAAACACAAGATTTATGGAATGGTTAAAAGTGCATGAAAATGGCCAATTTACTCACTCTGAGTTCTCAAAAAGGGTTTCTTCACCCCGGGAAGTTAATTAAATACCATTTGGAGGCATTTACTGTTCGAGCAAAAACGGCTGATTTTCGACAAAAGAGATAACACCCCCCCATTACGTCATGCTTCAGAAATGTGGAAAATGGTCCGTTTTCAAATGTTTTATTTTTGAACGTCAGTTCACATTTGTAGGTGGATCATCAGTGTTAGAGCTAAAATTAGCATGTTTAAAGTGATTTTCATGCTTCCAGGGGCTCGGGAAGTTAATTAAATACCATTTGGAGGCATTTAATGTTCGAGCAAAAACGGCTGATTTTCGACAAAAGAGATAACACCCCCCCATTACGTCATGCTTCAGAAATGTGGAAAATGGTCCGTTTTCAAATGTTTTATTTTTGAACGTCAGTTCACATTTGTAGGTGGATCATCAGTGTTAGAGCTAAAATTAGCATGTTTAAAGTGATTTTCATGCTTCCAGGGGCTCGGGAAGTTAATTAAATACCATTTGGAGGCATTTAATGTTCGAGCAAAAACGGCTGATTTTCGACAAAAGAGATAACACCCCCCCATTACGTCATGCTTCAGAAATGTGGAAAATGGTCCGTTTTCAAATGTTTTATTTTTGAACGTCAGTTCACATTTGTAGGTGGATCATCAGTGTTAGAGCTAAAATTAGCATGTTTAAAGTGATTTTCATGCTTCCAGGGGCTCGGGAAGTTAATTAAATACCATTTGGAGGCATTTAATGTTCGAGCAAAAACGGCTGATTTTCGACAAAAGAGATAACACCCCCCCCATTACGTCATGCTTTAGAAATGTGGAAAATGGTCCGTTTTCAAATGTTTTATTTTTGAACGTCAGTTCACATTTGTAGGTGGATCATCAGTGTTAGAGCTAAAATTAGCATGTTTAAAGTGATTTTCATGCTTCCAGGGGCTCGGGAAGTGAATTAAATACCATTTGGAGGCATTTAATGTTTGAGCAAAAACGGCTGATTTTCGACAAAAGAGATAACACCCCCCCATTACGTCATGCTTCAGAAATGTGGAAAATGATCCGTTTTCAAATGTTTTATTTTTGAACGTCAGTTCACATTTGTAGGTGGATCATCAGTGTTAGAGCTAAAATTAGCATGTTTAAAGTGATTTTCATGCTTCCAGGGGCTCGGGAAGTGAATTAAATACCATTTGGAGGCATTTAATGTTCGAGCAAAAACGGCTGATTTTCGACAAAAGAGATAACACCCCCCCATTACGTCATGCTTCAGAAATGTGGAAAATGGTCCGTTTTCAAATGTTTTATTTTTGAACATCAGTTCACATTTGTAGGTGGATCATCAGTGTTAGAGCTAAAATTAGCATGTTTAAAGTGATTTTCATGCTTCCAGGGGCTCGGGAAGTTAATTAAATACCATTTGGAGGCATTTAATGTTCGAGCAAAAACGGCTGATTTTCGACAAAAGAGATAACGCCCCCCCATTACGTCATGCTTCAGAAATGTGGAAAATGGTCCGTTTTTAAATGTTTTTTTTTTTTTAACGTCAGTTCACATTTGTAGGTGGATCATCAGTGTTAGAGCTAAAATTAGCATGTTTAAAGTGATTTTCATGCTTCCAGGGGCCCAAAACACAAGATTTATGGAATGGTTAAAAGTGCATGAAAATGGCCAATTTACTCACTCTGAGTTCTCAAAAAGGGTTTCTTCACCCCGGGAAGTGAATTAAATACCATTTGGAGGCATTTAATGTTCGAGCAAAAACGGCTGATTTTCGACAAAAGAGATAACGCCCCCCCATTACGTCATGCTTCAGAAATGTGGAAAATGGTCCTTTTTTAAATGTTTTATTTTTGAACGTCAGTTCACATTTGTAGGTGGATCATCAGTGTTAGAGCTAAAATTAGCATGTTTAAAGTGATTTTCATGCTTCCAGGGGCCCAAAACACAAGATTTATGGAATGGTTAAAAGTGCATGAAAATGGCCAATTTACTCACTCTGAGTTCTCAAAAAGGGTTTCTTCACCCCGGGAAGTTAATTAAATACCATTTGGAGGCATTTAATGTTCGAGCAAAAACGGCTGATTTTCGACAAAAGAGATAACACCCCCCCATTACGTCATGCTTCAGAAATGTTGAAAATGGTCCGTTTTCAAATGTTTTATTTTTGAACGTCAGTTCACATTTGTAGGTGGATCATCAGTGTTAGAGCTAAAATTAGCATGTTTAAAGTGATTTTCATGCTTCCAGGGGCTCGGGAAGTTAATTAAATACCATTTGGAGGCATTTAATGTTCGAGCAAAAACGGCTGATTTTCGACAAAAGAGATAACACCCCCCATTACGTCATGCTTCAGAAATGTGGAAAATGGTCCGTTTTCAAATGTTTTATTTTTGAACGTCAGTTCACATTTGTAGGTGGATCATCAGTGTTAGAGCTAAAATTAGCATGTTTAAAGTGATTTTCATGCTTCCAGGGGCTCTGGAAGTAAAATAAATACCATTTGGAGGCATTTAATGTTCGAGCAAAAACGGCTGATTTTCGACAAAAGAGATAACACCCCCCCATTACGTCATGCTTCAGAAATGTGGAAAATGGTCCGTTTTCAAATGTTTTATTTTTGAACGTCAGTTCACATTTGTAGGTGGATCATCAGTGTTAGAGCTAAAATTAGCATGTTTAAAGTGATTTTCATGCTTCCAGGGTCTCGGGAAGTTAATTAAATACCATTTGGAGGCATTTAATGTTCGAGCAAAAACGGCTGATTTTCGACAAAAGAGATAACACCCCCCCATTACGTCATGCTTCAGAAATGTGGAAAATGGTCCGTTTTCAAATGTTTTATTTTTGAACGTCAGTTCACATTTGTAGGTGGATCATCAGTGTTAGAGCTAAAATTAGCATGTTTAAAGTGATTTTCATGCTTCCAGGGGCTCGGGAAGTTAATTAAATACCATTTGGAGGCATTTAATGTTCGAGCAAAAACGGCTGATTTTCGACAAAAGAGATAACACCCCCCCATTACGTCATGCTTCAGAAATGTGGAAAATGGTCCGTTTTCAAATGTTTTATTTTTGAACGTCAGTTCACATTTGTAGGTGGATCATCAGTGTTAGAGCTAAAATTAGCATGTTTAAAGTGATTTTCATGCTTCCAGGGGCCCAAAACACAAGATTTATGGAATGGTTAAAAGTGCATGAAAATGGCCAATTTACTCACTCTGAGTTCTCAAAAAGGGTTTCTTCACCCCGGGAAGTTAATTAAATACCATTTGGAGGCATTTAATGTTCGAGCAAAAACTGCTGATTTTCGACAAAAGAGATAACACCCCCCCATTACGTTATGCTTCAGAAATGTGGAAAATGGTCCGTTTTCAAATGTTTTATTTTTGAACGTCAGTTCACATTTGTAGGTGGATCATCAGTGTTAGAGCTAAAATTAGCATGTTTAAAGTGATTTTCATGCTTCCAGGGGCTCGGGAAGTTAATTAAATACCATTTGGAGGCATTTAATGTTCGAGCAAAAACGGCTGATTTTCGACAAAAGAGATAACACCCCCCCATTACGTCATGCTTCAGAAATGTGGAAAATGGTCCGTTTTCAAATGTTTTATTTTTGAAAGTCAGTTCACATTTGTAGGTGGATCATCAGTGTTAGAGCTAAAATTAGCAAGTTTAAAGTGATTTTCATGCTTCCAGGGGCCCAAAACACAAGATTTATGGAATGGTTAAAAGTGCATGAAAATGGCCAATTTACTCACTCTGAGTTCTCAAAAAGGGTTTCTTCACCCCGGGAAGTTAATTAAATACCATTTGGAGGCATTTAATGTTCGAGCAAAAACGGCTGATTTTCGACAAAAGAGATAACATCCCCCCATTACGTCATGCTTCAGAAATGTGGAAAATGGTCCGTTTTCAAATGTTTTATTTTTGAAAGTCAGTTCACATTTGTAGGTGGATCATCAGTGTTAGAGCTAAAATTAGCATGTTTAAAGTGATTTTCATGCTTCCAGGGGCTCGGGAAGCTAATTAAATACCATTTGGAGGCATTTAATGTTCGAGCAAAAACGGCTGATTTTCGACAAAAGAGATAACACCCCCCCATTACGTCATGCTTCAGAAATGTGGAAAATGGTCCGTTTTCAAATGTTTTATTTTTGAACGTCAGTTCACATTTGTAGGTGGATCATCAGTGTTAGAGCTAAAATTAGCATGTTTAAAGTGATTTTCATGCTTCCAGGGGCTCGGGAAGTTAATTAAATACCATTTGGAGGCATTTAATGTTCGAGCAAAAACGGCTGATTTTCGACAAAAGAGATAACACCCCCCCATTACGTCATGCTTCAGAAATGTGGAAAATGGTCCGTTTTCAAATGTTTTATTTTTGAACGTCAGTTCACATTTGTAGGTGGATCATCAGTGTTAGAGCTAAAATTAGCATGTTTAAAGTGATTTTCATGCTTCCAGGGGCTCGGGAAGTTAATTAAATACCATTTGGAGGCATTTAATGTTCGAGCAAAAACGGCTGATTTTCGACAAAAGAGATAACACCCCCCATTACGTCATGCTTCAGAAATGTGGAAAATGGTCCGTTTTCAAATGTTTTATTTTTGAACGTCAGTTCACATTTGTAGGTGGATCATCAGTGTTAGAGCTAAAATTAGCATGTTTAAAGTGATTTTCATGCTTCCAGGGGCCCAAAACACAAGATTTATGGAATGGTTAAAAGTGCATGAAAATGGCCAATTTACTCACTCTGAGTTCTCAAAAAGGGTTTCTTCACCCCGGGAAGTTAATTAAATACCATTTGGAGGCATTTAATGTTCGAGCAAAAACGGCTGATTTTCGACAAAAGAGATAACACCCCCCCATTACGTCATGCTTCAGAAATGTGGAAAATGGTCCGTTTTCAAATGTTTTATTTTTGATCGTCAGTTCACATTTGTAGGTGGATCATCAGTGTTAGAGCTAAAATTAGCATGTTTAAAGTGATTTTCATGCTTCCAGGGGCTCGGGAAGTTAATTAAATACCATTTGGAGGCATTTAATGTTCGAGCAAAAACGGCTGATTTTCGACAAAAGAGATAACACCCCCCATTACGTCATGCTTCAGAAATGTGGAAAATGGTCCGTTTTCAAATGTTTTATTTTTGAACGTCAGTTCACATTTGTAGGTGGATCATCAGTGTTAGAGCTAAAATTAGCATGTTTAAAGTGATTTTCATGCTTCCAGGGGCTCGGGAAGTGAAATAAATACCATTTGGAGGCATTTAATGTTCGAGCAAAAACGGCTGATTTTCGACAAAAGAGATAACACCCCCCCATTACGTCATGCTTCAGAAATGTGGAAAATGGTCCGTTTTCAAATGTTTTATTTTTGAACGTCAGTTCACATTTGTAGGTGGATCATCAGTGTTAGAGCTAAAATTAGCATGTTTAAAGTGATTTTCATGCTTCCAGGGGCCCAAAACACAAGATTTATGGAATAGTTAAAAGTGCATGAAAATGGCCAATTTACTCACTCTGAGTTCTCAAAAAGGGTTTCTTCACCCCGGGAAGTTAATTAAATACCATTTGGAGGCATTTAATGTTCGAGCAAAAACGGCTGATTTTCGACAAAAGAGATAACACCCCCCCATTACGTCATGCTTCAGAAATGTGGAAAATGGTCCGTTTTCAAATGTTTTATTTTTGAACGTCAGTTCACATTTGTAGGTGGATCATCAGTGTTAGAGCTAAAATTAGCATGTTTAAAGTGATTTTCATGCTTCCAGGGGCTCGGGAAGCTAATTAAATACCATTTGGAGGCATTTAATGTTCGAGCAAAAACGGCTGATTTTCGACAAAAGAGATAACACCCCCCCATTACGTCATGCTTCAGAAATGTGGAAAATGGTCCGTTTTCAAATGTTTTATTTTTGAACGTCAGTTCACATTTGTAGGTGGATCATCAGTGTTAGAGCTAAAATTAGCATGTTTAAAGTGATTTTCATGCTTCCAGGGGCTCGGGAAGTTAATTAAATACCATTTGGAGGCATTTAATGTTCGAGCAAAAACGGCTGATTTTCGACAAAAGAGATAACACCCCCCCATTACGTCATGCTTCAGAAATGTGGAAAATGGTCCGTTTTCAAATGTTTTATTTTTGAACGTCAGTTCACATTTGTAGGTGGATCATCAGTGTTAGAGCTAAAATTAGCATGTTTAAAGTGATTTTCATGCTTCCAGGGGCCCAAAACACAAGATTTATGGAATGGTTAAAAGTGCATGAAAATGGCCAATTTACTCACTCTGAGTTCTCAAAAAGGGTTTCTTCACCCCGGGAAGTTAATTAAATACCATTTGGAGGCATTTAATGTTCGAGCAAAAACGGCTGATTTTCGACAAAAGAGATAACACCCCCCCATTACGTCATGCTTCAGAAATGTGGAAAATGGTCCGTTTTCAAATGTTTTATTTTTGAACGTCAGTTCACATTTGTAGGTGGATCATCAGTGTTAGAGCTAAAATTAGCATGTTTAAAGTGATTTTCATGCTTCCAGGGGCTCGGGAAGTTAATTAAATACCATTTGGAGGCATTTAATGTTCGAGCAAAAACGGCTGATTTTCGACAAAAGAGATAACACCCCCCCATTACGTCATGCTTCAGAAATGTGGAAAATGGTCCGTTTTCAAATGTTTTATTTTTGAACGTCAGTTCACATTTGTAGGTGGATCATCAGTGTTAGAGCTAAAATTAGCATGTTTAAAGTGATTTTCATGCTTCCAGGGGCCCAAAACACAAGATTTATGGAATGGTTAAAAGTGCATGAAAATGGCCAATTTACTCACTCTGAGTTCTCAAAAAGGGTTTCTTCACCCCGGGAAGCTAATTAAATACCATTTGGAGGCATTTAATGTTCGAGCAAAAACGGCTGATTTTCGACAAAAGAGATAACACCCCCCCATTACGTCATGCTTCAGAAATGTGGAAAATGGTCCGTTTTCAAATGTTTTATTTTTGAACGTCAGTTCACATTTGTAGGTGGATCATCAGTGTTAGAGCTAAAATTAGCATGTTTAAAGTGATTTTCATGCTTCCAGGGGCTCGGGAAGTTAATTAAATACCATTTGGAGGCATTTAATGTTCGAGCAAAAACGGCTGATTTTCGACAAAAGAGATAACACCCCCCCATTACGTCATGCTTCAGAAATGTGGAAAATGGTCCGTTTTCAAATGTTTTATTTTTGAACGTCAGTTCACATTTGTAGGTGGATCATCAGTGTTAGAGCTAAAATTAGCATGTTTAAAGTGATTTTCATGCTTCCAGGAGCCCAAAACACAAGATTTATGGAATGGTTAAAAGTGCATGAAAATGGCCAATTTACTCACTCTGAGTTCTCAAAAAGGGTTTCTTCACCCCGGGAAGTTAATTAAATACCATTTGGAGGCATTTAATGTTCGAGCAAAAACGGCTGATTTTCGACAAAAGAGATAACACCCCCCCATTACGTCATGCTTCAGAAATGTGGAAAATGGTCCGTTTTCAAATGTTTTATTTTTGAACGTCAGTTCACATTTGTAGGTGGATCATCAGTGTTAGAGCTAAAATTAGCATGTTTAAAGTGATTTTCATGCTTCCAGGGGCCCAAAACACAAGATTTATGGAATGGTTAAAAGTGCATGAAAATGGCCAATTTACTCACTCTGAGTTCTCAAAAAGGGTTTCTTCACCCCGGGAAGTTAATTAAATACCATTTGGAGGCATTTAATGTTCGAGCAAAAACGGCTGATTTTCGACAAAAGAGATAACACCCCCCCATTACGTCATGCTTCAGAAATGTGGAAAATGGTCCGTTTTCAAATGTTTTATTTTTGAACGTCAGTTCACATTTGTAGGTGGATCATCAGTGTTAGAGCTAAAATTAGCATGTTCAAAGTGATTTTCATGCTTCCAGGGGCTCGGGAAGGTAATTAAATACCATTTGGAGGCATTTAATGTTCGAGCAAAAACGGCTGATTTTCGACAAAAGAGATAACACCCCCCCATTACGTCATGCTTCAGAAATGTGGAAAATGGTCCGTTTTCAAATGTTTTATTTTTGAACGTCAGTTCACATTTGTAGGTGGATCATCAGTGTTAGAGCTAAAATTAGCATGTTTAAAGTGATTTTCATGCTTCCAGGGGCTCGGGAAGTAAAATAAATACCATTTGGAGGCATTTAATGTTCGAGCAAAAACGGCTGATTTTCGACAAAAGAGATAACACCCCCCCATTACGTCATGCTTCAGAAATGTGGAAAATGGTCCGTTTTCAAATGTTTTATTTTTGAACGTCAGTTCACATTTGTAGGTGGATCATCAGTGTTAGAGCTAAAATTAGCATGTTTAAAGTGATTTTCATGCTTCCAGGGGCTCGGGAAGTTAATTAAATACCATTTGGAGGCATTTAATGTTCGAGCAAAAACGGCTGATTTTCGACAAAAGAGATAACACCCCCCCATTACGTCATGCTTCAGAAATGTGGAAAATGGTCC
This sequence comes from Lissotriton vulgaris, assembly GCF_964263255.1. NCBI lineage: Eukaryota > Metazoa > Chordata > Amphibia > Caudata > Salamandridae > Lissotriton > Lissotriton vulgaris. The sequence goes on along the minus strand of NW_028247649.1, from coordinate 121,048 downwards.
GTTTTCAAATGTTTTATTTTTGAACGTCAGTTCACATTTGTAGGTGGATCATCAGTGTTAGAGCTAAAATTAGCATGTTTAAAGTGATTTTCATGCTTCCAGGGGCTCGGGAAGTTAATTAAATACCATTTGGAGGCATTTAATGTTCGAGCAAAAACGGCTGATTTTCGACAAAAGAGATAACACCCCCCCATTACGTCATGCTTCAGAAATGTGGAAAATGGTCCGTTTTCAAATGTTTTATTTTTGAACGTCAGTTCACATTTGTAGGTGGATCATCAGTGTTAGAGCTAAAATTAGCATGTTTAAAGTGATTTTCATGCTTCCAGGGGCTCGGGAAGGTAATTAAATACCATTTGGAGGCATTTAATGTTCGAGCAAAAACGGCTGATTTTCGACAAAAGAGATAACACCCCCCCATTACGTCATGCTTCAGAAATGTGGAAAATGGTCCGTTTTCAAATGTTTTATTTTTGAACGTCAGTTCACATTTGTAGGTGGATCATCAGTGTTAGAGCTAAAATTAGCATGTTTAAAGTGATTTTCATGCTTCCAGGGGCTCGGGAAGTTAATTAAATACCATTTGGAGGCATTTAATGTTCGAGCAAAAACGGCTGATTTTCGACAAAAGAGATAACACCCCCCCATTACGTCATGCTTCAGAAATGTGGAAAATGGTCCGTTTTCAAATGTTTTATTTTTGAACGTCAGTTCACATTTGTAGGTGGATCATCAGTGTTAGAGCTAAAATTAGCATGTTTAAAGTGATTTTCATGCTTCCAGGGGCTCGGGAAGTTAATTAAATACCATTTGGAGGCATTTAATGTTCGAGCAAAAACGGCTGATTTTCGACAAAAGAGATAACACCCCCCCATTACGTCATGCTTCAGAAATGTGGAAAATGGTCCGTTTTCAAATGTTTTATTTTTGAACGTCAGTTCACATTTGTAGGTGGATCATCAGTGTTAGAGCTAAAATTAGCATGTTTAAAGTGATTTTCATGCTTCCAGGGGCCCAAAACACAAGATTTATGGAATGGTTAAAAGTGCATGAAAATGGCCAATTTACTCACTCTGAGTTCTCAAAAAGGGTTTCTTCACCCCGGGAAGTTAATTAAATACCATTTGGAGGCATTTAATGTTCGAGCAAAAACGGCTGATTTTCGACAAAAGAGATAACACCCCCCCCATTACGTCATGCTTCAGAAATGTGGAAAATGGTCCGTTTTCAAATGTTTTATTTTTGAACGTCAGTTCACATTTGTAGGTGGATCATCAGTGTTAGAGCTAAAATTAGCATGTTTAAAGTGATTTTCATGCTTCCAGGGGCTCGGGAAGTTAATTAAATACCATTTGGAGGCATTTATTGTTCGAGCAAAAACGGCTGATTTTCGACAAAAGAGATAACACCCCCCCATTACGTCATGCTTCAGAAATGTGGAAAATGGTCCGTTTTCAAATGTTTTATTTTTGAACGTCAGTTCACATTTGTAGGTGGATCATCAGTGTTAGAGCTAAAATTAGCATGTTTAAAGTGATTTTCATGCTTCCAGGGGCCCAAAACACAAGATTTATGGAATGGTTAAAAGTGCATGAAAATGGCCAATTTACTCACTCTGAGTTCTCAAAAAGGGTTTCTTCACCCCGGGAAGTTAATTAAATACCATTTGGAGGCATTTAATGTTCGAGCAAAAACGGCTGATTTTCGACAAAAGAGATAACACCCCCCCATTACGTCATGCTTCAGAAATGTGGAAAATGGTCCGTTTTCAAATGTTTTATTTTTGAACGTCAGTTCACATTTGTAGGTGGATCATCAGTGTTAGAGCTAAAATTAGCATGTTTAAAGTGATTTTCATGCTTCCAGGGGCTCGGGAAGTTAATTAAATACCATTTGGAGGCATTTAATATTCGAGCAAAAACGGCTGATTTTCGACAAAAGAGATAACACCCCCCCATTACGTCATGCTTCAGAAATGTGGAAAATGGTCCGTTTTCAAATGTTTTATTTTTGAACGTCAGTTCACATTTGTAGGTGGATCATCAGTGTTAGAGCTAAAATTAGCATGTTTAAAGTGATTTTCATGCTTCCAGGGGCTCGGGAAGTAAAATAAATACCATTTGGAGGCATTTAATGTTCGAGCAAAAACGGCTGATTTTCGACAAAAGAGATAACACCCCCCCATTACGTCATGCTTCAGAAATGTGGAAAATGGTCCGTTTTCAAATGTTTTATTTTTGAACGTCAGTTCACATTTGTAGGTGGATCATCAGTGTTAGAGCTAAAATTAGCATGTTTAAAGTGATTTTCATGCTTCCAGGGGCTCGGGAAGTTAATTAAATACCATTTGGAGGCATTTAATGTTCGAGCAAAAACGGCTGATTTTCGACAAAAGAGATAACACCCCCCCATTACGTCATGCTTCAGAAATGTGGAAAATGGTCCGTTTTCAAATGTTTTATTTTTGAACATCAGTTCACATTTGTAGGTGGATCATCAGTGTTAGAGCTAAAATTAGCATGTTTAAAGTGATTTTCATGCTTCCAGGGGCTCGGGAAGTTAATTAAATACCATTTGGAGGCATTTAATGTTCGAGCAAAAACGGCTGATTTTCGACAAAAGAGATAACACCCCCCCATTACGTCATGCTTCAGAAATGTGGAAAATGGTCCGTTTTCAAATGTTTTATTTTTGAACGTCAGTTCACATTTGTAGGTGGATCATCAGTGTTAGAGCTAAAATTAGCATGTTTAAAGTGATTTTCATGCTTCCAGGGGCCCAAAACACAAGATTTATGGAATGGTTAAAAGTGCATGAAAATGGCCAATTTACTCACTCTGAGTTCTCAAAAAGGGTTTCTTCACCCCGGGAAGTTAATTAAATACCATTTGGAGGCATTTAATGTTCGAGCAAAAACGGCTGATTTTCGACAAAAGAGATAACACCCCCCCATTACGTCATGCTTCAGAAATGTGGAAAATGGTCCGTTTTCAAATGTTTTATTTTTGAACGTCAGTTCACATTTGTAGGTGGATCATCAGTGTTAGAGCTAAAATTAGCATGTTTAAAGTGATTTTCATGCTTCCAGGGGCTCGGGAAGTTAATTAAATACCATTTGGAGGCATTTAATGTTCGAGCAAAAACGGCTGATTTTCGACAAAAGAGATAACACCCCCCCATTACGTCATGCTTCAGAAATGTGGAAAATGGTCCGTTTTCAAATGTTTTATTTTTGAACGTCAGTTCACATTTGTAGGTGGATCATCAGTGTTAGAGCTAAAATTAGCAAGTTTAAAGTGATTTTCATGCTTCCAGGGGATCGGGAAGTGAAATAAATACCATTTGGAGGCATTTAATGTTCGAGCAAAAACGGCTGATTTTCGACAAAAGAGATAACACCCCCCCATTACGTCATGCTTCAGAAATGTGGAAAATGGTCCGTTTTCAAATGTTTTATTTTTGAACGTCAGTTCACATTTGTAGGTGGATCATCAGTGTTAGAGCTAAAATTAGCATGTTTAAAGTGATTTTCATGCTTCCAGGGGCCCAAAACACAAGATTTATGGAATGGTTAAAAGTGCATGAAAATGGCCAATTTACTCACTCTGAGTTCTCAAAAAGGGTTTCTTCACCCCGGGAAGTTAATTAAATACCATTTGGAGGCATTTAATGTTCGAGCAAAAACGGCTGATTTTCGACAAAAGAGATAACACCCCCCCATTACGTCATGCTTCGGAAATGTGGAAAATGGTCCGTTTTCAAATGTTTTATTTTTGAACGTCAGTTCACATTTGTAGGTGGATCATCAGTGTTAGAGCTAAAATTAGCATGTTTAAAGTGATTTTCATGCTTCCAGGGGCTCGGGAAGCTAATTAAATACCATTTGGAGGCATTTAATGTTCGAGCAAAAACGGCTGATTTTCGACAAAAGAGATAACACCCCCCCCATTACGTCATGCTTCAGAAATGTGGAAAATGGTCCGTTTTCAAATGTTTTATTTTTGAACGTCAGTTCACATTTGTAGGTGGATCATCAGTGTTAGAGCTAAAATTAGCATGTTTAAAGTGATTTTCATGCTTCCAGGGGCTCGGGAAGTTAATTAAATACCATTTGGAGGCATTTAATGTTCGAGCAAAAACGGCTGATTTTCGACAAAAGAGATAACACCCCCCCATTACGTCATGCTTCAGAAATGTGGAAAATGGTCCGTTTTCAAATGTTTTATTTTTGAACGTCAGTTCACATTTGTAGGTGGATCATCAGTGTTAGAGCTAAAATTAGCATGTTTAAAGTGATTTTCATGCTTCCAGGGGCCCAAAACACAAGACTTATGGAATGGTTAAAAGTGCATGAAAATGGCCAATTTACTCACTCTGAGTTCTCAAAAAGGGTTTCTTCACCCCGGGAAGTTAATTAAATACCATTTGGAGGCATTTAATGTTCGAGCAAAAACGGCTGATTTTCGACAAAAGAGATAACACCCCCCCATTACGTCATGCTTCAGAAATGTGGAAAATGGTCCGTTTTCAAATGTTTTATTTTTGAACGTCAGTTCACATTTGTAGGTGGATCATCAGTGTTAGAGCTAAAATTAGCATGTTTAAAGTGATTTTCATGCTTCCAGGGGCTCGGGAAGTGAAATAAATACCATTTGGAGGCATTTAATGTTCGAGCAAAAACGGCTGATTTTCGACAAAAGAGATAACACCCCCCCATTACGTCATGCTTCAGAAATGTGGAAAATGGTCCGTTTTCAAATGTTTTATTTTTGAACGTCAGTTCACATTTGTAGGTGGATCATCAGTGTTAGAGCTAAAATTAGCATGTTTAAAGTGATTTTCATGCTTCCAGGGGCCCAAAACACAAGATTTATGGAATGGTTAAAAGTGCATGAAAATGGCCAATTTACTCACTCTGAGTTCTCAAAAAGGGTTTCTTCACCCCGGGAAGTTAATTAAATACCATTTGGAGGCATTTAATGTTCGAGCAAAAACGGCTGATTTTCGACAAAAGAGATAACACCCCCCCATTACGTCATGCTTCAGAAATGTGGAAAATGGTCCGTTTTCAAATGTTTTATTTTTGAACGTCAGTTCACATTTGTAGGTGGATCATCAGTGTTAGAGCTAAAATTAGCATGTTTAAAGTGATTTTCATGCTTCCAGGGGCTCGGGAAGCTAATTAAATACCATTTGGAGGCATTTAATGTTCGAGCAAAAACGGCTGATTTTCGACAAAAGAGATAACACCCCCCCATTACGTCATGCTTCAGAAATGTGGAAAATGGTCCGTTTTCAAATGTTTTATTTTTGAACGTCAGTTCACATTTGTAGGTGGATCATCAGTGTTAGAGCTAAAATTAGCATGTTTAAAGTGATTTTCATGCTTCCAGGGGCTCGGGAAGTTAATTAAATACCATTTGGAGGCATTTAATGTTCGAGCAAAAACGGCTGATTTTCGACAAAAGAGATAACACCCCCCCATTACGTCATGCTTCAGAAATGTGGAAAATGGTCCGTTTTCAAATGTTTTATTTTTGAACGTCAGTTCACATTTGTAGGTGGATCATCAGTGTTAGAGCTAAAATTAGCATGTTTAAAGTGATTTTCATGCTTCCAGGGGCCCAAAACACAAGATTTATGGAATGGTTAAAAGTGCATGAAAATGGCCAATTTACTCACTCTGAGTTCTCAAAAAGGGTTTCTTCACCCCGGGAAGTTAATTAATTACCATTTGGAGGCATTTAATGTTCGAGCAAAAACGGCTGATTTTCGACAAAAGAGATAACACCCCCCCATTACGTCATGCTTCAGAAATGTGGAAAATGGTCCGTTTTCAAATGTTTTATTTTTGAACGTCAGTTCACATTTGTAGGTGGATCATCAGTGTTAGAGCTAAAATTAGCATGTTTAAAGTGATTTTCATGCTTCCAGGGGCTCGGGAAGTTAATTAAATACCATTTGGAGGCATTTAATGTTCGAGCAAAAATGGCTGATTTTCGACAAAAGAGATAACACCCCCCCATTACGTCATGCTTCAGAAATGTGGAAAATGGTCCGTTTTCAAATGTTTTATTTTTGAACGTCAGTTCACATTTGTAGGTGGATCATCAGTGTTAGAGCTAAAATTAGCATGTTTAAAGTGATTTTCATGCTTCCAGGGGCCCAAAACACAAGATTTATGGAATGGTTAAAAGTGCATGAAAATGGCCAATTTACTCACTCTGAGTTCTCAAAAAGGGTTTCTTCACCCCGGGAAGTTAATTAAATACCATTTGGAGGCATTTACTGTTCGAGCAAAAACGGCTGATTTTCGACAAAAGAGATAACACCCCCCCATTACGTCATGCTTCAGAAATGTGGAAAATGGTCCGTTTTCAAATGTTTTATTTTTGAACGTCAGTTCACATTTGTAGGTGGATCATCAGTGTTAGAGCTAAAATTAGCATGTTTAAAGTGATTTTCATGCTTCCAGGGGCTCGGGAAGTTAATTAAATACCATTTGGAGGCATTTAATGTTCGAGCAAAAACGGCTGATTTTCGACAAAAGAGATAACACCCCCCCATTACGTCATGCTTCAGAAATGTGGAAAATGGTCCGTTTTCAAATGTTTTATTTTTGAACGTCAGTTCACATTTGTAGGTGGATCATCAGTGTTAGAGCTAAAATTAGCATGTTTAAAGTGATTTTCATGCTTCCAGGGGCTCGGGAAGTTAATTAAATACCATTTGGAGGCATTTAATGTTCGAGCAAAAACGGCTGATTTTCGACAAAAGAGATAACACCCCCCCATTACGTCATGCTTCAGAAATGTGGAAAATGGTCCGTTTTCAAATGTTTTATTTTTGAACGTCAGTTCACATTTGTAGGTGGATCATCAGTGTTAGAGCTAAAATTAGCATGTTTAAAGTGATTTTCATGCTTCCAGGGGCTCGGGAAGTTAATTAAATACCATTTGGAGGCATTTAATGTTCGAGCAAAAACGGCTGATTTTCGACAAAAGAGATAACACCCCCCCCATTACGTCATGCTTTAGAAATGTGGAAAATGGTCCGTTTTCAAATGTTTTATTTTTGAACGTCAGTTCACATTTGTAGGTGGATCATCAGTGTTAGAGCTAAAATTAGCATGTTTAAAGTGATTTTCATGCTTCCAGGGGCTCGGGAAGTGAATTAAATACCATTTGGAGGCATTTAATGTTTGAGCAAAAACGGCTGATTTTCGACAAAAGAGATAACACCCCCCCATTACGTCATGCTTCAGAAATGTGGAAAATGATCCGTTTTCAAATGTTTTATTTTTGAACGTCAGTTCACATTTGTAGGTGGATCATCAGTGTTAGAGCTAAAATTAGCATGTTTAAAGTGATTTTCATGCTTCCAGGGGCTCGGGAAGTGAATTAAATACCATTTGGAGGCATTTAATGTTCGAGCAAAAACGGCTGATTTTCGACAAAAGAGATAACACCCCCCCATTACGTCATGCTTCAGAAATGTGGAAAATGGTCCGTTTTCAAATGTTTTATTTTTGAACATCAGTTCACATTTGTAGGTGGATCATCAGTGTTAGAGCTAAAATTAGCATGTTTAAAGTGATTTTCATGCTTCCAGGGGCTCGGGAAGTTAATTAAATACCATTTGGAGGCATTTAATGTTCGAGCAAAAACGGCTGATTTTCGACAAAAGAGATAACACCCCCCCATTACGTCATGCTTCAGAAATGTGGAAAATGGTCCGTTTTTAAATGTTTTTTTTTTTTAACGTCAGTTCACATTTGTAGGTGGATCATCAGTGTTAGAGCTAAAATTAGCATGTTTAAAGTGATTTTCATGCTTCCAGGGGCCCAAAACACAAGATTTATGGAATGGTTAAAAGTGCATGAAAATGGCCAATTTACTCACTCTGAGTTCTCAAAAAGGGTTTCTTCACCCCGGGAAGTGAATTAAATACCATTTGGAGGCATTTAATGTTCGAGCAAAAACGGCTGATTTTCGACAAAAGAGATAACGCCCCCCCATTACGTCATGCTTCAGAAATGTGGAAAATGGTCCTTTTTTAAATGTTTTATTTTTGAACGTCAGTTCACATTTGTAGGTGGATCATCAGTGTTAGAGCTAAAATTAGCATGTTTAAAGTGATTTTCATGCTTCCAGGGGCCCAAAACACAAGATTTATGGAATGGTTAAAAGTGCATGAAAATGGCCAATTTACTCACTCTGAGTTCTCAAAAAGGGTTTCTTCACCCCGGGAAGTTAATTAAATACCATTTGGAGGCATTTAATGTTCGAGCAAAAACGGCTGATTTTCGACAAAAGAGATAACACCCCCCCCATTACGTCATGCTTCAGAAATGTGGAAAATGGTCCGTTTTCAAATGTTTTATTTTTGAACGTCAGTTCACATTTGTAGGTGGATCATCAGTGTTAGAGCTAAAATTAGCATGTTTAAAGTGATTTTCATGCTTCCAGGGGCTCGGGAAGTTAATTAAATACCATTTGGAGGCATTTATTGTTCGAGCAAAAACGGCTGATTTTCGACAAAAGAGATAACACCCCCCCATTACGTCATGCTTCAGAAATGTGGAAAATGGTCCGTTTTCAAATGTTTTATTTTTGAACGTCAGTTCACATTTGTAGGTGGATCATCAGTGTTAGAGCTAAAATTAGCATGTTTAAAGTGATTTTCATGCTTCCAGGGGCCCAAAACACAAGATTTATGGAATGGTTAAAAGTGCATGAAAATGGCCAATTTACTCACTCTGAGTTCTCAAAAAGGGTTTCTTCACCCCGGGAAGTTAATTAAATACCATTTGGAGGCATTTAATGTTCGAGCAAAAACGGCTGATTTTCGACAAAAGAGATAACACCCCCCCATTACGTCATGCTTCAGAAATGTGGAAAATGGTCCGTTTTCAAATGTTTTATTTTTGAACGTCAGTTCACATTTGTAGGTGGATCATCAGTGTTAGAGCTAAAATTAGCATGTTTAAAGTGATTTTCATGCTTCCAGGGGCTCGGGAAGTTAATTAAATACCATTTGGAGGCATTTAATATTCGAGCAAAAACGGCTGATTTTCGACAAAAGAGATAACACCCCCCCATTACGTCATGCTTCAGAAATGTGGAAAATGGTCCGTTTTCAAATGTTTTATTTTTGAACGTCAGTTCACATTTGTAGGTGGATCATCAGTGTTAGAGCTAAAATTAGCATGTTTAAAGTGATTTTCATGCTTCCAGGGGCTCGGGAAGTAAAATAAATACCATTTGGAGGCATTTAATGTTCGAGCAAAAACGGCTGATTTTCGACAAAAGAGATAACACCCCCCCATTACGTCATGCTTCAGAAATGTGGAAAATGGTCCGTTTTCAAATGTTTTATTTTTGAACGTCAGTTCACATTTGTAGGTGGATCATCAGTGTTAGAGCTAAAATTAGCATGTTTAAAGTGATTTTCATGCTTCCAGGGGCTCGGGAAGTTAATTAAATACCATTTGGAGGCATTTAATGTTCGAGCAAAAACGGCTGATTTTCGACAAAAGAGATAACACCCCCCCATTACGTCATGCTTCAGAAATGTGGAAAATGGTCCGTTTTCAAATGTTTTATTTTTGAACATCAGTTCACATTTGTAGGTGGATCATCAGTGTTAGAGCTAAAATTAGCATGTTTAAAGTGATTTTCATGCTTCCAGGGGCTCGGGAAGTTAATTAAATACCATTTGGAGGCATTTAATGTTCGAGCAAAAACGGCTGATTTTCGACAAAAGAGATAACACCCCCCCATTACGTCATGCTTCAGAAATGTGGAAAATGGTCCGTTTTCAAATGTTTTATTTTTGAACGTCAGTTCACATTTGTAGGTGGATCATCAGTGTTAGAGCTAAAATTAGCATGTTTAAAGTGATTTTCATGCTTCCAGGGGCCCAAAACACAAGATTTATGGAATGGTTAAAAGTGCATGAAAATGGCCAATTTACTCACTCTGAGTTCTCAAAAAGGGTTTCTTCACCCCGGGAAGTTAATTAAATACCATTTGGAGGCATTTAATGTTCGAGCAAAAACGGCTGATTTTCGACAAAAGAGATAACACCCCCCCATTACGTCATGCTTCAGAAATGTGGAAAATGGTCCGTTTTCAAATGTTTTATTTTTGAACGTCAGTTCACATTTGTAGGTGGATCATCAGTGTTAGAGCTAAAATTAGCATGTTTAAAGTGATTTTCATGCTTCCAGGGGCTCGGGAAGTTAATTAAATACCATTTGGAGGCATTTAATGTTCGAGCAAAAACGGCTGATTTTCGACAAAAGAGATAACACCCCCCCATTACGTCATGCTTCAGAAATGTGGAAAATGGTCCGTTTTCAAATGTTTTATTTTTGAACGTCAGTTCACATTTGTAGGTGGATCATCAGTGTTAGAGCTAAAATTAGCAAGTTTAAAGTGATTTTCATGCTTCCAGGGGATCGGGAAGTGAAATAAATACCATTTGGAGGCATTTAATGTTCGAGCAAAAACGGCTGATTTTCGACAAAAGAGATAACACCCCCCCATTACGTCATGCTTCAGAAATGTGGAAAATGGTCCGTTTTCAAATGTTTTATTTTTGAACGTCAGTTCACATTTGTAGGTGGATCATCAGTGTTAGAGCTAAAATTAGCATGTTTAAAGTGATTTTCATGCTTCCAGGGGCCCAAAACACAAGATTTATGGAATGGTTAAAAGTGCATGAAAATGGCCAATTTACTCACTCTGAGTTCTCAAAAAGGGTTTCTTCACCCCGGGAAGTTAATTAAATACCATTTGGAGGCATTTAATGTTCGAGCAAAAACGGCTGATTTTCGACAAAAGAGATAACACCCCCCCATTACGTCATGCTTCGGAAATGTGGAAAATGGTCCGTTTTCAAATGTTTTATTTTTGAACGTCAGTTCACATTTGTAGGTGGATCATCAGTGTTAGAGCTAAAATTAGCATGTTTAAAGTGATTTTCATGCTTCCAGGGGCTCGGGAAGCTAATTAAATACCATTTGGAGGCATTTAATGTTCGAGCAAAAACGGCTGATTTTCGACAAAAGAGATAACACCCCCCCCATTACGTCATGCTTCAGAAATGTGGAAAATGGTCCGTTTTCAAATGTTTTATTTTTGAACGTCAGTTCACATTTGTAGGTGGATCATCAGTGTTAGAGCTAAAATTAGCATGTTTAAAGTGATTTTCATGCTTCCAGGGGCTCGGGAAGTTAATTAAATACCATTTGGAGGCATTTAATGTTCGAGCAAAAACGGCTGATTTTCGACAAAAGAGATAACACCCCCCCATTACGTCATGCTTCAGAAATGTGGAAAATGGTCCGTTTTCAAATGTTTTATTTTTGAACGTCAGTTCACATTTGTAGGTGGATCATCAGTGTTAGAGCTAAAATTAGCATGTTTAAAGTGATTTTCATGCTTCCAGGGGCCCAAAACACAAGACTTATGGAATGGTTAAAAGTGCATGAAAATGGCCAATTTACTCACTCTGAGTTCTCAAAAAGGGTTTCTTCACCCCGGGAAGTTAATTAAATACCATTTGGAGGCATTTAATGTTCGAGCAAAAACGGCTGATTTTCGACAAAAGAGATAACACCCCCCCATTACGTCATGCTTCAGAAATGTGGAAAATGGTCCGTTTTCAAATGTTTTATTTTTGAACGTCAGTTCACATTTGTAGGTGGATCATCAGTGTTAGAGCTAAAATTAGCATGTTTAAAGTGATTTTCATGCTTCCAGGGGCTCGGGAAGTGAAATAAATACCATTTGGAGGCATTTAATGTTCGAGCAAAAACGGCTGATTTTCGACAAAAGAGATAACACCCCCCCATTACGTCATGCTTCAGAAATGTGGAAAATGGTCCGTTTTCAAATGTTTTATTTTTGAACGTCAGTTCACATTTGTAGGTGGATCATCAGTGTTAGAGCTAAAATTAGCATGTTTAAAGTGATTTTCATGCTTCCAGGGGCCCAAAACACAAGATTTATGGAATGGTTAAAAGTGCATGAAAATGGCCAATTTACTCACTCTGAGTTCTCAAAAAGGGTTTCTTCACCCCGGGAAGTTAATTAAATACCATTTGGAGGCATTTAATGTTCGAGCAAAAACGGCTGATTTTCGACAAAAGAGATAACACCCCCCCATTACGTCATGCTTCAGAAATGTGGAAAATGGTCCGTTTTCAAATGTTTTATTTTTGAACGTCAGTTCACATTTGTAGGTGGATCATCAGTGTTAGAGCTAAAATTAGCATGTTTAAAGTGATTTTCATGCTTCCAGGGGCTCGGGAAGCTAATTAAATACCATTTGGAGGCATTTAATGTTCGAGCAAAAACGGCTGATTTTCGACAAAAGAGATAACACCCCCCCATTACGTCATGCTTCAGAAATGTGGAAAATGGTCCGTTTTCAAATGTTTTATTTTTGAACGTCAGTTCACATTTGTAGGTGGATCATCAGTGTTAGAGCTAAAATTAGCATGTTTAAAGTGATTTTCATGCTTCCAGGGGCTCGGGAAGTTAATTAAATACCATTTGGAGGCATTTAATGTTCGAGCAAAAACGGCTGATTTTCGACAAAAGAGATAACACCCCCCCATTACGTCATGCTTCAGAAATGTGGAAAATGGTCCGTTTTCAAATGTTTTATTTTTGAACGTCAGTTCACATTTGTAGGTGGATCATCAGTGTTAGAGCTAAAATTAGCATGTTTAAAGTGATTTTCATGCTTCCAGGGGCCCAAAACACAAGATTTATGGAATGGTTAAAAGTGCATGAAAATGGCCAATTTACTCACTCTGAGTTCTCAAAAAGGGTTTCTTCACCCCGGGAAGTTAATTAATTACCATTTGGAGGCATTTAATGTTCGAGCAAAAACGGCTGATTTTCGACAAAAGAGATAACACCCCCCCATTACGTCATGCTTCAGAAATGTGGAAAATGGTCCGTTTTCAAATGTTTTATTTTTGAACGTCAGTTCACATTTGTAGGTGGATCATCAGTGTTAGAGCTAAAATTAGCATGTTTAAAGTGATTTTCATGCTTCCAGGGGCTCGGGAAGTTAATTAAATACCATTTGGAGGCATTTAATGTTCGAGCAAAAATGGCTGATTTTCGACAAAAGAGATAACACCCCCCCATTACGTCATGCTTCAGAAATGTGGAAAATGGTCCGTTTTCAAATGTTTTATTTTTGAACGTCAGTTCACATTTGTAGGTGGATCATCAGTGTTAGAGCTAAAATTAGCATGTTTAAAGTGATTTTCATGCTTCCAGGGGCCCAAAACACAAGATTTATGGAATGGTTAAAAGTGCATGAAAATGGCCAATTTACTCACTCTGAGTTCTCAAAAAGGGTTTCTTCACCCCGGGAAGTTAATTAAATACCATTTGGAGGCATTTACTGTTCGAGCAAAAACGGCTGATTTTCGACAAAAGAGATAACACCCCCCCATTACGTCATGCTTCAGAAATGTGGAAAATGGTCCGTTTTCAAATGTTTTATTTTTGAACGTCAGTTCACATTTGTAGGTGGATCATCAGTGTTAGAGCTAAAATTAGCATGTTTAAAGTGATTTTCATGCTTCCAGGGGCTCGGGAAGTTAATTAAATACCATTTGGAGGCATTTAATGTTCGAGCAAAAACGGCTGATTTTCGACAAAAGAGATAACACCCCCCCATTACGTCATGCTTCAGAAATGTGGAAAATGGTCCGTTTTCAAATGTTTTATTTTTGAACGTCAGTTCACATTTGTAGGTGGATCATCAGTGTTAGAGCTAAAATTAGCATGTTTAAAGTGATTTTCATGCTTCCAGGGGCTCGGGAAGTTAATTAAATACCATTTGGAGGCATTTAATGTTCGAGCAAAAACGGCTGATTTTCGACAAAAGAGATAACACCCCCCCATTACGTCATGCTTCAGAAATGTGGAAAATGGTCCGTTTTCAAATGTTTTATTTTTGAACGTCAGTTCACATTTGTAGGTGGATCATCAGTGTTAGAGCTAAAATTAGCATGTTTAAAGTGATTTTCATGCTTCCAGGGGCTCGGGAAGTTAATTAAATACCATTTGGAGGCATTTAATGTTCGAGCAAAAACGGCTGATTTTCGACAAAAGAGATAACACCCCCCCCATTACGTCATGCTTTAGAAATGTGGAAAATGGTCCGTTTTCAAATGTTTTATTTTTGAACGTCAGTTCACATTTGTAGGTGGATCATCAGTGTTAGAGCTAAAATTAGCATGTTTAAAGTGATTTTCATGCTTCCAGGGGCTCGGGAAGTGAATTAAATACCATTTGGAGGCATTTAATGTTTGAGCAAAAACGGCTGATTTTCGACAAAAGAGATAACACCCCCCCATTACGTCATGCTTCAGAAATGTGGAAAATGATCCGTTTTCAAATGTTTTATTTTTGAACGTCAGTTCACATTTGTAGGTGGATCATCAGTGTTAGAGCTAAAATTAGCATGTTTAAAGTGATTTTCATGCTTCCAGGGGCTCGGGAAGTGAATTAAATACCATTTGGAGGCATTTAATGTTCGAGCAAAAACGGCTGATTTTCGACAAAAGAGATAACACCCCCCCATTACGTCATGCTTCAGAAATGTGGAAAATGGTCCGTTTTCAAATGTTTTATTTTTGAACATCAGTTCACATTTGTAGGTGGATCATCAGTGTTAGAGCTAAAATTAGCATGTTTAAAGTGATTTTCATGCTTCCAGGGGCTCGGGAAGTTAATTAAATACCATTTGGAGGCATTTAATGTTCGAGCAAAAACGGCTGATTTTCGACAAAAGAGATAACACCCCCCCATTACGTCATGCTTCAGAAATGTGGAAAATGGTCCGTTTTTAAATGTTTTTTTTTTTTAACGTCAGTTCACATTTGTAGGTGGATCATCAGTGTTAGAGCTAAAATTAGCATGTTTAAAGTGATTTTCATGCTTCCAGGGGCCCAAAACACAAGATTTATGGAATGGTTAAAAGTGCATGAAAATGGCCAATTTACTCACTCTGAGTTCTCAAAAAGGGTTTCTTCACCCCGGGAAGTGAATTAAATACCATTTGGAGGCATTTAATGTTCGAGCAAAAACGGCTGATTTTCGACAAAAGAGATAACGCCCCCCCATTACGTCATGCTTCAGAAATGTGGAAAATGGTCCTTTTTTAAATGTTTTATTTTTGAACGTCAGTTCACATTTGTAGGTGGATCATCAGTGTTAGAGCTAAAATTAGCATGTTTAAAGTGATTTTCATGCTTCCAGGGGCCCAAAACACAAGATTTATGGAATGGTTAAAAGTGCATGAAAATGGCCAATTTACTCACTCTGAGTTCTCAAAAAGGGTTTCTTCACCCCGGGAAGTTAATTAAATACCATTTGGAGGCATTTAATGTTCGAGCAAAAACGGCTGATTTTCGACAAAAGAGATAACACCCCCCCATTACGTCATGCTTCAGAAATGTTGAAAATGGTCCGTTTTCAAATGTTTTATTTTTGAACGTCAGTTCACATTTGTAGGTGGATCATCAGTGTTAGAGCTAAAATTAGCATGTTTAAAGTGATTTTCATGCTTCCAGGGGCTCGGGAAGTTAATTAAATACCATTTGGAGGCATTTAATGTTCGAGCAAAAACGGCTGATTTTCGACAAAAGAGATAACACCCCCCATTACGTCATGCTTCAGAAATGTGGAAAATGGTCCGTTTTCAAATGTTTTATTTTTGAACGTCAGTTCACATTTGTAGGTGGATCATCAGTGTTAGAGCTGAAATTAGCATGTTTAAAGTGATTTTCATGCTTCCAGGGGCTCGGGAAGTTAATTAAATACCATTTGGAGGCATTTAATGTTCGAGCAAAAACGGCTGATTTTCGACAAAAGAGATAACACCCCCCCATTACGTCATGCTTCAGAAATGTGGAAAATGGTCCGTTTTCAAATGTTTTATTTTTGAACGTCAGTTCACATTTGTAGGTGGATCATCAGTGTTAGAGCTAAAATTAGCATGTTTAAAGTGATTTTCATGCTTCCAGGGGCTCGGGAAGTTAATTAAATACCATTTGGAGGCATTTAATGTTCGAGCAAAAACGGCTGATTTTCGACAAAAGAGATAACACCCCCCATTACGTCATGCTTCAGAAATGTGGAAAATGGTCCGTTTTCAAATGTTTTATTTTTGAACGTCAGTTCACATTTGTAGGTGGATCATCAGTGTTAGAGCTGAAATTAGCATGTTTAAAGTGATTTTCATGCTTCCAGGGGCTCGGGAAGTTAATTAAATACCATTTGGAGGCATTTAATGTTCGAGCAAAAACGGCTGATTTTCGACAAAAGAGATAACACCCCCCATTACGTCATGCTTCAGAAATGTGGAAAATGGTCCGTTTTCAAATGTTTTATTTTTGAACGTCAGTTCACATTTGTAGGTGGATCATCAGTGTTAGAGCTAAAATTAGCATGTTTAAAGTGATTTTCATGCTTCCAGGGGCTCGGGAAGTTAATTAAATACCATTTGGAGGCATTTAATGTTCGAGCAAAAACGGCTGATTTTCGACAAAAGAGATAACACCCCCCCATTACGTCATGCTTCAGAAATGTGGAAAATGGTCCGTTTTCAAATGTTTTATTTTTGAACGTCAGTTCACATTTGTAGGTGGATCATCAGTGTTAGAGCTAAAATTAGCGTGTTTAAAGTGATTTTCATGCTTCCAGGGGCTCGGGAAGTTAATTAAATACCATTTGGAGGCATTTAATGTTCGAGCAAAAACGGCTGATTTTCGACAAAAGAGATAACACCCCCCCCATTACGTCATGCTTTAGAAATGTGGAAAATGGTCCGTTTTCAAATGTTTTATTTTTGAACGTCAGTTCACATTTGTAGGTGGATCATCAGTGTTAGAGCTAAAATTAGCATGTTTAAAGTGATTTTCATGCTTCCAGGGGCTCGGGAAGTTAATTAAATACCATTTGGAGGCATTTAATGTTCTAGCAAAAACGGCTGATTTTCGACAAAAGAGATAACACCCCCCCGTTACGTCATGCTTCAGAAATGTGGAAAATGGTCCGTTTTCAAATGTTTTATTTTTGAACGTCAGTTCACATTTGTAGGTGGATCATCAGTGTTAGAGCTAAAATTAGCATGTTTAAAGTGATTTTCATGCTTCCAGGGGCCCAAAACACAAGATTTATGGAATGGTTAAAAGTGCATGAAAATGGCCAATTTACTCACTCTGAGTTCTCAAAAAGGGTTTCTTCACCCCGGGAAGTGAATTAAATACCATTTGGAGGCATTTAATGTTCGAGCAAAAACGGCTGATTTTCGACAAAAGAGATAACGCCCCCCCATTACGTCATGCTTCAGAAATGTGGAAAATGGTCCGTTTTCAAATGTTTTATTTTTGAACGTCAGTTCACATTTGTAGGTGGATCATCAGTGTTAGAGCTAAAATTAGCATGTTTAAAGTGATTTTCATGCTTCCAGGGGCCCAAAACACAAGATTAATGGAATGGTTAAAAGTGCATGAAAATGGCCAATTTACTCACTCTGAGTTCTCAAAAAGGGTTTCTTCACCCCGGGAAGTGAAATAAATACCATTTGGAGGCATTTAATGTTCGAGCAAAAACGGCTGATTTTCGACAAAAGAGATAACACCCCCCCATTACGTCATGCTTCAGAAATGTGGAAAATGGTCCGTTTTCAAATGTTTTATTTTTGAACGTCAGTTCACATTTGTAGGTGGATCATCAGTGTTAGAGCTAAAATTAGCATGTTTAAAGTGATTTTCATGCTTCCAGGGGCTCAGGAAGTTAATTAAATACCATTTGGAGGCATTTAATGTTCGAGCAAAAACGGCTGATTTTCGACAAAAGAGATAACACCCCCCCCATTACGTCATGCTTCAGAAATGTGGAAAATGGTCCGTTTTCAAATGTTTTATTTTTGAACGTCTGTTCACATTTGTAGGTGGATCATCAGTGTTAGAGCTAAAATTAGCATGTTTAAAGTGATTTTCATGCTTCCAGGGGCTCGGGAAGTTAATTAAATACCATTTGGAGGCATTTAATGTTCGAGCAAAAACGGCTGATTTTCGACAAAAGAGATAACACCCCCCATTACGTCATGCTTCAGAAATGTGGAAAATGGTCCGTTTTCAAATGTTTTATTTTTGAACGTCAGTTCACATTTGTAGGTGGATCATCAGTGTTAGAGCTGAAATTAGCATGTTTAAAGTGATTTTCATGCTTCCAGGGGCTCGGGAAGTTAATTAAATACCATTTGGAGGCATTTAATGTTCGAGCAAAAACGGCTGATTTTCGACAAAAGAGATAACACCCCCCCATTACGTCATGCTTCAGAAATGTGGAAAATGGTCCGTTTTCAAATGTTTTATTTTTGAACGTCAGTTCACATTTGTAGGTGGATCATCAGTGTTAGAGCTAAAATTAGCATGTTTAAAGTGATTTTCATGCTTCCAGGGGCCCAAAACACAAGATTTATGGAATGGTTAAAAGTGCATGAAAATGGCCAATTTACTCACTCTGAGTTCTCAAAAAGGGTTTCTTCACCCCGGGAAGTGAATTAAATACCATTTGGAGGCATTTAATGTTCGAGCAAAAACGGCTGATTTTCGACAAAAGAGATAACACCCCCCCATTACGTCATGCTTCAGAAATGTGGAAAATGCTCTGTTTTCAAATGTTTTATTTTTGACCGTCAGTTCACATTTGTAGGTGGATCATCAGTGTTAGAGCTAAAATTAGCATGTTTAAAGTGATTTTCATGCTTCCAGGGGCTCGGGAAGTGAAATAAATACCATTTGGAGGCATTTAATGTTCGAGCAAAAACGGCTGATTTTCGACAAAAGAGATAACACCCCCCCATTACGTCATGCTTCAGAAATGTGGAAAATGGTCCGTTTTCAAATGTTTTATTTTTGAACGTCAGTTCACATTTGTAGGTGGATCATCAGTGTTAGAGCTAAAATTAGCATTATTTAAAGTGATTTTCATGCGTCCAGGGGCTCGGGAAGTTAATTAAATACCATTTGGAGGCATTTAATGTTCGAGCAAAAACGGCTGATTTTCGACAAAAGAGATAACACCCCCCCCCATTACGTCATGCTTTAGAAATGTGGAAAATGGTCCGTTTTCAAATGTTTTATTTTTGAACGTCAGTTCACATTTGTAGGTGGATCATCAGTGTTAGAGCTAAAATTAGCATGTTTAAAGTGATTTTCATGCTTCCAGGGGCTCGGGAAGTGAATTAAATACCATTTGGAGGCATTTAATGTTTGAGCAAAAACGGCTGATTTTCGACAAAAGAGATAACACCCCCCCATTACGTCATGCTTCAGAAATGTGGAAAATGATCCGTTTTCAAATGTTTTATTTTTGAACGTCAGTTCACATTTGTAGGTGGATCATCAGTGTTAGAGCTAAAATTAGCATGTTTAAAGTGATTTTCATGCTTCCAGGGGCTCGGGAAGTGAATTAAATACCATTTGGAGGCATTTAATGTTCGAGCAAAAACGGCTGATTTTCGACAAAAGAGATAACACCCCCCCATTACGTCATGCTTCAGAAATGTGGAAAATGGTCCGTTTTCAAATGTTTTATTTTTGAACATCAGTTCACATTTGTAGGTGGATCATCAGTGTTAGAGCTAAAATTAGCATGTTTAAAGTGATTTTCATGCTTCCAGGGGCTCGGGAAGTTAATTAAATACCATTTGGAGGCATTTAATGTTCGAGCAAAAACGGCTGATTTTCGACAAAAGAGATAACACCCCCCCATTACGTCATGCTTCAGAAATGTGGAAAATGGTCCGTTTTCAAATGTTTTTTTTTTTAACGTCAGTTCACATTTGTAGGTGGATCATCAGTGTTAGAGCTAAAATTAGCATGTTTAAAGTGATTTTCATGCTTCCAGGGGCCCAAAACACAAGATTTATGGAATGGTTAAAAGTGCATGAAAATGGCCAATTTACTCACTCTGAGTACTCAAAAAGAGTTTCTTCACCCCGGGAAGTGAATTAAATACCATTTGGAGGCATTTAATGTTCGAGCAAAAACGGCTGATTTTCGACAAAAGAGATAACGCCCCCCCATTACGTCATGCTTCAGAAATGTGGAAAATGGTCCGTTTTCAAATGTTTTATTTTTGAACGTCAGTTCACATTTGTAGGTGGATCATCAGTGTTAGAGCTAAAATTAGCATGTTTAAAGTGATTTTCATGCTTCCAGGGGTCCAAAACACAAGATTAATGGAATGGTTAAAAGTGCATGAAAATGGCCAATTTACTCACTCTGAGTTCTCAAAAAGGGTTTCTTCACCCCGGGAAGTGAAATAAATACCATTTGGAGGCATTTAATGTTCGAGCAAAAACGCCTGATTTTCGACAAAAGAGATAACACCCCCCCATTACGTCATGCTTCAGAAATGTGGAAAATGGTCCGTTTTCAAATGTTTTATTTTTGAACGTCAGTTCACATTTGTAGGTGGATCATCAGTGTTAGAGCTAAAATTAGCATGTTTAAAGTGATTTTCATGCTTCCAGGGGCTCGGGAAGTTAATTAAATACCATTTGGAGGCATTTAATGTTCGAGCAAAAACGGCTGATTTTCGACAAAAGAGATAACACCCCCCCCATTACGTCATGCTTCAGAAATGTGGAAAATGGTCCGTTTTCAAATGTTTTTATTTTTGAACGTCAGTTCACATTTGTAGGTGGATCATCAGTGTTAGAGCTAAAATTAGCATGTTTAAAGTGATTTTCATGCTTCCAGGGGCTCGGGATGTTAATTAAATACCATTTGGAGGCATTTAATGTTCGAGCAAAAACGGCTGATTTTCGACAAAAGAGATAACACCCCCCATTACGTCATGCTTCAGAAATGTGGAAAATGGTCCGTTTTCAAATGTTTTATTTTTGAACGTCAGTTCACATTTGTAGGTGGATCATCAGTGTTAGAGCTGAAATTAGCATGTTTAAAGTGATTTTCATGCTTCCAGGGGCTCGGGAAGTTAATTAAATACCATTTGGAGGCATTTAATGTTCGAGCAAAAACGGCTGATTTTCGACAAAAGAGATAACACCCCCCCATTACGTCATGCTTCAGAAATGTGGAAAATGGTCCGTTTTCAAATGTTTTATTTTTGAACGTCAGTTCACATTTGTAGGTGGATCATCAGTGTTAGAGCTAAAATTAGCATGTTTAAAGTGATTTTCATGCTTCCAGGGGCCCAAAACACAAGATTTATGGAATGGTTAAAAGTGCATGAAAATGGCCAATTTACTCACTCTGAGTTCTCAAAAAGGGTTTCTTCACCCCGGGAAGTGAATTAAATACCATTTGGAGGCATTTAATGTTCGAGCAAAAACGGCTGATTTTCGACAAAAGAGATAACACCCCCCCATTACGTCATGCTTCAGAAATGTGGAAAATGCTCTGTTTTCAAATGTTTTATTTTTGACCGTCAGTTCACATTTGTAGGTGGATCATCAGTGTTAGAGCTAAAATTAGCATGTTTAAAGTGATTTTCATGCTTCCAGGGGCTCGGGAAGTGAAATAAATACCATTTGGAGGCATTTAATGTTCGAGCAAAAACGGCTGATTTTCGACAAAAGAGATAACACCCCCCCATTACGTCATGCTTCAGAAATGTGGAAAATGGTCCGTTTTCAAATGTTTTATTTTTGAACGTCAGTTCACATTTGTAGGTGGATCATCAGTGTTAGAGCTAAAATTAGCATTATTTAAAGTGATTTTCATGCGTCCAGGGGCTCGGGAAGTTAATTAAATACCATTTGGAGGCATTTAATGTTCGAGCAAAAACGGCTGATTTTCGACAAAAGAGATAACACCCCCCCATTACGTCATGCTTCAGAAATGTGGAAAATGGTCCGTTTTCAAATGTTTTATTTTTGAACGTCAGTTCACATTTGTAGGTGGATCATCAGTGTTAGAGCTAAAATTAGCATGTTTAAAGTGATTTTCATGCTTCCAGGGGCCCAAAACACAAGATTTATGGAATGGTTAAAAGTGCATGAAAATGGCCAATTTACTCACTCTGAGTTCTCAAAAAGGGTTTCTTCACCCCGGGAAGTTAATTAAATACCATTTGGAGGCATTTAATGTTCGAGCAAAAACAGCTGATTTTCGACAAAAGAGATAACACCCCCCCATTACGTCATGCTTCAGAAATGTGGAAAATGGTCCGTTTTCAAATGTTTTATTTTTGAACGTCAGTTCACATTTGTAGGTGGATCATCAGTGTTAGAGCTAAAATTAGCATGTTTAAAGTGATTTTCATGCTTCTAGGGGCTCGGGAAGTTAATTAAATACCATTTGGAGGCATTTAATGTTCGAGCAAAAACGGCTGATTTTCGACAAAAGAGATAACACCCCCCCATTACGTCATGCTTCAGAAATGTGGAAAATGGTCCGTTTTCAAATGTTTTATTTTTGAACGTCAGTTCACATTTGTAGGTGGATCATCAGTGTTAGAGCTAAAATTAGCATGTTTAAAGTGATTTTCATGCTTCCAGGGGCTCGGGAAGGTAATTAAATACCATTTGGAGGCATTTAATGTTCGAGCAAAAACGGCTGATTTTCGACAAAAGAGATAACACCCCCCCATTACGTCATGCTTCAGAAATGTGGAAAATGGTCCATTTTCAAATGTTTTATTTTTGAACGTCAGTTCACATTTGTAGGTGGATCATCAGTGTTAGAGCTAAAATTAGCATGTTTAAAGTGATTTTCATGCTTCCAGGGGCTCGGGAAGTTAATTAAATACCATTTGGAGGCATTTAATGTTCGAGCAAAAACGGCTGATTTTCGACAAAAGAGATAACACCCCCCCATTACGTCATGCTTCAGAAATGTGGAAAATGGTCCGTTTTCAAATGTTTTATTTTTGAACGTCAGTTCACATTTGTAGGTGGATCATCAGTGTTAGAGCTAAAATTAGCATGTTTAAAGTGATTTTCATGCTTCCAGGGGCTCGGGAAGTTAATTAAATACCATTTGGAGGCATTTAATGTTCGAGCAAAAACGGCTGATTTTCGACAAAAGAGATAACACCCCCCCATTACGTCATGCTTCAGAAATGTGGAAAATGGTCCGTTTTCAAATGTTTTATTTTTGAACGTCAGTTCACATTTGTAGGTGGATCATCAGTGTTAGAGCTAAAATTAGCATGTTTAAAGTGATTTTCATGCTTCCAGTGGCCCAAAACACAAGATTTATGGAATGGTTAAAAGTGCATGAAAATGGCCAATTTACTCACTCTGAGTTCTCAAAAAGGGTTTCTTCACCCCGGGAAGTTAATTAAATACCATTTGGAGGCATTTAATGTTCGAGCAAAAACAGCTGATTTTCGACAAAAGAGATAACACCCCCCCATTACGTCATGCTTCAGAAATGTGGAAAATGGTCCGTTTTCAAATGTTTTATTTTTGAACGTCAGTTCACATTTGTAGGTGGATCATCAGTGTTAGAGCTAAAATTAGCATGTTTAAAGTGATTTTCATGCTTCTAGGGGCTCGGGAAGTTAATTAAATACCATTTGGAGGCATTTAATGTTCGAGCAAAAACGGCTGATTTTCGACAAAAGAGATAACACCCCCCCATTACGTCATGCTTCAGAAATGTGGAAAATGGTCCGTTTTCAAATGTTTTATTTTTGAACGTCAGTTCACATTTGTAGGTGGATCATCAGTGTTAGAGCTAAAATTAGCATGTTTAAAGTGATTTTCATGCTTCCAGGGGCTCGGGAAGGTAATTAAATACCATTTGGAGGCATTTAATGTTCGAGCAAAAACGGCTGATTTTCGACAAAAGAGATAACACCCCCCCATTACGTCATGCTTCAGAAATGTGGAAAATGGTCCGTTTTCAAATGTTTTATTTTTGAACGTCAGTTCACATTTGTAGGTGGATCATCAGTGTTAGAGCTAAAATTAGCATGTTTAAAGTGATTTTCATGCTTCCAGGGGCTCGGGAAGTTAATTAAATACCATTTGGAGGCATTTAATGTTCGAGCAAAAACGGCTGATTTTCGACAAAAGAGATAACACCCCCCCATTACGTCATGCTTCAGAAATGTGGAAAATGGTCCGTTTTCAAATGTTTTATTTTTGAACGTCAGTTCACATTTGTAGGTGGATCATCAGTGTTAGAGCTAAAATTAGCATGTTTAAAGTGATTTTCATGCTTCCAGGGGCTCGGGAAGTTAATTAAATACCATTTGGAGGCATTTAATGTTCGAGCAAAAACGGCTGATTTTCGACAAAAGAGATAACACCCCCCCATTACGTCATGCTTCAGAAATGTGGAAAATGGTCCGTTTTCAAATGTTTTATTTTTGAACGTCAGTTCACATTTGTAGGTGGATCATCAGTGTTAGAGCTAAAATTAGCATGTTTAAAGTGATTTTCATGCTTCCAGGGGCCCAAAACACAAGATTTATGGAATGGTTAAAAGTGCATGAAAATGGCCAATTTACTCACTCTGAGTTCTCAAAAAGGGTTTCTTCACCCCGGGAAGTTAATTAAATACCATTTGGAGGCATTTAATGTTCGAGCAAAAACGGCTGATTTTCGACAAAAGAGATAACACCCCCCCCCATTACGTCATGCTTCAGAAATGTGGAAAATGGTCCAGTTTCAAATGTTTTATTTTTGAACGTCAGTTCACATTTGTAGGTGGATCATCAGTGTTAGAGCTAAAATTAGCATGTTTAAAGTGATTTTCATGCTTCCAGGGGCTCGGGAAGTTAATTAAATACCATTTGGAGGCATTTATTGTTCGAGCAAAAACGGCTGATTTTCGACAAAAGAGATAACACCCCCCCATTACGTCATGCTTCAGAAATGTGGAAAATGGTCCGTTTTCAAATGTTTTATTTTTGAACGTCAGTTCACATTTGTAGGTGGATCATCAGTGTTAGAGCTAAAATTAGCATGTTTAAAGTGATTTTCATGCTTCCAGGGGCCCAAAACACAAGATTTATGGAATGGTTAAAAGTGCATGAAAATGGCCAATTTACTCACTCTGAGTTCTCAAAAAGGGTTTCTTCACCCTGGGAAGTTAATTAAATACCATTTGGAGGCATTTAATGTTCGAGCAAAAACGGCTGATTTTCGACAAAAGAGATAACACCCCCCCATTACGTCATGCTTCAGAAATGTGGAAAATGGTCCGTTTTCAAATGTTTTATTTTTGAACGTCAGTTCACATTTGTAGGTGGATCATCAGTGTTAGAGCTAAAATTAGCATGTTTAAAGTGATTTTCATGCTTCCAGGGGCTCGGGAAGTTAATTAAATACCATTTGGAGGCATTTAATGTTCGAGCAAAAACGGCTGATTTTCGACAAAAGAGATAACACCCCCCCATTACGTCATGCTTCAGAAATGTGGAAAATGGTCCGTTTTCAAATGTTTTATTTTTGAACGTCAGTTCACATTTGTAGGTGGATCATCAGTGTTAGAGCTAAAATTAGCAAGTTTAAAGTGATTTTCATGCTTCCAGGGGCCCAAAACACAAGATTTATGGAATGGTTAAAAGTGCATGAAAATGGCCAATTTACTCACTCTGAGTTCTCAAAAAGGGTTTCTTCACCCCGGGAAGTTAATTAAATACCATTTGGAGGCATTTAATGTTCGAGCAAAAACGGCTGATTTTCGACAAAAGAGATAACACCCCCCCATTACGTCATGCTTCAGAAATGTTGAAAATGGTCCGTTTTCAAATGTTTTATTTTTGAACGTCAGTTCACATTTGTAGGTGGATCATCAGTGTTAGAGCTAAAATTAGCATGTTTAAAGTGATTTTCATGCTTCCAGGGGCTCGGGAAGTTAATTAAATACCATTTGGAGGCATTTAATGTTCGAGCAAAAACGGCTGATTTTCGACAAAAGAGATAACACCCCCCATTACGTCATGCTTCAGAAATGTGGAAAATGGTCCGTTTTCAAATGTTTTATTTTTGAACGTCAGTTCACATTTGTAGGTGGATCATCAGTGTTAGAGCTGAAATTAGCATGTTTAAAGTGATTTTCATGCTTCCAGGGGCTCGGGAAGTTAATTAAATACCATTTGGAGGCATTTAATGTTCGAGCAAAAACGGCTGATTTTCGACAAAAGAGATAACACCCCCCCATTACGTCATGCTTCAGAAATGTGGAAAATGGTCCGTTTTCAAATGTTTTATTTTTGAACGTCAGTTCACATTTGTAGGTGGATCATCAGTGTTAGAGCTAAAATTAGCATGTTTAAAGTGATTTTCATGCTTCCAGGGGCTCGGGAAGTTAATTAAATACCATTTGGAGGCATTTAATGTTCGAGCAAAAACGGCTGATTTTCGACAAAAGAGATAACACCCCCCATTACGTCATGCTTCAGAAATGTGGAAAATGGTCCGTTTTCAAATGTTTTATTTTTGAACGTCAGTTCACATTTGTAGGTGGATCATCAGTGTTAGAGCTGAAATTAGCATGTTTAAAGTGATTTTCATGCTTCCAGGGGCTCGGGAAGTTAATTAAATACCATTTGGAGGCATTTAATGTTCGAGCAAAAACGGCTGATTTTCGACAAAAGAGATAACACCCCCCATTACGTCATGCTTCAGAAATGTGGAAAATGGTCCGTTTTCAAATGTTTTATTTTTGAACGTCAGTTCACATTTGTAGGTGGATCATCAGTGTTAGAGCTAAAATTAGCATGTTTAAAGTGATTTTCATGCTTCCAGGGGCTCGGGAAGTTAATTAAATACCATTTGGAGGCATTTAATGTTCGAGCAAAAACGGCTGATTTTCGACAAAAGAGATAACACCCCCCCATTACGTCATGCTTCAGAAATGTGGAAAATGGTCCGTTTTCAAATGTTTTATTTTTGAACGTCAGTTCACATTTGTAGGTGGATCATCAGTGTTAGAGCTAAAATTAGCGTGTTTAAAGTGATTTTCATGCTTCCAGGGGCTCGGGAAGTTAATTAAATACCATTTGGAGGCATTTAATGTTCGAGCAAAAACGGCTGATTTTCGACAAAAGAGATAACACCCCCCCCATTACGTCATGCTTTAGAAATGTGGAAAATGGTCCGTTTTCAAATGTTTTATTTTTGAACGTCAGTTCACATTTGTAGGTGGATCATCAGTGTTAGAGCTAAAATTAGCATGTTTAAAGTGATTTTCATGCTTCCAGGGGCTCGGGAAGTGAATTAAATACCATTTGGAGGCATTTAATGTTTGAGCAAAAACGGCTGATTTTCGACAAAAGAGATAACACCCCCCCATTACGTCATGCTTCAGAAATGTGGAAAATGATCCGTTTTCAAATGTTTTATTTTTGAACGTCAGTTCACATTTGTAGGTGGATCATCAGTGTTAGAGCTAAAATTAGCATGTTTAAAGTGATTTTCATGCTTCCAGGGGCTCGGGAAGTGAATTAAATACCATTTGGAGGCATTTAATGTTCGAGCAAAAACGGCTGATTTTCGACAAAAGAGATAACACCCCCCCATTACGTCATGCTTCAGAAATGTGGAAAATGGTCCGTTTTCAAATGTTTTATTTTTGAACATCAGTTCACATTTGTAGGTGGATCATCAGTGTTAGAGCTAAAATTAGCATGTTTAAAGTGATTTTCATGCTTCCAGGGGCTCGGGAAGTTAATTAAATACCATTTGGAGGCATTTAATGTTCGAGCAAAAACGGCTGATTTTCGACAAAAGAGATAACACCCCCCCATTACGTCATGCTTCAGAAATGTGGAAAATGGTCCGTTTTCAAATGTTTTTTTTTTTAACGTCAGTTCACATTTGTAGGTGGATCATCAGTGTTAGAGCTAAAATTAGCATGTTTAAAGTGATTTTCATGCTTCCAGGGGCCCAAAACACAAGATTTATGGAATGGTTAAAAGTGCATGAAAATGGCCAATTTACTCACTCTGAGTTCTCAAAAAGGGTTTCTTCACCCCGGGAAGTGAATTAAATACCATTTGGAGGCATTTAATGTTCGAGCAAAAACGGCTGATTTTCGACAAAAGAGATAACGCCCCCCCATTACGTCATGCTTCAGAAATGTGGAAAATGGTCCGTTTTCAAATGTTTTATTTTTGAACGTCAGTTCACATTTGTAGGTGGATCATCAGTGTTAGAGCTAAAATTAGCATGTTTAAAGTGATTTTCATGCTTCCAGGGGCCCAAAACACAAGATTAATGGAATGGTTAAAAGTGCATGAAAATGGCCAATTTACTCACTCTGAGTTCTCAAAAAGGGTTTCTTCACCCCGGGAAGTGAAATAAATACCATTTGGAGGCATTTAATGTTCGAGCAAAAACGGCTGATTTTCGACAAAAGAGATAACACCCCCCCATTACGTCATGCTTCAGAAATGTGGAAAATGGTCCGTTTTCAAATGTTTTATTTTTGAACGTCAGTTCACATTTGTAGGTGGATCATCAGTGTTAGAGCTAAAATTAGCATGTTTAAAGTGATTTTCATGCTTCCAGGGGCTCAGGAAGTTAATTAAATACCATTTGGAGGCATTTAATGTTCGAGCAAAAACGGCTGATTTTCGACAAAAGAGATAACACCCCCCCCATTACGTCATGCTTCAGAAATGTGGAAAATGGTCCGTTTTCAAATGTTTTATTTTTGAACGTCTGTTCACATTTGTAGGTGGATCATCAGTGTTAGAGCTAAAATTAGCATGTTTAAAGTGATTTTCATGCTTCCAGGGGCTCGGGAAGTTAATTAAATACCATTTGGAGGCATTTAATGTTCGAGCAAAAACGGCTGATTTTCGACAAAAGAGATAACACCCCCCATTACGTCATGCTTCAGAAATGTGGAAAATGGTCCTTTTTCAAATGTTTTATTTTTGAACGTCAGTTCACATTTGTAGGTGGATCATCAGTGTTAGAGCTGAAATTAGCATGTTTAAAGTGATTTTCATGCTTCCAGGGGCTCGGGAAGTTAATTAAATACCATTTGGAGGCATTTAATGTTCGAGCAAAAACGGCTGATTTTCGACAAAAGAGATAACACCCCCCATTACGTCATGCTTCAGAAATGTGGAAAATGGTCCGTTTTCAAATGTTTTATTTTTGAACGTCAGTTCACATTTGTAGGTGGATCATCAGTGTTAGAGCTAAAATTAGCATGTTTAAAGTGATTTTCATGCTTCCAGGGGCCCAAAACACAAGATTTATGGAATGGTTAAAAGTGCATGAAAATGGCCAATTTACTCACTCTGAGTTCTCAAAAAGGGTTTCTTCACCCCGGGAAGTGAATTAAATACCATTTGGAGGCATTTAATGTTCGAGCAAAAACGGCTGATTTTCGACAAAAGAGATAACACCCCCCCATTACGTCATGCTTCAGAAATGTGGAAAATGCTCTGTTTTCAAATGTTTTATTTTTGACCGTCAGTTCACATTTGTAGGTGGATCATCAGTGTTAGAGCTAAAATTAGCATGTTTAAAGTGATTTTCATGCTTCCAGGGGCTCGGGAAGTGAAATAAATACCATTTGGAGGCATTTAATGTTCGAGCAAAAACGGCTGATTTTCGACAAAAGAGATAACACCCCCCCATTACGTCATGCTTCAGAAATGTGGAAAATGGTCCGTTTTCAAATGTTTTATTTTTGAACGTCAGTTCACATTTGTAGGTGGATCATCAGTGTTAGAGCTAAAATTAGCATTATTTAAAGTGATTTTCATGCGTCCAGGGGCTCGGGAAGTTAATTAAATACCATTTGGAGGCATTTAATGTTCGAGCAAAAACGGCTGATTTTCGACAAAAGAGATAACACCCCCCCCCATTACGTCATGCTTTAGAAATGTGGAAAATGGTCCGTTTTCAAATGTTTTATTTTTGAACGTCAGTTCACATTTGTAGGTGGATCATCAGTGTTAGAGCTAAAATTAGCATGTTTAAAGTGATTTTCATGCTTCCAGGGGCTCGGGAAGTGAATTAAATACCATTTGGAGGCATTTAATGTTTGAGCAAAAACGGCTGATTTTCGACAAAAGAGATAACACCCCCCCATTACGTCATGCTTCAGAAATGTGGAAAATGATCCGTTTTCAAATGTTTTATTTTTGAACGTCAGTTCACATTTGTAGGTGGATCATCAGTGTTAGAGCTAAAATTAGCATGTTTAAAGTGATTTTCATGCTTCCAGGGGCTCGGGAAGTGAATTAAATACCATTTGGAGGCATTTAATGTTCGAGCAAAAACGGCTGATTTTCGACAAAAGAGATAACACCCCCCCATTACGTCATGCTTCAGAAATGTGGAAAATGGTCCGTTTTCAAATGTTTTATTTTTGAACATCAGTTCACATTTGTAGGTGGATCATCAGTGTTAGAGCTAAAATTAGCATGTTTAAAGTGATTTTCATGCTTCCAGGGGCTCGGGAAGTTAATTAAATACCATTTGGAGGCATTTAATGTTCGAGCAAAAACGGCTGATTTTCGACAAAAGAGATAACACCCCCCCATTACGTCATGCTTCAGAAATGTGGAAAATGGTCCGTTTTCAAATGTTTTTTTTTTTAACGTCAGTTCACATTTGTAGGTGGATCATCAGTGTTAGAGCTAAAATTAGCATGTTTAAAGTGATTTTCATGCTTCCAGGGGCCCAAAACACAAGATTTATGGAATGGTTAAAAGTGCATGAAAATGGCCAATTTACTCACTCTGAGTACTCAAAAAGAGTTTCTTCACCCCGGGAAGTGAATTAAATACCATTTGGAGGCATTTAATGTTCGAGCAAAAACGGCTGATTTTCGACAAAAGAGATAACGCCCCCCCATTACGTCATGCTTCAGAAATGTGGAAAATGGTCCGTTTTCAAATGTTTTATTTTTGAACGTCAGTTCACATTTGTAGGTGGATCATCAGTGTTAGAGCTAAAATTAGCATGTTTAAAGTGATTTTCATGCTTCCAGGGGTCCAAAACACAAGATTAATGGAATGGTTAAAAGTGCATGAAAATGGCCAATTTACTCACTCTGAGTTCTCAAAAAGGGTTTCTTCACCCCGGGAAGTGAAATAAATACCATTTGGAGGCATTTAATGTTCGAGCAAAAACGCCTGATTTTCGACAAAAGAGATAACACCCCCCCATTACGTCATGCTTCAGAAATGTGGAAAATGGTCCGTTTTCAAATGTTTTATTTTTGAACGTCAGTTCACATTTGTAGGTGGATCATCAGTGTTAGAGCTAAAATTAGCATGTTTAAAGTGATTTTCATGCTTCCAGGGGCTCGGGAAGTTAATTAAATACCATTTGGAGGCATTTAATGTTCGAGCAAAAACGGCTGATTTTCGACAAAAGAGATAACACCCCCCCCATTACGTCATGCTTCAGAAATGTGGAAAATGGTCCGTTTTCAAATGTTTTTATTTTTGAACGTCAGTTCACATTTGTAGGTGGATCATCAGTGTTAGAGCTAAAATTAGCATGTTTAAAGTGATTTTCATGCTTCCAGGGGCTCGGGATGTTAATTAAATACCATTTGGAGGCATTTAATGTTCGAGCAAAAACGGCTGATTTTCGACAAAAGAGATAACACCCCCCATTACGTCATGCTTCAGAAATGTGGAAAATGGTCCGTTTTCAAATGTTTTATTTTTGAACGTCAGTTCACATTTGTAGGTGGATCATCAGTGTTAGAGCTGAAATTAGCATGTTTAAAGTGATTTTCATGCTTCCAGGGGCTCGGGAAGTTAATTAAATACCATTTGGAGGCATTTAATGTTCGAGCAAAAACGGCTGATTTTCGACAAAAGAGATAACACCCCCCCATTACGTCATGCTTCAGAAATGTGGAAAATGGTCCGTTTTCAAATGTTTTATTTTTGAACGTCAGTTCACATTTGTAGGTGGATCATCAGTGTTAGAGCTAAAATTAGCATGTTTAAAGTGATTTTCATGCTTCCAGGGGCCCAAAACACAAGATTTATGGAATGGTTAAAAGTGCATGAAAATGGCCAATTTACTCACTCTGAGTTCTCAAAAAGGGTTTCTTCACCCCGGGAAGTGAATTAAATACCATTTGGAGGCATTTAATGTTCGAGCAAAAACGGCTGATTTTCGACAAAAGAGATAACACCCCCCCATTACGTCATGCTTCAGAAATGTGGAAAATGCTCTGTTTTCAAATGTTTTATTTTTGACCGTCAGTTCACATTTGTAGGTGGATCATCAGTGTTAGAGCTAAAATTAGCATGTTTAAAGTGATTTTCATGCTTCCAGGGGCTCGGGAAGTGAAATAAATACCATTTGGAGGCATTTAATGTTCGAGCAAAAACGGCTGATTTTCGACAAAAGAGATAACACCCCCCCATTACGTCATGCTTCAGAAATGTGGAAAATGGTCCGTTTTCAAATGTTTTATTTTTGAACGTCAGTTCACATTTGTAGGTGGATCATCAGTGTTAGAGCTAAAATTAGCATTATTTAAAGTGATTTTCATGCGTCCAGGGGCTCGGGAAGTTAATTAAATACCATTTGGAGGCATTTAATGTTCGAGCAAAAACGGCTGATTTTCGACAAAAGAGATAACACCCCCCCATTACGTCATGCTTCAGAAATGTGGAAAATGGTCCGTTTTCAAATGTTTTATTTTTGAACGTCAGTTCACATTTGTAGGTGGATCATCAGTGTTAGAGCTAAAATTAGCATGTTTAAAGTGATTTTCATGCTTCCAGGGGCCCAAAACACAAGATTTATGGAATGGTTAAAAGTGCATGAAAATGGCCAATTTACTCACTCTGAGTTCTCAAAAAGGGTTTCTTCACCCCGGGAAGTTAATTAAATACCATTTGGAGGCATTTAATGTTCGAGCAAAAACAGCTGATTTTCGACAAAAGAGATAACACCCCCCCATTACGTCATGCTTCAGAAATGTGGAAAATGGTCCGTTTTCAAATGTTTTATTTTTGAACGTCAGTTCACATTTGTAGGTGGATCATCAGTGTTAGAGCTAAAATTAGCATGTTTAAAGTGATTTTCATGCTTCTAGGGGCTCGGGAAGTTAATTAAATACCATTTGGAGGCATTTAATGTTCGAGCAAAAACGGCTGATTTTCGACAAAAGAGATAACACCCCCCCATTACGTCATGCTTCAGAAATGTGGAAAATGGTCCGTTTTCAAATGTTTTATTTTTGAACGTCAGTTCACATTTGTAGGTGGATCATCAGTGTTAGAGCTAAAATTAGCATGTTTAAAGTGATTTTCATGCTTCCAGGGGCTCGGGAAGGTAATTAAATACCATTTGGAGGCATTTAATGTTCGAGCAAAAACGGCTGATTTTCGACAAAAGAGATAACACCCCCCCATTACGTCATGCTTCAGAAATGTGGAAAATGGTCCATTTTCAAATGTTTTATTTTTGAACGTCAGTTCACATTTGTAGGTGGATCATCAGTGTTAGAGCTAAAATTAGCATGTTTAAAGTGATTTTCATGCTTCCAGGGGCTCGGGAAGTTAATTAAATACCATTTGGAGGCATTTAATGTTCGAGCAAAAACGGCTGATTTTCGACAAAAGAGATAACACCCCCCCATTACGTCATGCTTCAGAAATGTGGAAAATGGTCCGTTTTCAAATGTTTTATTTTTGAACGTCAGTTCACATTTGTAGGTGGATCATCAGTGTTAGAGCTAAAATTAGCATGTTTAAAGTGATTTTCATGCTTCCAGGGGCTCGGGAAGTTAATTAAATACCATTTGGAGGCATTTAATGTTCGAGCAAAAACGGCTGATTTTCGACAAAAGAGATAACACCCCCCCATTACGTCATGCTTCAGAAATGTGGAAAATGGTCCGTTTTCAAATGTTTTATTTTTGAACGTCAGTTCACATTTGTAGGTGGATCATCAGTGTTAGAGCTAAAATTAGCATGTTTAAAGTGATTTTCATGCTTCCAGTGGCCCAAAACACAAGATTTATGGAATGGTTAAAAGTGCATGAAAATGGCCAATTTACTCACTCTGAGTTCTCAAAAAGGGTTTCTTCACCCCGGGAAGTTAATTAAATACCATTTGGAGGCATTTAATGTTCGAGCAAAAACAGCTGATTTTCGACAAAAGAGATAACACCCCCCCATTACGTCATGCTTCAGAAATGTGGAAAATGGTCCGTTTTCAAATGTTTTATTTTTGAACGTCAGTTCACATTTGTAGGTGGATCATCAGTGTTAGAGCTAAAATTAGCATGTTTAAAGTGATTTTCATGCTTCTAGGGGCTCGGGAAGTTAATTAAATACCATTTGGAGGCATTTAATGTTCGAGCAAAAACGGCTGATTTTCGACAAAAGAGATAACACCCCCCCATTACGTCATGCTTCAGAAATGTGGAAAATGGTCCGTTTTCAAATGTTTTATTTTTGAACGTCAGTTCACATTTGTAGGTGGATCATCAGTGTTAGAGCTAAAATTAGCATGTTTAAAGTGATTTTCATGCTTCCAGGGGCTCGGGAAGGTAATTAAATACCATTTGGAGGCATTTAATGTTCGAGCAAAAACGGCTGATTTTCGACAAAAGAGATAACACCCCCCCATTACGTCATGCTTCAGAAATGTGGAAAATGGTCCGTTTTCAAATGTTTTATTTTTGAACGTCAGTTCACATTTGTAGGTGGATCATCAGTGTTAGAGCTAAAATTAGCATGTTTAAAGTGATTTTCATGCTTCCAGGGGCTCGGGAAGTTAATTAAATACCATTTGGAGGCATTTAATGTTCGAGCAAAAACGGCTGATTTTCGACAAAAGAGATAACACCCCCCCATTACGTCATGCTTCAGAAATGTGGAAAATGGTCCGTTTTCAAATGTTTTATTTTTGAACGTCAGTTCACATTTGTAGGTGGATCATCAGTGTTAGAGCTAAAATTAGCATGTTTAAAGTGATTTTCATGCTTCCAGGGGCTCGGGAAGTTAATTAAATACCATTTGGAGGCATTTAATGTTCGAGCAAAAACGGCTGATTTTCGACAAAAGAGATAACACCCCCCCATTACGTCATGCTTCAGAAATGTGGAAAATGGTCCGTTTTCAAATGTTTTATTTTTGAACGTCAGTTCACATTTGTAGGTGGATCATCAGTGTTAGAGCTAAAATTAGCATGTTTAAAGTGATTTTCATGCTTCCAGGGGCCCAAAACACAAGATTTATGGAATGGTTAAAAGTGCATGAAAATGGCCAATTTACTCACTCTGAGTTCTCAAAAAGGGTTTCTTCACCCCGGGAAGTTAATTAAATACCATTTGGAGGCATTTAATGTTCGAGCAAAAACGGCTGATTTTCGACAAAAGAGATAACACCCCCCCCCATTACGTCATGCTTCAGAAATGTGGAAAATGGTCCAGTTTCAAATGTTTTATTTTTGAACGTCAGTTCACATTTGTAGGTGGATCATCAGTGTTAGAGCTAAAATTAGCATGTTTAAAGTGATTTTCATGCTTCCAGGGGCTCGGGAAGTTAATTAAATACCATTTGGAGGCATTTATTGTTCGAGCAAAAACGGCTGATTTTCGACAAAAGAGATAACACCCCCCCATTACGTCATGCTTCAGAAATGTGGAAAATGGTCCGTTTTCAAATGTTTTATTTTTGAACGTCAGTTCACATTTGTAGGTGGATCATCAGTGTTAGAGCTAAAATTAGCATGTTTAAAGTGATTTTCATGCTTCCAGGGGCCCAAAACACAAGATTTATGGAATGGTTAAAAGTGCATGAAAATGGCCAATTTACTCACTCTGAGTTCTCAAAAAGGGTTTCTTCACCCTGGGAAGTTAATTAAATACCATTTGGAGGCATTTAATGTTCGAGCAAAAACGGCTGATTTTCGACAAAAGAGATAACACCCCCCCATTACGTCATGC
Organism: Lissotriton vulgaris; assembly: GCF_964263255.1. Lineage (NCBI taxonomy): Eukaryota > Metazoa > Chordata > Amphibia > Caudata > Salamandridae > Lissotriton > Lissotriton vulgaris. The sequence continues at coordinate 85,113 of NW_028247649.1, read as the reverse complement.
TTCAGAAATGTGGAAAATGGTCCGTTTTCAAATGTTTTATTTTTGAACGTCAGTTCACATTTGTAGGTGGATCATCAGTGTTAGAGCTAAAATTAGCATGTTTAAAGTGATTTTCATGCTTCCAGGGGCTCGGGAAGTTAATTAAATACCATTTGGAGGCATTTAATGTTCGAGCAAAAACGGCTGATTTTCGACAAAAGAGATAACACCCCCCCATTACGTCATGCTTCAGAAATGTGGAAAATGGTCCGTTTTCAAATGTTTTATTTTTGAACGTCAGTTCACATTTGTAGGTGGATCATCAGTGTTAGAGCTAAAATTAGCATGTTTAAAGTGATTTTCATGCTTCCAGGGGCTCGGGAAGTAAAATAAATACCATTTGGAGGCATTTAATGTTCGAGCAAAAACGGCTGATTTTCGACAAAATAGATAACACCCCCCCATTACGTCATGCTTCAGAAATGTGGAAAATGGTCCGTTTTCAAATGTTTTATTTTTGAACGTCAGTTCACATTTGTAGGTGGATCATCAGTGTTAGAGCTAAAATTAGCATGTTTAAAGTGATTTTCATGCTTCCAGGGGCTCGGGAAGTTAATTAAATACCATTTGGAGGCATTTAATGTTCGAGCAAAAACGGCTGATTTTCGACAAAAGAGATAACACCCCCCCATTACGTCATGCTTCAGAAATGTGGAAAATGGTCCGTTTTCAAATGTTTTATTTTTGAACGTCAGTTCACATTTGTAGGTGGATCATCAGTGTTAGAGCTAAAATTAGCATGTTTAAAGTGATTTTCATGCTTCCAGGGGCTCGGGAAGTTAATTAAATACCATTTGGAGGCATTTAATGTTCGAGCAAAAACGGCTGATTTTCGACAAAAGAGATAACACCCCCCCATTACGTCATGCTTCAGAAATGTGGAAAATGGTCCGTTTTCAAATGTTTTATTTTTGAACGTCAGTTCACATTTGTAGGTGGATCATCAGTGTTAGAGCTAAAATTAGCATGTTTAAAGTGATTTTCATGCTTCCAGGGGCCCAAAACACAAGATTTATGGAATGGTTAAAAGTGCATGAAAATGGCCAATTTACTCACTCTGAGTTCTCAAAAAGGGTTTCTTCACCCCGGGAAGTTAATTAAATACCATTTGGAGGCATTTAATGTTCGAGCAAAAACGGCTGATTTTCGACAAAAGAGATAACACCCCCCCATTACGTCATGCTTCAGAAATGTGGAAAATGGTCCGTTTTCAAATGTTTTATTTTTGAACGTCAGTTCACATTTGTAGGTGGATCATCAGTGTTAGAGCTAAAATTAGCATGTTTAAAGTGATTTTCATGCTTCCAGGGGCTCGGGAAGTTAATTAAATACCATTTGGAGGCATTTAATGTTCGAGCAAAAACGGCTGATTTTCGACAAAAGAGATAACACCCCCCCATTACGTCATGCTTCAGAAATGTGGAAAATGGTCCGTTTTCAAATGTTTTATTTTTGAACGTCAGTTCACATTTGTAGGTGGATCATCAGTGTTAGAGCTAAAATTAGCATGTTTAAAGTGATTTTCATGCTTCCAGGGGCTCGGGAAGTGAAATAAATACCATTTGGAGGCATTTAATGTTCGAGCAAAAACGGCTGATTTTCGACAAAAGAGATAACACCCCCCCATTACGTCATGCTTCAGAAATGTGGAAAATGGTCCGTTTTCAAATGTTTTATTTTTGAACGTCAGTTCACATTTGTAGGTGGATCATCAGTGTTAGAGCTAAAATTAGCATGTTTAAAGTGATTTTCATGCTTCCAGGGGCCCAAAACACAAGATTTATGGAATGGTTAAAAGTGCATGAAAATGGCCAATTTACTCACTCTGAGTTCTCAAAAAGGGTTTCTTCACCCCGGGAAGTTAATTAAATACCATTTGGAGGCATTTAATGTTCGAGCAAAAACGGCTGATTTTCGACAAAAGAGATAACACCCCCCCATTACGTCATGCTTCAGAAATGTGGAAAATGGTCCATTTTCAAATGTTTTATTTTTGAACGTCAGTTCACATTTGTAGGTGGATCATCAGTGTTAGAGCTAAAATTAGCATGTTTAAAGTGATTTTCATGCTTCCAGGGGCTCGGGAAGCTAATTAAATACCATTTGGAGGCATTTAATGTTCGAGCAAAAACGGCTGATTTTCGACAAAAGAGATAACACCCCCCCATTACGTCATGCTTCAGAAATGTGGAAAATGGTCCGTTTTCAAATGTTTTATTTTTGAACGTCAGTTCACATTTGTAGGTGGATCATCAGTGTTAGAGCTAAAATTAGCATGTTTAAAGTGATTTTCATGCTTCCAGGGGCTCGGGAAGTTAATTAAATACCATTTGGAGGCATTTAATGTTCGAGCAAAAACGGCTGATTTTCGACAAAAGAGATAACACCCCCCCATTACGTCATGCTTCAGAAATGTGGAAAATGGTCCGTTTTCAAATGTTTTATTTTTGAACGTCAGTTCACATTTGTAGGTGGATCATCAGTGTTAGAGCTAAAATTAGCATGTTTAAAGTGATTTTCATGCTTCCAGGGGCTCGGGAAGTGAAATAAATACCATTTGGAGGCATTTAATGTTCGAGCAAAAACGGCTGATTTTCGACAAAAGAGATAACACCCCCCCATTACGTCATGCTTCAGAAATGTGGAAAATGGTCCGTTTTCAAATGTTTTATTTTTGAACGTCAGTTCACATTTGTAGGTGGATCATCAGTGTTAGAGCTAAAATTAGCATGTTTAAAGTGATTTTCATGCTTCCAGGGGCCCAAAACACAAGATTTATGGAATGGTTAAAAGTGCATGAAAATGGCCAATTTACTCACTCTGAGTTCTCAAAAAGGGTTTCTTCACCCCGGGAAGTTAATTAAATACCATTTGGAGGCATTTAATGTTCGAGCAAAAACGGCTGATTTTCGACAAAAGAGATAACACCCCCCCATTACGTCATGCTTCAGAAATGTGGAAAATGGTCCGTTTTCAAATGTTTTATTTTTGAACGTCAGTTCACATTTGTAGGTGGATCATCAGTGTTAGAGCTAAAATTAGCATGTTTAAAGTGATTTTCATGCTTCCAGGGGCTCGGGAAGCTAATTAAATACCATTTGGAGGCATTTAATGTTCGAGCAAAAACGGCTGATTTTCGACAAAAGAGATAACACCCCCCCATTACGTCATGCTTCAGAAATGTGGAAAATGGTCCGTTTTCAAATGTTTTATTTTTGAACGTCAGTTCACATTTGTAGGTGGATCATCAGTGTTAGAGCTAAAATTAGCATGTTTGAAGTGATTTTCATGCTTCCAGGGGCTCGGGAAGTTAATTAAATACCATTTGGAGGCATTTAATGTTCGAGCAAAAACGGCTGATTTTCGACAAAAGAGATAACACCCCCCCATTACGTCATGCTTCAGAAATGTGGAAAATGGTCCGTTTTCAAATGTTTTATTTTTGAACGTCAGTTCACATTTGTAGGTGGATCATCAGTGTTAGAGCTAAAATTAGCATGTTTAAAGTGATTTTCATGCTTCCAGGGGCCCAAAACACAAGATTTATGGAATGGTTAAAAGTGCATGAAAATGGCCAATTTACTCACTCTGAGTTCTCAAAAAGGGTTTCTTCACCCCGGGAAGTTAATTAATTACCATTTAGAGGCATTTAATGTTCGAGCAAAAACGGCTGATTTTCGACAAAAGAGATAACACCCCCCCATTACGTCATGCTTCAGAAATGTGGAAAATGGTCCGTTTTCAAATGTTTTATTTTTGAACGTCAGTTCACATTTGTAGGTGGATCATCAGTGTTAGAGCTAAAATTAGCATGTTTAAAGTGATTTTCATGCTTCCAGGGGCTCGGGAAGTTAATTAAATACCTTTTGGAGGCATTTAATGTTCGAGCAAAAATGGCTGATTTTCGACAAAAGAGATAACACCCCCCCATTACGTCATGCTTCAGAAATGTGGAAAATGGTCCGTTTTCAAATGTTTTATTTTTGAACGTCAGTTCACATTTGTAGGTGGATCATCAGTGTTAGAGCTAAAATTAGCATGTTTAAAGTGATTTTCATGCTTCCAGGGGCCCAAAACACAAGATTTATGGAATGGTTAAAAGTGCATGAAAATGGCCAATTTACTCACTCTGAGTTCTCAAAAAGGGTTTCTTCACCCCGGGAAGTTAATTAAATACCATTTGGAGGCATTTACTGTTCGAGCAAAAACGGCTGATTTTCGACAAAAGAGATAACACCCCCCCATTACGTCATGCTTCAGAAATGTGGAAAATGGTCCGTTTTCAAATGTTTTATTTTTGAACGTCAGTTCACATTTGTAGGTGGATCATCAGTGTTAGAGCTAAAATTAGCATGTTTAAAGTGATTTTCATGCTTCCAGGGGCTCGGGAAGTTAATTAAATACCATTTGGAGGCATTTAATGTTCGAGCAAAAACGGCTGATTTTCGACAAAAGAGATAACACCCCCCCATTACGTCATGCTTCAGAAATGTGGAAAATGGTCCGTTTTCAAATGTTTTATTTTTGAACGTCAGTTCACATTTGTAGGTGGATCATCAGTGTTAGAGCTAAAATTAGCATGTTTAAAGTGATTTTCATGCTTCCAGGGGCTCGGGAAGTTAATTAAATACCATTTGGAGGCATTTAATGTTCGAGCAAAAACGGCTGATTTTCGACAAAAGAGATAACACCCCCCCATTACGTCATGCTTCAGAAATGTGGAAAATGGTCCGTTTTCAAATGTTTTATTTTTGAACGTCAGTTCACATTTGTAGGTGGATCATCAGTGTTAGAGCTAAAATTAGCATGTTTAAAGTGATTTTCATGCTTCCAGGGGCTCGGGAAGTTAATTAAATACCATTTGGAGGCATTTAATGTTCGAGCAAAAACGGCTGATTTTCGACAAAAGAGATAACACCCCCCCCATTACGTCATGCTTTAGAAATGTGGAAAATGGTCCGTTTTCAAATGTTTTATTTTTGAACGTCAGTTCACATTTGTAGGTGGATCATCAGTGTTAGAGCTAAAATTAGCATGTTTAAAGTGATTTTCATGCTTCCAGGGGCTCGGGAAGTGAATTAAATACCATTTGGAGGCATTTAATGTTTGAGCAAAAACGGCTGATTTTCGACAAAAGAGATAACACCCCCCCATTACGTCATGCTTCAGAAATGTGGAAAATGATCCGTTTTCAAATGTTTTATTTTTGAACGTCAGTTCACATTTGTAGGTGGATCATCAGTGTTAGAGCTAAAATTAGCATGTTTAAAGTGATTTTCATGCTTCCAGGGGCTCGGGAAGTGAATTAAATACCATTTGGAGGCATTTAATGTTCGAGCAAAAACGGCTGATTTTCGACAAAAGAGATAACACCCCCCCATTACGTCATGCTTCAGAAATGTGGAAAATGGTCCGTTTTCAAATGTTTTATTTTTGAACATCAGTTCACATTTGTAGGTGGATCATCAGTGTTAGAGCTAAAATTAGCATGTTTAAAGTGATTTTCATGCTTCCAGGGGCTCGGGAAGTTAATTAAATACCATTTGGAGGCATTTAATGTTCGAGCAAAAACGGCTGATTTTCGACAAAAGAGATAACACCCCCCCATTACGTCATGCTTCAGAAATGTGGAAAATGGTCCGTTTTCAAATGTTTTTTTTTTTAACGTCAGTTCACATTTGTAGGTGGATCATCAGTGTTAGAGCTAAAATTAGCATGTTTAAAGTGATTTTCATGCTTCCAGGGGCCCAAAACACAAGATTTATGGAATGGTTAAAAGTGCATGAAAATGGCCAATTTACTCACTCTGAGTTCTCAAAAAGGGTTTCTTCACCCCGGGAAGTGAATTAAATACCATTTGGAGGCATTTAATGTTCGAGCAAAAACGGCTGATTTTCGACAAAAGAGATAACGCCCCCCCATTACGTCATGCTTCAGAAATGTGGAAAATGGTCCGTTTTCAAATGTTTTATTTTTGAACGTCAGTTCACATTTGTAGGTGGATCATCAGTGTTAGAGCTAAAATTAGCATGTTTAAAGTGATTTTCATGCTTCCAGGGGCCCAAAACACAAGATTAATGGAATGGTTAAAAGTGCATGAAAATGGCCAATTTACTCACTCTGAGTTCTCAAAAAGGGTTTCTTCACCCCGGGAAGTGAAATAAATACCATTTGGAGGCATTTAATGTTCGAGCAAAAACGGCTGATTTTCGACAAAAGAGATAACACCCCCCCATTACGTCATGCTTCAGAAATGTGGAAAATGGTCCGTTTTCAAATGTTTTATTTTTGAACGTCAGTTCACATTTGTAGGTGGATCATCAGTGTTAGAGCTAAAATTAGCATGTTTAAAGTGATTTTCATGCTTCCAGGGGCTCGGGAAGTTAATTAAATACCATTTGGAGGCATTTAATGTTCGAGCAAAAACGGCTGATTTTCGACAAAAGAGATAACACCCCCCCATTACGTCATGCTTCAGAAATGTGGAAAATGGTCCGTTTTCAAATGTTTTATTTTTGAACGTCAGTTCACATTTGTAGGTGGATCATCAGTGTTAGAGCTAAAATTAGCATGTTTAAAGTGATTTTCATGCTTCTAGGGGCTCGGGAAGTTAATTAAATACCATTTGGAGGCATTTAATGTTCGAGCAAAAACGGCTGATTTTCGACAAAAGAGATAACACCCCCCATTACGTCATGCTTCAGAAATGTGGAAAATGGTCCGTTTTCAAATGTTTTATTTTTGAACGTCAGTTCACATTTGTAGGTGGATCATCAGTGTTAGAGCTGAAATTAGCATGTTTAAAGTGATTTTCATGCTTCCAGGGGCTCGGGAAGTTAATTAAATACCATTTGGAGGCATTTAATGTTCGAGCAAAAACGGCTGATTTTCGACAAAAGAGATAACACCCCCCCATTACGTCATGCTTCAGAAATGTGGAAAATGGTCCGTTTTCAAATGTTTTTTTTTTTAACGTCAGTTCACATTTGTAGGTGGATCATCAGTGTTAGAGCTAAAATTAGCATGTTTAAAGTGATTTTCATGCTTCCAGGGGCCCAAAACACAAGATTTATGGAATGGTTAAAAGTGCATGAAAATGGCCAATTTACTCACTCTGAGTTCTCAAAAAGGGTTTCTTCACCCCGGGAAGTGAATTAAATACCATTTGGAGGCATTTAATGTTCGAGCAAAAACGGCTGATTTTCGACAAAAGAGATAACGCCCCCCCATTACGTCATGCTTCAGAAATGTGGAAAATGGTCCGTTTTCAAATGTTTTATTTTTGAACGTCAGTTCACATTTGTAGGTGGATCATCAGTGTTAGAGCTAAAATTAGCATGTTTAAAGTGATTTTCATGCTTCCAGGGGCCCAAAACACAAGATTAATGGAATGGTTAAAAGTGCATGAAAATGGCCAATTTACTCACTCTGAGTTCTCAAAAAGGGTTTCTTCACCCCGGGAAGTGAAATAAATACCATTTGGAGGCATTTAATGTTCGAGCAAAAACGGCTGATTTTCGACAAAAGAGATAACACCCCCCCATTACGTCATGCTTCAGAAATGTGGAAAATGGTCCGTTTTCAAATGTTTTATTTTTGAACGTCAGTTCACATTTGTAGGTGGATCATCAGTGTTAGAGCTAAAATTAGCATGTTTAAAGTGATTTTCATGCTTCCAGGGGCTCGGGAAGTTAATTAAATACCATTTGGAGGCATTTAATGTTCGAGCAAAAACGGCTGATTTTCGACAAAAGAGATAACACCCCCCCATTACGTCATGCTTCAGAAATGTGGAAAATGGTCCGTTTTCAAATGTTTTATTTTTGAACGTCAGTTCACATTTGTAGGTGGATCATCAGTGTTAGAGCTAAAATTAGCATGTTTAAAGTGATTTTCATGCTTCTAGGGGCTCGGGAAGTTAATTAAATACCATTTGGAGGCATTTAATGTTCGAGCAAAAACGGCTGATTTTCGACAAAAGAGATAACACCCCCCATTACGTCATGCTTCAGAAATGTGGAAAATGGTCCGTTTTCAAATGTTTTATTTTTGAACGTCAGTTCACATTTGTAGGTGGATCATCAGTGTTAGAGCTGAAATTAGCATGTTTAAAGTGATTTTCATGCTTCCAGGGGCTCGGGAAGTTAATTAAATACCATTTGGAGGCATTTAATGTTCGAGCAAAAACGGCTGATTTTCGACAAAAGAGATAACACCCCCCCATTACGTCATGCTTCAGAAATGTGGAAAATGGTCCGTTTTCAAATGTTTTATTTTTGAACGTCAGTTCACATTTGTAGGTGGATCATCAGTGTTAGAGCTAAAATTAGCATGTTTAAAGTGATTTTCATGCTTCCAGGGGCCCAAAACACAAGATTTATGGAATGGTTAAAAGTGCATGAAAATGGCCAATTTACTCACTCTGAGTTCTCAAAAAGGGTTTCTTCACCCCGGGAAGTGAATTAAATACCATTTGGAGGCATTTAATGTTCGAGCAAAAACGGCTGATTTTCGACAAAAGAGATAACACCCCCCCATTACGTCATGCTTCAGAAATGTGGAAAATGGTCCGTTTTCAAATGTTTTATTTTTGACCGTCAGTTCACATTTGTAGGTGGATCATCAGTGTTAGAGCTAAAATTAGCATGTTTAAAGTGATTTTCATGCTTCCAGGGGCTCGGGAAGTGAAATAAATACCATTTGGAGGCATTTAATGTTCGAGCAAAAACGGCTGATTTTCGACAAAAGAGATAACACCCCCCCATTACGTCATGCTTCAGAAATGTGGAAAATGGTCCGTTTTCAAATGTTTTATTTTTGAACGTCAGTTCACATTTGTAGGTGGATCATCAGTGTTAGAGCTAAAATTAGCATTATTTAAAGTGATTTTCATGCGTCCAGGGGCTCGGGAAGTTAATTAAATACCATTTGGAGGCATTTAATGTTCGAGCAAAAACGGCTGATTTTCGACAAAAGAGATAACACCCCCCCATTACGTCATGCTTCAGAAATGTGGAAAATGGTCCGTTTTCAAATGTTTTATTTTTGAACGTCAGTTCACATTTGTAGGTGGATCATCAGTGTTAGAGCTAAAATTAGCATGTTTAAAGTGATTTTCATGCTTCCAGGGTCCCAAAACACAAGATTTATGGAATGGTTAAAAGTGCATGAAAATGGCCAATTTACTCACTCTGAGTTCTCAAAAAGGGTTTCTTCACCCCGGGAAGTTAATTAAATACCATTTGGAGGCATTTAATGTTCGAGCAAAAACAGCTGATTTTCGACAAAAGAGATAACACCCCCCCATTACGTCATGCTTCAGAAATGTGGAAAATGGTCAGTTTTCAAATGTTTTATTTTTGAACGTCAGTTCACATTTGTAGGTGGATCATCAGTGTTAGAGCTAAAATTAGCATGTTTAAAGTGATTTTCATGCTTCTAGGGGCTCGGGAAGTTAATTAAATACCATTTGGAGGCATTTAATGTTCGAGCAAAAACGGCTGATTTTCGACAAAAGAGATAACACCCCCCCATTACGTCATGCTTCAGAAATGTGGAAAATGGTCCGTTTTCAAATGTTTTATTTTTGAACGTCAGTTCACATTTGTAGGTGGATCATCAGTGTTAGAGCTAAAATTAGCATGTTTAAAGTGATTTTCATGCTTCCAGGGGCTCGGGAAGTGAAATAAATACCATTTGGAGGCATTTAATGTTCGAGCAAAAACGGCTGATTTTCGACAAAAGAGATAACACCCCCCCATTACGTCATGCTTCAGAAATGTGGAAAATGGTCCGTTTTCAAATGTTTTATTTTTGAACGTCAGTTCACATTTGTAGGTGGATCATCAGTGTTAGAGCTAAAATTAGCATGTTTAAAGTGATTTTCATGCTTCCAGGGGCTCGGGAAGTTAATTAAATACCATTTGGAGGCATTTAATGTTCGAGCAAAAACGGCTGATTTTCGACAAAAGAGATAACACCCCCCCCCCATTACGTCATGCTTCAGAAATGTGGAAAATGGTCCGTTTTCAAATGTTTTATTTTTGAACGTCAGTTCACATTTGTAGGTGGATCATCAGTGTTAGAGCTAAAATTAGCATGTTTAAAGTGATTTTCATGCTTCCAGGGGCTCGGGAAGTTAATTAAATACCATTTGGAGGCATTTAATGTTCGAGCAAAAACGGCTGATTTTCGACAAAAGAGATAACACCCCCCCATTACGTCATGCTTCAGAAATGTGGAAAATGGTCCGTTTTCAAATGTTTTATTTTTGAACGTCAGTTCACATTTGTAGGTGGATCATCAGTGTTAGAGCTAAAATTAGCATGTTTAAAGTGATTTTCATGCTTCCAGGGGCTCGGGAAGTTAATTAAATACCATTTGGAGGCATTTAATGTTCGAGCAAAAACGGCTGATTTTCGACAAAAGAGATAACACCCCCCCCATTACGTCATGCTTTAGAAATGTGGAAAATGGTCCGTTTTCAAATGTTTTATTTTTGAACGTCAGTTCACATTTGTAGGTGGATCATCAGTGTTAGAGCTAAAATTAGCATGTTTAAAGTGATTTTCATGCTTCCAGGGGCTCGGGAAGTGAATTAAATACCATTTGGAGGCATTTAATGTTTGAGCAAAAACGGCTGATTTTCGACAAAAGAGATAACACCCCCCCATTACGTCATGCTTCAGAAATGTGGAAAATGATCCGTTTTCAAATGTTTTATTTTTGAACGTCAGTTCACATTTGTAGGTGGATCATCAGTGTTAGAGCTAAAATTAGCATGTTTAAAGTGATTTTCATGCTTCCAGGGGCTCGGGAAGTGAATTAAATACCATTTGGAGGCATTTAATGTTCGAGCAAAAACGGCTGATTTTCGACAAAAGAGATAACACCCCCCCATTACGTCATGCTTCAGAAATGTGGAAAATGGTCCGTTTTCAAATGTTTTATTTTTGAACATCAGTTCACATTTGTAGGTGGATCATCAGTGTTAGAGCTAAAATTAGCATGTTTAAAGTGATTTTCATGCTTCCAGGGGCTCGGGAAGTTAATTAAATACCATTTGGAGGCATTTAATGTTCGAGCAAAAACGGCTGATTTTCGACAAAAGAGATAACACCCCCCCATTACGTCATGCTTCAGAAATGTGGAAAATGGTCCGTTTTCAAATGTTTTTTTTTTTAACGTCAGTTCACATTTGTAGGTGGATCATCAGTGTTAGAGCTAAAATTAGCATGTTTAAAGTGATTTTCATGCTTCCAGGGGCCCAAAACACAAGATTTATGGAATGGTTAAAAGTGCATGAAAATGGCCAATTTACTCACTCTGAGTTCTCAAAAAGGGTTTCTTCACCCCGGGAAGTGAATTAAATACCATTTGGAGGCATTTAATGTTCGAGCAAAAACGGCTGATTTTCGACAAAAGAGATAACGCCCCCCCATTACGTCATGCTTCAGAAATGTGGAAAATGGTCCGTTTTCAAATGTTTTATTTTTGAACGTCAGTTCACATTTGTAGGTGGATCATCAGTGTTAGAGCTAAAATTAGCATGTTTAAAGTGATTTTCATGCTTCCAGGGGCCCAAAACACAAGATTAATGGAATGGTTAAAAGTGCATGAAAATGGCCAATTTACTCACTCTGAGTTCTCAAAAAGGGTTTCTTCACCCCGGGAAGTGAAATAAATACCATTTGGAGGCATTTAATGTTCGAGCAAAAACGGCTGATTTTCGACAAAAGAGATAACACCCCCCCATTACGTCATGCTTCAGAAATGTGGAAAATGGTCCGTTTTCAAATGTTTTATTTTTGAACGTCAGTTCACATTTGTAGGTGGATCATCAGTGTTAGAGCTAAAATTAGCATGTTTAAAGTGATTTTCATGCTTCCAGGGGCTCGGGAAGTTAATTAAATACCATTTGGAGGCATTTAATGTTCGAGCAAAAACGGCTGATTTTCGACAAAAGAGATAACACCCCCCCCATTACGTCATGCTTCAGAAATGTGGAAAATGGTCCGTTTTCAAATGTTTTATTTTTGAACGTCAGTTCACATTTGTAGGTGGATCATCAGTGTTAGAGCTAAAATTAGCATGTTTAAAGTGATTTTCATGCTTCCAGGGGCTCGGGAAGTTAATTAAATACCATTTGGAGGCATTTAATGTTCGAGCAAAAACGGCTGATTTTCGACAAAAGAGATAACACCCCCCATTACGTCATGCTTCAGAAATGTGGAAAATGGTCCGTTTTCAAATGTTTTATTTTTGAACGTCAGTTCACATTTGTAGGTGGATCATCAGTGTTAGAGCTGAAATTAGCATGTTTAAAGTGATTTTCATGCTTCCAGGGGCTCGGGAAGTTAATTAAATACCATTTGGAGGCATTTAATGTTCGAGCAAAAACGGCTGATTTTCGACAAAAGAGATAACACCCCCCCATTACGTCATGCTTCAGAAATGTGGAAAATGGTCCGTTTTCAAATGTTTTATTTTTGAACGTCAGTTCACATTTGTAGGTGGATCATCAGTGTTAGAGCTAAAATTAGCATGTTTAAAGTGATTTTCATGCTTCCAGGGGCCCAAAACACAAGATTTATGGAATGGTTAAAAGTGCATGAAAATGGCCAATTTACTCACTCTGAGTTCTCAAAAAGGGTTTCTTCACCCCGGGAAGTGAATTAAATACCATTTGGAGGCATTTAATGTTCGAGCAAAAACGGCTGATTTTCGACAAAAGAGATAACACCCCCCCATTACGTCATGCTTCAGAAATGTGGAAAATGGTCCGTTTTCAAATGTTTTATTTTTGACCGTCAGTTCACATTTGTAGGTGGATCATCAGTGTTAGAGCTAAAATTAGCATGTTTAAAGTGATTTTCATGCTTCCAGGGGCTCGGGAAGTGAAATAAATACCATTTGGAGGCATTTAATGTTCGAGCAAAAACGGCTGATTTTCGACAAAAGAGATAACACCCCCCCATTACGTCATGCTTCAGAAATGTGGAAAATGGTCCGTTTTCAAATGTTTTATTTTTGAACGTCAGTTCACATTTGTAGGTGGATCATCAGTGTTAGAGCTAAAATTAGCATTATTTAAAGTGATTTTCATGCGTCCAGGGGCTCGGGAAGTTAATTAAATACCATTTGGAGGCATTTAATGTTCGAGCAAAAACGGCTGATTTTCGACAAAAGAGATAACACCCCCCCATTACGTCATGCTTCAGAAATGTGGAAAATGGTCCGTTTTCAAATGTTTTATTTTTGAACGTCAGTTCACATTTGTAGGTGGATCATCAGTGTTAGAGCTAAAATTAGCATGTTTAAAGTGATTTTCATGCTTCCAGGGTCCCAAAACACAAGATTTATGGAATGGTTAAAAGTGCATGAAAATGGCCAATTTACTCACTCTGAGTTCTCAAAAAGGGTTTCTTCACCCCGGGAAGTTAATTAAATACCATTTGGAGGCATTTAATGTTCGAGCAAAAACAGCTGATTTTCGACAAAAGAGATAACACCCCCCCATTACGTCATGCTTCAGAAATGTGGAAAATGGTCAGTTTTCAAATGTTTTATTTTTGAACGTCAGTTCACATTTGTAGGTGGATCATCAGTGTTAGAGCTAAAATTAGCATGTTTAAAGTGATTTTCATGCTTCTAGGGGCTCGGGAAGTTAATTAAATACCATTTGGAGGCATTTAATGTTCGAGCAAAAACGGCTGATTTTCGACAAAAGAGATAACACCCCCCCATTACGTCATGCTTCAGAAATGTGGAAAATGGTCAGTTTTCAAATGTTTTATTTTTGAACGTCAGTTCACATTTGTAGGTGGATCATCAGTGTTAGAGCTAAAATTAGCATGTTTAAAGTGATTTTCATGCTTCCAGGGGCTCGGGAAGTGAAATAAATACCATTTGGAGGCATTTAATGTTCGAGCAAAAACGGCTGATTTTCGACAAAAGAGATAACACCCCCCCATTACGTCATGCTTCAGAAATGTGGAAAATGGTCCGTTTTCAAATGTTTTATTTTTGAACATCAGTTCACATTTGTAGGTGGATCATCAGTGTTAGAGCTAAAATTAGCATGTTTAAAGTGATTGTCATGCTTCCAGGGGCTCGGGAAGTTAATTAAATACCATTTGGAGGCATTTAATGTTCGAGCAAAAACGGCTGATTTTCGACAAAAGAGATAACACCCCCCCCCCATTACGTCATGCTTCAGAAATGTGGAAAATGGTCCGTTTTCAAATGTTTTATTTTTGAACGTCAGTTCACATTTGTAGGTGGATCATCAGTGTTAGAGCTAAAATTAGCATGTTTAAAGTGATTTTCATGCTTCCAGGGGCTCGGGAAGTTAATTAAATACCATTTGGAGGCATTTAATGTTCGAGCAAAAACGGCTGATTTTCGACAAAAGAGATAACACCCCCCCATTACGTCATGCTTCAGAAATGTGGAAAATGGTCCGTTTTCAAATGTTTTATTTTTGAACGTCAGTTCACATTTGTAGGTGGATCATCAGTGTTAGAGCTAAAATTAGCATGTTTAAAGTGATTTTCATGCTTCCAGGGGCCCAAAACACAAGATTTATGGAATGGTTAAAAGTGCATGAAAATGGCCAATTTACTCACTCTGAGTTCTCAAAAAGGGTTTCTTCACCCCGGGAAGTTAATTAAATACCATTTGGAGGCATTTCATGTTCGAGCAAAAACGGCTGATTTTCGACAAAAGAGATAACACCCCCCCATTACGTCATGCTTCAGAAATGTTGAAAATGGTCCGTTTTCAAATGTTTTATTTTTGAACGTCAGTTCACATTTGTAGGTGGATCATCAGTGTTAGAGCTAAAATTAGCATGTTTAAAGTGATTTTCATGCTTCCAGGGGCTCAGGAAGTTAATTAAATACCATTTGGAGGCATTTAATGTTCGAGCAAAAACGGCTGATTTTCGACAAAAGAGATAACACCCCCCCATTACGTCATGCTTCAGAAATGTGGAAAATGGTCCGTTTTCAAATGTTTTATTTTTGAACGTCAGTTCACATTTGTAGGTGGATCATCAGTGTTACAGCTAAAATTAGCATGTTTAAAGTGATTTTCATGCTTCCAGGGGCTCGGGAAGTTAATTAAATACCATTTGGAGGCATTTAATGTTCGAGCAAAAATGGCTGATTTTCGACAAAAGAGATAACACCCCCCCATTACGTCATGCTTCAGAAATGTGGAAAATGGTCCGTTTTCAAATGTTTTATTTTTGAACGTCAGTTCACATTTGTAGGTGGATCATCAGTGTTAGAGCTAAAATTAGCATGTTTAAAGTGATTTTCATGCTTCCAGGGGCCCAAAACACAAGATTTATGGAATGGTTAAAAGTGCATGAAAATGGCCAATTTACTCACTCTGAGTTCTCAAAAAGGGTTTCTTCACCCCGGGAAGTTAATTAAATACCATTTGGAGGCATTTAATGTTCGAGCAAAAACTGCTGATTTTCGACAAAAGAGATAACACCCCCCCATTACGTCATGCTTCAGAAATGTGGAAAATGGTCCGTTTTCAAATGTTTTATTTTTGAACGTCAGTTCACATTTGTAGGTGGATCATCAGTGTTAGAGCTAAAATTAGCATGTTTAAAGTGATTTTCATGCTTCCAGGGGCTCGGGAAGTTAATTAAATACCATTTGGAGGCATTTAATGTTCGAGCAAAAACGGCTGATTTTCGACAAAAGAGATAACACCCCCCCATTACGTCATGCTTCAGAAATGTGGAAAATGGTCCGTTTTCAAATGTTTTATTTTTGAACGTCAGTTCACATTTGTAGGTGGATCATCAGTGTTAGAGCTAAAATTAGCATGTTTAAAGTGATTTTCATGCTTCCAGGGGCCCAAAACACAAGACTTATGGAATGGTTAAAAGTGCATGAAAATGGCCAATTTACTCACTCTGAGTTCTCAAAAAGGGTTTCTTCACCCCGGGAAGTTAATTAAATACCATTTGGAGGCATTTAATGTTCGAGCAAAAACGGCTGATTTTCGACA
Source organism: Lissotriton vulgaris (assembly GCF_964263255.1). NCBI lineage: Eukaryota > Metazoa > Chordata > Amphibia > Caudata > Salamandridae > Lissotriton > Lissotriton vulgaris. The sequence goes on along the minus strand of NW_028247649.1, from coordinate 69,042 downwards.
AAAGAGATAACACCCCCCCATTACATCATGCTTCAGAAATGTGGAAAATGGTCCGTTTTCAAATGTTTTATTTTTGAACGTCAGTTCACATTTGTAGGTGGATCATCAGTGTTAGAGCTAAAATTAGCATGTTTAAAGTGATTTTCATGCTTCCAGGGTCCCAAAACACAAGATTTATGGAATGGTTAAAAGTGCATGAAAATGGCCAATTTACTCACTCTGAGTTCTCAAAAAGGGTTTCTTCACCCCGGGAAGTTAATTAAATACCATTTGGAGGCATTTAATGTTCGAGCAAAAACAGCTGATTTTCGACAAAAGAGATAACACCCCCCCATTACGTCATGCTTCAGAAATGTGGAAAATGGTCAGTTTTCAAATGTTTTATTTTTGAACGTCAGTTCACATTTGTAGGTGGATCATCAGTGTTAGAGCTAAAATTAGCATGTTTAAAGTGATTTTCATGCTTCTAGGGGCTCGGGAAGTTAATTAAATACCATTTGGAGGCATTTAATGTTCGAGCAAAAACGGCTGATTTTCGACAAAAGAGATAACACCCCCCCATTACGTCATGCTTCAGAAATGTGGAAAATGGTCCGTTTTCAAATGTTTTATTTTTGAACGTCAGTTCACATTTGTAGGTGGATCATCAGTATTAGAGCTAAAATTAGCATGTTTAAAGTGATTTTCATGCTTCCAGGGGCTCGGGAAGTGAAATAAATACCATTTGGAGGCATTTAATGTTCGAGCAAAAACGGCTGATTTTCGACAAAAGAGATAACACCCCCCCATTACGTCATGCTTCAGAAATGTGGAAAATGGTCCGTTTTCAAATGTTTTATTTTTGAACGTCAGTTCACATTTGTAGGTGGATCATCAGTGTTAGAGCTAAAATTAGCATGTTTAAAGTGATTTTCATGCTTCCAGGGGCTCGGGAAGTTAATTAAATACCATTTGGAGGCATTTAATGTTCGAGCAAAAACGGCTGATTTTCGACAAAAGAGATAACACCCCCCCCCCCCATTACGTCATGCTTCAGAAATGTGGAAAATGGTCCGTTTTCAAATGTTTTATTTTTGAACGTCAGTTCACATTTGTAGGTGGATCATCAGTGTTAGAGCTAAAATTAGCATGTTTAAAGTGATTTTCATGCTTCCAGGGGCTCGGGAAGTTAATTAAATACCATTTGGAGGCATTTAATGTTCGAGCAAAAACGGCTGATTTTCGACAAAAGAGATAACACCCCCCCATTACGTCATGCTTCAGAAATGTGGAAAATGGTCCGTTTTCAAATGTTTTATTTTTGAACGTCAGTTCACATTTGTAGGTGGATCATCAGTGTTAGAGCTAAAATTAGCATGTTTAAAGTGATTTTCATGCTTCCAGGGGCTCGGGAAGTTAATTAAATACCATTTGGAGGCATTTAATGTTCGAGCAAAAACGGCTGATTTTCGACAAAAGAGATAACACCCCCCCATTACGTCATGCTTTAGAAATGTGGAAAATGGTCCGTTTTCAAATGTTTTATTTTTGAACGTCAGTTCACATTTGTAGGTGGATCATCAGTGTTAGAGCTAAAATTAGCATGTTTAAAGTGATTTTCATGCTTCCAGGGGCTCGGGAAGTGAATTAAATACCATTTGGAGGCATTTAATGTTTGAGCAAAAACGGCTGATTTTCGACAAAAGAGATAACACCCCCCCATTACGTCATGCTTCAGAAATGTGGAAAATGATCCGTTTTCAAATGTTTTATTTTTGAACGTCAGTTCACATTTGTAGGTGGATCATCAGTGTTAGAGCTAAAATTAGCATGTTTAAAGTGATTTTCATGCTTCCAGGGGCTCGGGAAGTGAATTAAATACCATTTGGAGGCATTTAATGTTCGAGCAAAAACGGCTGATTTTCGACAAAAGAGATAACACCCCCCCATTACGTCATGCTTCAGAAATGTGGAAAATGGTCCGTTTTCAAATGTTTTATTTTTGAACATCAGTTCACATTTGTAGGTGGATCATCAGTGTTAGAGCTAAAATTAGCATGTTTAAAGTGATTTTCATGCTTCCAGGGGCTCGGGAAGTTAATTAAATACCATTTGGAGGCATTTAATGTTCGAGCAAAAACGGCTGATTTTCGACAAAAGAGATAACACCCCCCATTACGTCATGCTTCAGAAATGTGGAAAATGGTCCGTTTTCAAATGTTTTTTTTTTTAACGTCAGTTCACATTTGTAGGTGGATCATCAGTGTTAGAGCTAAAATTAGCATGTTTAAAGTGATTTTCATGCTTCCAGGGGCCCAAAACACAAGATTTATGGAATGGTTAAAAGTGCATGAAAATGGCCAATTTACTCACTCTGAGTTCTCAAAAAGGGTTTCTTCTCCCCGGGAAGTGAATTAAATACCATTTGGAGGCATTTAATGTTCGAGCAAAAACGGCTGATTTTCGACAAAAGAGATAACGCCCCCCCATTACGTCATGCTTCAGAAATGTGGAAAATGGTCCGTTTTCAAATGTTTTATTTTTGAACGTCAGTTCACATTTGTAGGTGGATCATCAGTGTTAGAGCTAAAATTAGCATGTTTAAAGTGATTTTCATGCTTCCAGGGGCCCAAAACACAAGATTAATGGAATGGTTAAAAGTGCATGAAAATGGCCAATTTACTCACTCTGAGTTCTCAAAAAGGGTTTCTTCACCCCGGGAAGTGAAATAAATACCATTTGGAGGCATTTAATGTTCGAGCAAAAACGGCTGATTTTCGACAAAAGAGATAACACCCCCCCATTACGTCATGCTTCAGAAATGTGGAAAATGGTCCGTTTTCAAATGTTTTATTTTTGAACGTCAGTTCACATTTGTAGGTGGATCATCAGTGTTAGAGCTAAAATTAGCATGTTTAAAGTGATTTTCATGCTTCCAGGGGCTCGGGAAGTTAATTAAATACCATTTGGAGGCATTTAATGTTCGAGCAAAAACGGCTGATTTTCGACAAAAGAGATAACACCCCCCCATTACGTCATGCTTCAGAAATGTGGAAAATGGTCCGTTTTCAAATGTTTTATTTTTGAACGTCAGTTCACATTTGTAGGTGGATCATCAGTGTTAGAGCTAAAATTAGCATGTTTAAAGTGATTTTCATGCTTCCAGGGGCTCGGGAAGTTAATTAAATACCATTTGGAGGCATTTAATGTTCGAGCAAAAACGGCTGATTTTCGACAAAAGAGATAACACCCCCCATTACGTCATGCTTCAGAAATGTGGAAAATGGTCCGTTTTCAAATGTTTTATTTTTGAACGTCAGTTCACATTTGTAGGTGGATCATCAGTGTTAGAGCTGAAATTAGCATGTTTAAAGTGATTTTCATGCTTCCAGGGGCTCGGGAAGTTAATTAAATACCATTTGGAGGCATTTAATGTTCGAGCAAAAACGGCTGATTTTCGACAAAAGAGATAACACCCCCCCATTACGTCATGCTTCAGAAATGTGGAAAATGGTCCGTTTTCAAATGTTTTATTTTTGAACGTCAGTTCACATTTGTAGGTGGATCATCAGTGTTAGAGCTAAAATTAGCATGTTTAAAGTGATTTTCATGCTTCCAGGGGCCCAAAACACAAGATTTATGGAATGGTTAAAAGTGCATGAAAATGGCCAATTTACTCACTCTGAGTTCTCAAAAAGGGTTTCTTCACCCCGGGAAGTGAATTAAATACCATTTGGAGGCATTTAATGTTCGAGCAAAAACGGCTGATTTTCGACAAAAGAGATAACACCCCCCCATTACGTCATGCTTCAGAAATGTGGAAAATGGTCCGTTTTCAAATGTTTTATTTTTGACCGTCAGTTCACATTTGTAGGTGGATCATCAGTGTTAGAGCTAAAATTAGCATGTTTAAAGTGATTTTCATGCTTCCAGGGGCTCGGGAAGTGAAATAAATACCATTTGGAGGCATTTAATGTTCGAGCAAAAACGTCTGATTTTCGACAAAAGAGATAACACCCCCCCATTACGTCATGCTTCAGAAATGTGGAAAATGGTCCGTTTTCAAATGTTTTATTTTTGAACGTCAGTTCACATTTGTAGGTGGATCATCAGTGTTAGAGCTAAAATTAGGATTATTTAAAGTGATTTTCATGCGTCCAGGGGCTCGGGAAGTTAATTAAATACCATTTGGAGGCATTTAATGTTCGAGCAAAAACGGCTGATTTTCGACAAAAGAGATAACACCCCCCCATTACGTCATGCTTCAGAAATGTGGAAAATGGTCCGTTTTCAAATGTTTTATTTTTGAACGTCAGTTCACATTTGTAGGTGGATCATCAGTGTTAGAGCTAAAATTAGCATGTTTAAAGTGATTTTCATGCTTCCAGGGTCCCAAAACACAAGATTTATGGAATGGTTAAAAGTGCATGAAAATGGCCAATTTACTCACTCTGAGTTCTCAAAAAGGGTTTCTTCACCCCGGGAAGTTAATTAAATACCATTTGGAGGCATTTAATGTTCGAGCAAAAACAGCTGATTTTCGACAAAAGAGATAACACCCCCCCATTACGTCATGCTTCAGAAATGTGGAAAATGGTCAGTTTTCAAATGTTTTATTTTTGAACGTCAGTTCACATTTGTAGGTGGATCATCAGTGTTAGAGCTAAAATTAGCATGTTTAAAGTGATTTTCATGCTTCTAGGGGCTCGGGAAGTTAATTAAATACCATTTGGAGGCATTTAATGTTCGAGCAAAAACGGCTGATTTTCGACAAAAGAGATAACACCCCCCCATTACGTCATGCTTCAGAAATGTGGAAAATGGTCAGTTTTCAAATGTTTTATTTTTGAACGTCAGTTCACATTTGTAGGTGGATCATCAGTGTTAGAGCTAAAATTAGCATGTTTAAAGTGATTTTCATGCTTCCAGGGGCTCGGGAAGTGAAATAAATACCATTTGGAGGCATTTAATGTTCGAGCAAAAACGGCTGATTTTCGACAAAAGAGATAACACCCCCCCATTACGTCATGCTTCAGAAATGTGGAAAATGGTCCGTTTTCAAATGTTTTATTTTTGAACATCAGTTCACATTTGTAGGTGGATCATCAGTGTTAGAGCTAAAATTAGCATGTTTAAAGTGATTTTCATGCTTCCAGGGGCTCGGGAAGTTAATTAAATACCATTTGGAGGCATTTAATGTTCGAGCAAAAACGGCTGATTTTCGACAAAAGAGATAACACCCCCCCCCCATTACGTCATGCTTCAGAAATGTGGAAAATGGTCCGTTTTCAAATGTTTTATTTTTGAACGTCAGTTCACATTTGTAGGTGGATCATCAGTGTTAGAGCTAAAATTAGCATGTTTAAAGTGATTTTCATGCTTCCAGGGGCTCGGGAAGTTAATTAAATACCATTTGGAGGCATTTAATGTTCGAGCAAAAACGGCTGATTTTCGACAAAAGAGATAACACCCCCCCATTACGTCATGCTTCAGAAATGTGGAAAATGGTCCGTTTTCAAATGTTTTATTTTTGAACGTCAGTTCACATTTGTAGGTGGATCATCAGTGTTAGAGCTAAAATTAGCATGTTTAAAGTGATTTCCATGCTTCCAGGGGCCCAAAACACAAGATTTATGGAATGGTTAAAAGTGCATGAAAATGGCCAATTTACTCACTCTGAGTTCTCAAAAAGGGTTTCTTCACCCCGGGAAGTTAATTAAATACCATTTGGAGGCATTTAATGTTCGAGCAAAAACGGCTGATTTTCGACAAAAGAGATAACACCCCCCCATTACGTCATGCTTCAGAAATGTTGAAAATGGTCCGTTTTCAAATGTTTTATTTTTGAACGTCAGTTCACATTTGTAGGTGGATCATCAGTGTTAGAGCTAAAATTAGCATGTTTAAAGTGATTTTCATGCTTCCAGGGGCTCAGGAAGTTAATTAAATACCATTTGGAGGCATTTAATGTTCGAGCAAAAACGGCTGATTTTCGACAAAAGAGATAACACCCCCCCATTACGTCATGCTTCAGAAATGTGGAAAATGGTCCGTTTTCAAATGTTTTATTTTTGAACGTCAGTTCACATTTGTAGGTGGATCATCAGTGTTACAGCTAAAATTAGCATGTTTAAAGTGATTTTCATGCTTCCAGGGGCTCGGGAAGTTAATTAAATACCATTTGGAGGCATTTAATGTTCGAGCAAAAATGGCTGATTTTCGACAAAAGAGATAACACCCCCCCATTACGTCATGCTTCAGAAATGTGGAAAATGGTCCGTTTTCAAATGTTTTATTTTTGAACGTCAGTTCACATTTGTAGGTGGATCATCAGTGTTAGAGCTAAAATTAGCATGTTTAAAGTGATTTTCATGCTTCCAGGGGCCCAAAACACAAGATTTATGGAATGGTTAAAAGTGCATGAAAATGGCCAATTTACTCACTCTGAGTTCTCAAAAAGGGTTTCTTCACCCCGGGAAGTTAATTAAATACCATTTGGAGGCATTTAATGTTCGAGCAAAAACTGCTGATTTTCGACAAAAGAGATAACACCCCCCCATTACGTCATGCTTCAGAAATGTGGAAAATGGTCCGTTTTCAAATGTTTTATTTTTGAACGTCAGTTCACATTTGTAGGTGGATCATCAGTGTTAGAGCTAAAATTAGCATGTTTAAAGTGATTTTCATGCTTCCAGGGGCTCGGGAAGTTAATTAAATACCATTTGGAGGCATTTAATGTTCGAGCAAAAACGGCTGATTTTCGACAAAAGAGATAACACCCCCCCATTACGTCATGCTTCAGAAATGTGGAAAATGGTCCGTTTTCAAATGTTTTATTTTTGAACGTCAGTTCACATTTGTAGGTGGATCATCAGTGTTAGAGCTAAAATTAGCATGTTTAAAGTGATTTTCATGCTTCCAGGGGCCCAAAACACAAGACTTATGGAATGGTTAAAAGTGCATGAAAATGGCCAATTTACTCACTCTGAGTTCTCAAAAAGGGTTTCTTCACCCCGGGAAGTTAATTAAATACCATTTGGAGGCATTTAATGTTCGAGCAAAAACGGCTGATTTTCGACAAAAGAGATAACACCCCCCCATTACGTCATGCTTCAGAAATGTGGAAAATGGTCCGTTTTCAAATGTTTTATTTTTGAACGTCAGTTCACATTTGTAGGTGGATCATCAGTGTTAGAGCTAAAATTAGCATGTTTAAAGTGATTTTCATGCTTCCAGGGGCTCGGGAAGTTAATTAAATACCATTTGGAGGCATTTAATGTTCGAGCAAAAACGGCTGATTTTCGACAAAAGAGATAACACCCCCCCATTACGTCATGCTTCAGAAATGTGGAAAATGGTCCGTTTTCAAATGTTTTATTTTTGAACGTCAGTTCACATTTGTAGGTGGATCATCAGTGTTAGAGCTAAAATTAGCATGTTTAAAGTGATTTTCATGCTTCCAGGGGCTCGGGAAGTGAAATAAATACCATTTGGAGGCATTTAATGTTCGAGCAAAAACGGCTGATTTTCGACAAAAGAGATAACACCCCCCCATTACGTCATGCTTCAGAAATGTGGAAAATGGTCCGTTTTCAAATGTTTTATTTTTGAACGTCAGTTCACATTTGTAGGTGGATCATCAGTGTTAGAGCTAAAATTAGCATGTTTAAAGTGATTTTCATGCTTCCAGGGGCCCAAAACACAAGATTTATGGAATGGTTAAAAGTGCATGAAAATGGCCAATTTACTCACTCTGAGTTCTCAAAAAGGGTTTCTTCACCCCGGGAAGTTAATTAAATACCATTTGGAGGCATTTAATGTTCGAGCAAAAACGGCTGATTTTCGACAAAAGAGATAACACCCCCCCATTACGTCATGCTTCAGAAATGTGGAAAATGGTCCGTTTTCAAATGTTTTATTTTTGAACGTCAGTTCACATTTGTAGGTGGATCATCAGTGTTAGAGCTAAAATTAGCATGTTTAAAGTGATTTTCATGCTTCCAGGGGCTCGGGAAGCTAATTAAATACCATTTGGAGGCATTTAATGTTCGAGCAAAAACGGCTGATTTTCGACAAAAGAGATAACACCCCCCCATTACGTCATGCTTCAGAAATGTGGAAAATGGTCCGTTTTCAAATGTTTTATTTTTGAACGTCAGTTCACATTTGTAGGTGGATCATCAGTGTTAGAGCTAAAATTAGCATGTTTAAAGTGATTTTCATGCTTCCAGGGGCTCGGGAAGTTAATTAAATACCATTTGGAGGCATTTAATGTTCGAGCAAAAACGGCTGATTTTCGACAAAAGAGATAACACCCCCCCATTACGTCATGCTTCAGAAATGTGGAAAATGGTCCGTTTTCAAATGTTTTATTTTTGAACGTCAGTTCACATTTGTAGGTGGATCATCAGTGTTAGAGCTAAAATTAGCATGTTTAAAGTGATTTTCATGCTTCCAGGGGCCCAAAACACAAGATTTATGGAATGGTTAAAAGTGCATGAAAATGGCCAATTTACTCACTCTGAGTTCTCAAAAAGGGTTTCTTCACCCCGGGAAGTTAATTAATTACCATTTGGAGGCATTTAATGTTCGAGCAAAAACGGCTGATTTTCGACAAAAGAGATAACACCCCCCCATTACGTCATGCTTCAGAAATGTGGAAAATGGTCCGTTTTCAAATGTTTTATTTTTGAACGTCAGTTCACATTTGTAGGTGGATCATCAGTGTTAGAGCTAAAATTAGCATGTTTAAAGTGATTTTCATGCTTCCAGGGGCTCGGGAAGTTAATTAAATACCATTTGGAGGCATTTAATGTTCGAGCAAAAAAGGCTGATTTTCGACAAAAGAGATAACACCCCCCCATTACGTCATGCTTCAGAAATGTGGAAAATGGTCCGTTTTCAAATGTTTTATTTTTGAACGTCAGTTCACATTTGTAGGTGGATCATCAGTGTTAGAGCTAAAATTAGCATGTTTAAAGTGATTTTCATGCTTCCAGGGGCCCAAAACACAAGATTTATGGAATGGTTAAAAGTGCATGAAAATGGCCAATTTACTCACTCTGAGTTCTCAAAAAGGGTTTCTTCACCCCGGGAAGTTAATTAAATACCATTTGGAGGCATTTACTGTTCGAGCAAAAACGGCTGATTTTCGACAAAAGAGATAACACCCCCCCATTACGTCATGCTTCAGAAATGTGGAAAATGGTCTGTTTTCAAATGTTTTATTTTTGAACGTCAGTTCACATTTGTAGGTGGATCATCAGTGTTAGAGCTAAAATTAGCATGTTTAAAGTGATTTTCATGCTTCCAGGGGCTCGGGAAGTTAATTAAATACCATTTGGAGGCATTTAATGTTCGAGCAAAAACGGCTGATTTTCGACAAAAGAGATAACACCCCCCCATTACGTCATGCTTCAGAAATGTGGAAAATGGTCCGTTTTCAAATGTTTTATTTTTGAACGTCAGTTCACATTTGTAGGTGGATCATCAGTGTTAGAGCTAAAATTAGCATGTTTAAAGTGATTTTCATGCTTCCAGGGGCTCGGGAAGTTAATTAAATACCATTTGGAGGCATTTAATGTTCGAGCAAAAACGGCTGATTTTCGACAAAAGAGATAACACCCCCCCATTACGTCATGCTTCAGAAATGTGGAAAATGGTCCGTTTTCAAATGTTTTATTTTTGAACGTCAGTTCACATTTGTAGGTGGATCATCAGTGTTAGAGCTAAAATTAGCATGTTTAAAGTGATTTTCATGCTTCCAGGGGCTCGGGAAGTTAATTAAATACCATTTGGAGGCATTTAATGTTCGAGCAAAAACGGCTGATTTTCGACAAAAGAGATAACACCCCCCCCATTACGTCATGCTTTAGAAATGTGGAAAATGGTCCGTTTTCAAATGTTTTATTTTTGAACGTCAGTTCACATTTGTAGGTGGATCATCAGTGTTAGAGCTAAAATTAGCATGTTTAAAGTGATTTTCATGCTTCCAGGGGCTCGGGAAGTGAATTAAATACCATTTGGAGGCATTTAATGTTTGAGCAAAAACGGCTGATTTTCGACAAAAGAGATAACACCCCCCCATTACGTCATGCTTCAGAAATGTGGAAAATGATCCGTTTTCAAATGTTTTATTTTTGAACGTCAGTTCACATTTGTAGGTGGATCATCAGTGTTAGAGCTAAAATTAGCATGTTTAAAGTGATTTTCATGCTTCCAGGGGCTCGGGAAGTGAATTAAATACCATTTGGAGGCATTTAATGTTCGAGCAAAAACGGCTGATTTTCGACAAAAGAGATAACACCCCCCCATTACGTCATGCTTCAGAAATGTGGAAAATGGTCCGTTTTCAAATGTTTTATTTTTGAACATCAGTTCACATTTGTAGGTGGATCATCAGTGTTAGAGCTAAAATTAGCATGTTTAAAGTGATTTTCATGCTTCCAGGGGCTCGGGAAGTTAATTAAATACCATTTGGAGGCATTTAATGTTCGAGCAAAAACGGCTGATTTTCGACAAAAGAGATAACACCCCCCCATTACGTCATGCTTCAGAAATGTGGAAAATGGTCCGTTTTCAAATGTTTTTTTTTTTAACGTCAGTTCACATTTGTAGGTGGATCATCAGTGTTAGAGCTAAAATTAGCATGTTTAAAGTGATTTTCATGCTTCCAGGGGCCCAAAACACAAGATTTATGGAATGGTTAAAAGTGCATGAAAATGGCCAATTTACTCACTCTGAGTTCTCAAAAAGGGTTTCTTCACCCCGGGAAGTGAATTAAATACCATTTGGAGGCATTTAATGTTCGAGCAAAAACGGCTGATTTTCGACAAAAGAGATAACGCCCCCCCATTACGTCATGCTTCAGAAATGTGGAAAATGGTCCGTTTTCAAATGTTTTATTTTTGAACGTCAGTTCACATTTGTAGGTGGATCATCAGTGTTAGAGCTAAAATTAGCATGTTTAAAGTGATTTTCATGCTTCCAGGGGCCCAAAACACAAGATTAATGGAATGGTTAAAAGTGCATGAAAATGGCCAATTTACTCACTCTGAGTTCTCAAAAAGGGTTTCTTCACCCCGGGAAGTGAAATAAATACCATTTGGAGGCATTTAATGTTCGAGCAAAAACGGCTGATTTTCGACAAAAGAGATAACACCCCCCCATTACGTCATGCTTCAGAAATGTGGAAAATGGTCCGTTTTCAAATGTTTTATTTTTGAACGTCAGTTCACATTTGTAGGTGGATCATCAGTGTTAGAGCTAAAATTAGCATGTTTAAAGTGATTTTCATGCTTCCAGGGGCTCGGGAAGTTAATTAAATACCATTTGGAGGCATTTAATGTTCGAGCAAAAACGGCTGATTTTCGACAAAAGAGATAACACCCCCCCCATTACGTCATGCTTCAGAAATGTGGAAAATGGTCCGTTTTCAAATGTTTTATTTTTGAACGTCAGTTCACATTTGTAGGTGGATCATCAGTGTTAGAGCTAAAATTAGCATGTTTAAAGTGATTTTCATGCTTCCAGGGGCTCGGGAAGTTAATTAAATACCATTTGGAGGCATTTAATGTTCGAGCAAAAACGGCTGATTTTCGACAAAAGAGATAACACCCCCCATTACGTCATGCTTCAGAAATGTGGAAAATGGTCCGTTTTCAAATGTTTTATTTTTGAACGTCAGTTCACATTTGTAGGTGGATCATCAGTGTTAGAGCTGAAATTAGCATGTTTAAAGTGATTTTCATGCTTCCAGGGGCTCGGGAAGTTAATTGAATACCATTTGGAGGCATTTAATGTTCGAGCAAAAACGGCTGATTTTCGACAAAAGAGAGAACACCCCCCCATTACGTCATGCTTCAGAAATGTGGAAAATGGTCCGTTTTCAAATGTTTTATTTTTGAACGTCAGTTCACATTTGTAGGTGGATCATCAGTGTTAGAGCTAAAATTAGCATGTTTAAAGTGATTTTCATGCTTCCAGGGGCCCAAAACACAAGATTTATGGAATGGTTAAAAGTGCATGAAAATGGCCAATTTCCTCACTCTGAGTTCTCAAAAAGGGTTTCTTCACCCCGGGAAGTGAATTAAATACCATTTGGAGGCATTTAATGTTCGAGCAAAAACGGCTGATTTTCGACAAAAGAGATAACACCCCCCCATTACGTCATGCTTCAGAAATGTGGAAAATGGTCCGTTTTCAAATGTTTTATTTTTGACCGTCAGTTCACATTTGTAGGTGGATCATCAGTGTTAGAGCTAAAATTAGCATGTTTAAAGTGATTTTCATGCTTCCAGGGGCTCGGGAAGTGAAATAAATACCATTTGGAGGCATTTAATGTTCGAGCAAAAACGGCTGATTTTCGACAAAAGAGATAACACCCCCCCATTACGTCATGCTTCAGAAATGTGGAAAATGGTCCGTTTTCAAATGTTTTATTTTTGAACGTCAGTTCACATTTGTAGGTGGATCATCAGTGTTAGAGCTAAAATTAGCATTATTTAAAGTGATTTTCATGCGTCCAGGGGCTCGGGAAGTTAATTAAATACCATTTGGAGGCATTTAATGTTCGAGCAAAAACGGCTGATTTTCGACAAAAGAGATAACACCCCCCCATTACGTCATGCTTCAGAAATGTGGAAAATGGTCCGTTTTCAAATGTTTTATTTTTGAACGTCAGTTCACATTTGTAGGTGGATCATCAGTGTTAGAGCTAAAATTAGCATGTTTAAAGTGATTTTCATGCTTCCAGGGGCCCAAAACACAAGATTTATGGAATGGTTAAAAGTGCATGAAAATGGCCAATTTACTCACTCTGAGTTCTCAAAAAGGGTTTCTTCACCCCGGGAAGTTAATTAAATACCATTTGGAGGCATTTAATGTTCGAGCAAAAACAGCTGATTTTCGACAAAAGAGATAACACCCCCCCATTACGTCATGCTTCAGAAATGTGGAAAATGGTCAGTTTTCAAATGTTTTATTTTTGAACGTCAGTTCACATTTGTAGGTGGATCATCAGTGTTAGAGCTAAAATTAGCATGTTTAAAGTGATTTTCATGCTTCTAGGGGCTCGAGAAGTTAATTAAATACCATTTGGAGGCATTTAATGTTCGAGCAAAAACGGCTGATTTTCGACAAAAGAGATAACACCCCCCCATTACGTCATGCTTCAGAAATGTGGAAAATGGTCCGTTTTCAAATGTTTTATTTTTGAACGTCAGTTCACATTTGTAGGTGGATCATCAGTGTTAGAGCTAAAATTAGCATGTTTAAAGTGATTTTCATGCTTCCAGGGGCTCGGGAAGTGAAATAAATACCATTTGGAGGCATTTAATGTTCGAGCAAAAACGGCTGATTTTCGACAAAAGAGATAACACCCCCCCATTACGTCATGCTTCAGAAATGTGGAAAATGGTCCGTTTTCAAATGTTTTATTTTTGAACGTCAGTTCACATTTGTAGGTGGATCATCAGTGTTAGAGCTAAAATTAGCATGTTTAAAGTGATTTTCATGCTTCCAGGGGCTCGGGAAGTTAATTAAATACCATTTGGAGGCATTTAATGTTCGAGCAAAAACGGCTGATTTTCGACAAAAGAGATAACACCCCCCCCCATTACGTCATGCTTCAGAAATGTGGAAAATGGTCCGTTTTCAAATGTTTTACTTTTGAACGTCAGTTCACATTTGTAGGTGGATCATCAGTGTTAGAGCTAAAATTAGCATGTTTAAAGTGATTTTCATGCTTCCAGGGGCTCGGGAAGTTAATTAAATACCATTTGGAGGCATTTAATGTTCGAGCAAAAACGGCTGATTTTCGACAAAAGAGATAACACCCCCCCATTACGTCATGCTTCAGAAATGTGGAAAATGGTCCGTTTTCAAATGTTTTATTTTTGAACGTCAGTTCACATTTGTAGGTGGATCATCAGTGTTAGAGCTAAAATTAGCATGTTTAAAGTGATTTTCATGCTTCCAGGGGCCCAAAACACAAGATTTATGGAATGGTTAAAAGTGCATGAAAATGGCCAATTTACTCACTCTGAGTTCTCAAAAAGGGTTTCTTCACCCCGGGAAGTTAATTAAATACCATTTGGAGGCATTTAATGTTCGAGCAAAAACGGCTGATTTTCGACAAAAGAGATAACACCCCCCCATTACGTCATGCTTCAGAAATGTTGAAAATGGTCCGTTTTCAAATGTTTTATTTTTGAACGTCAGTTCACATTTGTAGGTGGATCATCAATGTTAGAGCTAAAATTAGCATGTTTAAAGTGATTTTCATGCTTCCAGGGGCTCAGGAAATTAATTAAATACCATTTGGAGGCATTTAATGTTCGAGCAAAAACGGCTGATTTTCGACAAAAGAGATAACACCCCCCCATTACGTCATGCTTCAGAAATGTGGAAAATGGTCCGTTTTCAAATGTTTTATTTTTGAACGTCAGTTCACATTTGTAGGTGGATCATCAGTGTTACAGCTAAAATTAGCATGTTTAAAGTGATTTTCATGCTTCCAGGGGCTCGGGAAGTTAATTAAATACCATTTGGAGGCATTTAATGTTCGAGCAAAAATGGCTGATTTTCGACAAAAGAGATAACACCCCCCCATTACGTCATGCTTCAGAAATGTGGAAAATGGTCCGTTTTCAAATGTTTTATTTTTGAACGTCAGTTCACATTTGTAGGTGGATCATCAGTGTTAGAGCTAAAATTAGCATGTTTAAAGTGATTTTCATGCTTCCAGGGGCCCAAAACACAAGATTTATGGAATGGTTAAAAGTGCATGAAAATGGCCAATTTACTCACTCTGAGTTCTCAAAAAGGGTTTCTTCACCCCGGGAAGTTAATTAAATACCATTTGGAGGCATTTAATGTTCGAGCAAAAACTGCTGATTTTTGACAAAAGAGATAACACCCCCCCATTACGTCATGCTTCAGAAATGTGGAAAATGGTCCGTTTTCAAATGTTTTATTTTTGAACGTCAGTTCACATTTGTAGGTGGATCATCAGTGTTAGAGCTAAAATTAGCATGTTTAAAGTGATTTTCATGCTTTCAGGGGCTCGGGAAGTTAATTAAATACCATTTGGAGGCATTTAATGTTCGAGCAAAAACGGCTGATTTTCGACAAAAGAGATAACACCCCCCCATTACGTCATGCTTCAGAAATGTGGAAAATGGTCCGTTTTCAAATGTTTTATTTTTGAACGTCAGTTCACATTTGTAGGTGGATCATCAGTGTTAGAGCTAAAATTAGCATGTTTAAAGTGATTTTCATGCTTCCAGGGGCCCAAAACACAAGATTTATGGAATGGTTAAAAGTGCATGAAAATGGCCAATTTACTCACTCTGAGTTCTCAAAAAGGGTTTCTTCACCCCGGGAAGTTAATTAAATACCATTTGGAGGCATTTAATGTTCGAGCAAAAACGGCTGATTTTCGACAAAAGAGATAACAGCCCCCCATTACGTCATGCTTCAGAAATGTGGAAAATGGTCCGTTTTCAAATGTTTTATTTTTGAACGTCAGTTCACATTTGTAGGTGGATCATCAGTGTTAGAGCTAAAATTAGCATGTTTAAAGTGATTTTCATGCTTCCAGGGGCTCGGGAAGTTAATTAAATACCATTTGGAGGCATTTAATGTTCGAGCAAAAATGGCTGATTTTCTACAAAAGAGATAACACCCCCCCATTACGTCATGCTTCAGAAATGTGGAAAATGGTCCGTTTTCAAATGTTTTATTTTTGAACGTCAGTTCACATTTGTAGGTGGATCATCAGTGTTAGAGCTAAAATTAGCATGTTTAAAGTGATTTTCATGCTTCCAGGGGCCCAAAACACAAGATTTATGGAATGGTTAAAAGTGCATGAAAATGGCCAATTTACTCACTCTGAGTTCTCAAAAAGGGTTTCTTCACCCCGGGAAGTTAATTAAATACCATTTGGAGGCATTTAATGTTCGAGCAAAAACGGCTGATTTTCGACAAAAGAGATAACACCCCCCCATTACGTCATGCTTCAGAAATGTGGAAAATGGTCCGTTTTCAAATGTTTTATTTTTGAACGTCAGTTTACATTTGTAGGTGGATCATCAGTGTTAGAGCTAAAATTAGCATGTTCAAAGTGATTTTCATGCTTCCAGGGGCTCGGGAAGTTAATTAAATACCATTTGGAGGCATTTAATGTTCGAGCAAAAACGGCTGATTTTCGACAAAAGAGATAACACCCCCCCATTACGTCATGCTTCAGAAATGTGGAAAATGGTCCGTTTTCAAATGTTTTATTTTTGAACGTCAGTTCACATTTGTAGGTGGATCATCAGTGTTAGAGCTAAAATTAGCATGTTTAAAGTGATTTTCATGCTTCCAGGGGCCCAAAACACAAGATTTATGGAATGGTTAAAAGTGCATGAAAATGGCCAATTTACTCACTCTGAGTTCTCAAAAAGGGTTTCTTCACCCCGGGAAGTTAATTAAATACCATTTGGAGGCATTTAATGTTCGAGCAAAAACTGCTGATTTTCGACAAAAGAGATAACACCCCCCCATTACGTCATGCTTCAGAAATGTGGAAAATGGTCCGTTTTCAAATGTTTTATTTTTGAACGTCAGTTCACATTTGTAGGTGGATCATCAGTGTTAGAGCTAAAATTAGCATGTTTAAAGTGATTTTCATGCTTCCAGGGGCTCGGGAAGTTAATTAAATACCATTTGGAGGCATTTAATGTTCGAGCAAAAACGGCTGATTTTCGGCAAAAGAGATAAACCCCCCCATTACGTCATGCTTCAGAAATGTGGAAAATGGTCCGTTTTCAAATGTTTTATTTTTGAACGTCAGTTCACATTTGTAGGTGGATCATCAGTGTTAGAGCTAAAATTAGCAAGTTTAAAGTGATTTTCATGCTTCCAGGGGCCCAAAACACAAGATTTATGGAATGGTTAAAAGTGCATGAAAATGGCCAATTTACTCACTCTGAGTTCTCAAAAAGGGTTTCTTCACCCCGGGAAGTTAATTAAATACCATTTGGAGGCATTTAATGTTCGAGCAAAAACGGCTGATTTTCGACAAAAGAGATAACACCCCCCCATTACGTCATGCTTCAGAAATGTGGAAAATGGTCCGTTTTCAAATGTTTTATTTTTGAACGTCAGTTCACATTTGTAGGTGGATCATCAGTGTTAGAGCTAAAATTAGCATGTTTAAAGTGATTTTCATGCTTCCAGGGGCTCGGGAAGTTAATTAAATACCATTTGGAGGCATTTAATGTTTGAGCAAAAACGGCTGATTTTCGACAAAAGAGATAACATCCCCCCATTACGTCATGCTTCAGAAATGTGGAAAATGGTCCGTTTTCAAATGTTTTATTTTTGAACGTCAGTTCACATTTGTAGGTGGATCATCAGTGTTAGAGCTAAAATTAGCATGTTTAAAGTGATTTTCATGCTTCCAGGGGCTCTGGAAGTAAAATAAATACCATTTGGAGGCATATAATGTTCGAGCAAAAACGGCTGATTTTCGACAAAAGAGATAACACCCCCCATTACGTCATGCTTCAGAAATGTGGAAAATGGTCCGTTTTCAAATGTTTTATTTTTGAACGTCAGTTCACATTTGTAGGTGGATCATCAGTGTTAGAGCTAAAATTAGCATGTTTAAAGTGATTTTCATGCTTCCAGGGGCTCGGGAAGTTAATTAAATACCATTTGGAGGCATTTAATGTTCGAGCAAAAACGGCTGATTTTCGACAAAAGAGATAACACCCCCCCATTACGTCATGCTTCAGAAATGTGGAAAATGGTCCGTTTTCAAATGTTTTATTTTTGAACGTCAGTTCACATTTGTAGGTGGATCATCAGTGTTAGAGCTAAAATTAGCATGTTTAAAGTGATTTTCATGCTTCCAGGGGCTCGGGAAGTTAATTAAATACCATTTGGAGGCATTTAATGTTCGAGCAAAAACGGCTGATTTTCGACAAAAGAGATAAACCCCCCCATTACGTCATGCTTCAGAAATGTGGAAAATGGTCCGTTTTCAAATGTTTTATTTTTGAACGTCAGTTCACATTTGTAGGTGGATCATCAGTGTTAGAGCTAAAATTAGCAAGTTTAAAGTGATTTTCATGCTTCCAGGGGCCCAAAACACAAGATTTATGGAATGGTTAAAAGTGCATGAAAATGGCCAATTTACTCACTCTGAGTTCTCAAAAAGGGTTTCTTCATCCCGGGAAGTTAATTAAATACCATTTGGAGGCATTTAATGTTCGAGCAAAAACGGCTGATTTTCGACAAAAGAGATAACACCCCCCCATTACGTCATGCTTCAGAAATGTGGAAAATGGTCCGTTTTCAAATGTTTTATTTTTGAACGTCAGTTCACATTTGTAGGTGGATCATCAGTGTTAGAGCTAAAATTAGCATGTTTAAAGTGATTTTCATGCTTCCAGGGGCTCGGGAAGTTAATTAAATACCATTTGGAGGCATTTAATGTTTGAGCAAAAACGGCTGATTTTCGACAAAAGAGATAACATCCCCCCATTACGTCATGCTTCAGAAATGTGGAAAATGGTCCGTTTTCAAATGTTTTATTTTTGAACGTCAGTTCACATTTGTAGGTGGATCATCAGTGTTAGAGCTAAAATTAGCATGTTTAAAGTGATTTTCATGCTTCCAGGGGCTCTGGAAGTAAAATAAATACCATTTGGAGGCATATAATGTTCGAGCAAAAACGGCTGATTTTCGACAAAAGAGATAACACCCCCCATTACGTCATGCTTCAGAAATGTGGAAAATGGTCCGTTTTCAAATGTTTTATTTTTGAACGTCAGTTCACATTTGTAGGTGGATCATCAGTGTTAGAGCTAAAATTAGCATGTTTAAAGTGATTTTCATGCTTCCAGGGGCTCGGGAAGTTAATTAAATACCATTTGGAGGCATTTAATGTTCGAGCAAAAACGGCTGATTTTCGACAAAAGAGATAACACCCCCCCATTACGTCATGCTTCAGAAATGTGGAAAATGGTCCGTTTTCAAATGTTTTATTTTTGAACGTCAGTTCACATTTGTAGGTGGATCATCAGTGTTAGAGCTAAAATTAGCATGTTTAAAGTGATTTTCATGCTTCCAGGGGCTCGGGAAGTTAATTAAATACCATTTGGAGGCATTTAATGTTCGAGCAAAAACGGCTGATTTTCGACAAAAGAGATAACACCCCCCCATTACGTCATGCTTCAGAAATGTGGAAAATGGTCCGTTTTCAAATGTTTTATTTTTGAACGTCAGTTCACATTTGTAGGTGGATCATCAGTGTTAGAGCTAAAATTAGCATGTTTAAAGTGATTTTCATGCTTCCAGGGGCCCAAAACACAAGATTTATGGAATGGTTAAAAGTGCATGAAAATGGCCAATTTACTCACTCTGAGTTCTCAAAAAGGGTTTCTTCACCCCGGGAAGTTAATTAAATACCATTTGGAGGCATTTAATGTTCGAGCAAAAACTGCTGATTTTCGACAAAAGAGATAACACCCCCCCATTACGTCATGCTTCAGAAATGTGGAAAATGGTCCGTTTTCAAATGTTTTATTTTTGAACGTCAGTTCACATTTGTAGGTGGATCATCAGTGTTAGAGCTAAAATTAGCATGTTTAAAGTGATTTTCATGCTTCCAGGGGCTCGGGAAGTTAATTAAATACCATTTGGAGGCATTTAATGTTCGAGCAAAAACGGCTGATTTTCGACAAAAGAGATAACATCCCCCCATTACGTCATGCTTCAGAAATGTGGAAAATGGTCCGTTTTCAAATGTTTTATTTTTGAACGTCAGTTCACATTTGTAGGTGGATCATCAGTGTTAGAGCTAAAATTAGCATGTTTAAAGTGATTTTCATGCTTCCAGGGGCTCGGGAAGCTAATTAAATACCATTTGGAGGCATTTAATGTTCGAGCAAAAACGGCTGATTTTCGACAAAAGAGATAACACCCCCCCATTACGTCATGCTTCAGAAATGTGGAAAATGGTCCGTTTTCAAATGTTTTATTTTTGAACGTCAGTTCACATTTGTAGGTGGATCATCAGTGTTAGAGCTAAAATTAGCATGTTTAAAGTTATTTTCATGCTTCCAGGGGCTCGGGAAGTTAATTAAATACCATTTGGAGGCATTTAATGTTCGAGCAAAAACGGCTGATTTTCGACAAAAGAGATAACACCCCCCCATTACGTCATGCTTCAGAAATGTGGAAAATGGTCCGTTTTCAAATGTTTTATTTTTGAACGTCAGTTCACATTTGTAGGTGGATCATCAGTGTTAGAGCTAAAATTAGCATGTTTAAAGTTATTTTCATGCTTCCAGGGGCTCGGGAAGTTAATTAAATACCATTTGGAGGCATTTAATGTTCGAGCAAAAACGGCTGATTTTCGACAAAAGAGATAACACCCCCCCATTACGTCATGCTTCAGAAATGTGGAAAATGGTCCGTTTTCAAATGTTTTATTTTTGAACGTCAGTTCACATTTGTAGGTGGATCATCAGTGTTAGAGCTAAAATTAGCATGTTTAAAGTGATTTTCATGCTTCCAGGGGCCCAAAACACAAGATTTATGGAATGGTTAAAAGTGCATGAAAATGGCCAATTTACTCACTCTGAGTTCTCAAAAAGGGTTTCTTCACCCCGGGAAGTTAATTAAATACCATTTGGAGGCATTTAATGTTCGAGCAAAAACGGCTGATTTTCGACAAAAGAGATAACACCCCCCCATTACGTCATGCTTCAGAAATGTGGAAAATGGTCCGTTTTCAAATGTTTTATTTTTGAACGTCAGTTCACATTTGTAGGTGGATCATCAGTGTTAGAGCTAAAATTAGCATGTTTAAAGTGATTTTCATGCTTCCAGGGGCTCGGGAAGTTAATTAAATACCATTTGGAGGCATTTAATGTTCGAGCAAAAACGGCTGATTTTCGACAAAAGAGATAACACCCCCCCATTACGTCATGCTTCAGAAATGTGGAAAATGGTCCGTTTTCAAATGTTTTATTTTTGAACGTCAGTTCACATTTGTAGGTGGATCATCAGTGTTAGAGCTAAAATTAGCATGTTTAAAGTGATTTTCATGCTTCCAGGGGCTCGGGAAGTGAAATAAATACCATTTGGAGGCATTTAATGTTCGAGCAAAAACGGCTGATTTTCGACAAAAGAGATAACACCCCCCCATTACGTCATGCTTCAGAAATGTGGAAAATGGTCCGTTTCAAATGTTTTATTTTTGAACGTCAGTTCACATTTGTAGGTGGATCATCAGTGTTAGAGCTAAAATTAGCATGTTTAAAGTGATTTTCATGCTTCCAGGGGCCCAAAACACAAGATTTATGGAATGGTTAAAAGTGCATGAAAATGGCCAATTTACTCACTCTGAGTTCTCAAAAAGGGTTTCTTCACCCCGGGAAGTTAATTAAATACCATTTGGAGGCATTTAATGTTCGAGCAAAAACGGCTGATTTTCGACAAAAGAGATAACACCCCCCCATTACGTCATGCTTCAGAAATGTGGAAAATGGTCCGTTTTCAAATGTTTTATTTTTGAACGTCAGTTCACATTTGTAGGTGGATCATCAGTGTTAGAGCTAAAATTAGCATGTTTAAAGTGATTTTCATGCTTCCAGGGGCTCGGGAAGCTAATTAAATACCATTTGGAGGCATTTAATGTTCGAGCAAAAACGGCTGATTTTCGACAAAAGAGATAACACCCCCCCTTACGTCATGCTTCAGAAATGTGGAAAATGGTCCGTTTTCAAATGTTTTATTTTTGAACGTCAGTTCACATTTGTAGGTGGATCATCAGTGTTAGAGCTAAAATTAGCATGTTTAAAGTGATTTTCATGCTTCCAGGGGCTCGGGAAGTTAATTAAATACCATTTGGAGGCATTTAATGTTCGAGCAAAAACGGCTGATTTTCGACAAAAGAGATAACACCCCCCCATTACGTCATGCTTCAGAAATGTGGAAAATGGTCCGTTTTCAAATGTTTTATTTTTGAACGTCAGTTCACATTTGTAGGTGGATCATCAGTGTTAGAGCTAAAATTAGCATGTTTAAAGTGATTTTCATGCTTCCAGGGGCCCAAAACACAAGATTTATGGAATGGTTAAAAGTGCATGAAAATGGCCAATTTACTCACTCTGAGTTCTCAAAAAGGGTTTCTTCACCCCGGGAAGTTAATTAAATACCATTTGGAGGCATTTAATGTTCGAGCAAAAACGGCTGATTTTCGACAAAAGAGATAACACCCCCCCATTACGTCATGCTTCAGAAATGTGGAAAATGGTCCATTTTCAAATGTTTTATTTTTGAACGTCAGTTCACATTTGTAGGTGGATCATCAGTGTTAGAGCTAAAATTAGCATGTTTAAAGTGATTTTCATGCTTCCAGGGGCTCGGGAAGTTAATTAAATACCATTTGGAGGCATTTAATGTTCGAGCAAAAACGGCTGATTTTCGACAAAAGAGATAACACCCCCCCATTACGTCATGCTTCAGAAATGTGGAAAATGGTCCGTTTTCAAATGTTTTATTTTTGAACGTCAGTTCACATTTGTAGGTGGATCATCAGTGTTAGAGCTAAAATTAGCATGTTTAAAGTGATTTTCATGCTTCCAGGAGCCCAAAACACAAGATTTATGGAATGGTTAAAAGTGCATGAAAATGGCCAATTTACTCACTCTGAGTTCTCAAAAAGGGTTTCTTCACCCCGGGAAGTTAATTAAATACCATTTGGAGGCATTTAATGTTCGAGCAAAAACGGCTGATTTTCGACAAAAGAGATAACACCCCCCCATTACGTCATGCTTCAGAAATGTGGAAAATGGTCCGTTTTCAAATGTTTTATTTTTGAACGTCAGTTCACATTTGTAGGTGGATCATCAGTGTTAGAGCTAAAATTAGCATGTTTAAAGTGATTTTCATGCTTCCAGGGGCCCAAAACACAAGATTTATGGAATGGTTAAAAGTGCATGAAAATGGCCAATTTACTCACTCTGAGTTCTCAAAAAGGGTTTCTTCACCCCGGGAAGTTAATTAAATACCATTTGGAGGCATTTAATGTTCGAGCAAAAACGGCTGATTTTCGACAAAAGAGATAACACCCCCCCATTACGTCATGCTTCAGAAATGTGGAAAATGGTCCGTTTTCAAATGTTTTATTTTTGAACGTCAGTTCACATTTGTAGGTGGATCATCAGTGTTAGAGCTAAAATTAGCATGTTCAAAGTGATTTTCATGCTTCCAGGGGCTCGGGAAGGTAATTAAATACCATTTGGAGGCATTTAATGTTCGAGCAAAAACGGCTGATTTTCGACAAAAGAGATAACACCCCCCCATTACGTCATGCTTCAGAAATGTGGAAAATGGTCCGTTTTCAAATGTTTTATTTTTGAACGTCAGTTCACATTTGTAGGTGGATCATCAGTGTTAGAGCTAAAATTAGCATGTTTAAAGTGATTTTCATGCTTCCAGGGGCTCGGGAAGTAAAATAAATACCATTTGGAGGCATTTAATGTTCGAGCAAAAACGGCTGATTTTCGACAAAAGAGATAACACCCCCCCATTACGTCATGCTTCAGAAATGTGGAAAATGGTCAGTTTTCAAATGTTTTATTTTTGAACGTCAGTTCACATTTGTAGGTGGATCATCAGTGTTAGAGCTAAAATTAGCATGTTTAAAGTGATTTTCATGCTTCCAGGGGCTCGGGAAGTTAATTAAATACCATTTGGAGGCATTTAATGTTCGAGCAAAAACGGCTGATTTTCGACAAAAGAGATAACACCCCCCCATTACGTCATGCTTCAGAAATGTGGAAAATGGTCCGTTTTCAAATGTTTTATTTTTGAACGTCAGTTCACATTTGTAGGTGGATCATCAGTGTTAGAGCTAAAATTAGCATGTTTAAAGTGATTTTCATGCTTCCAGGGGCTCGGGAAGTTAATTAAATACCATTTGGAGGCATTTAATGTTCGAGCAAAAACGGCTGATTTTCGACAAAAGAGATAACACCCCCCCATTACGTCATGCTTCAGAAATGTGGAAAATGGTCCGTTTTCAAATGTTTTATTTTTGAACGTCAGTTCACATTTGTAGGTGGATCATCAGTGTTAGAGCTAAAATTAGCATGTTTAAAGTGATTTTCATGCTTCCAGGGGCCCAAAACACAAGATTTATGGAATGGTTAAAAGTGCATGAAAATGGCCAATTTACTCACTCTGAGTTCTCAAAAAGGGTTTCTTCACCCCGGGAAGTTAATTAAATACCATTTGGAGGCATTTAATGTTCGAGCAAAAACGGCTGATTTTCGACAAAAGAGATAACACCCCCCCATTACGTCATGCTTCAGAAATGTGGAAAATGGTCCGTTTTCAAATGTTTTATTTTTGAACGTCAGTTCACATTTGTAGGTGGATCATCAGTGTTAGAGCTAAAATTAGCATGTTTAAAGTGATTTTCATGCTTCCAGGGGCTCGGGAAGGTAATTAAATACCATTTGGAGGCATTTAATGTTCGAGCAAAAACGGCTGATTTTCGACAAAAGAGATAACACCCCCCCATTACGTCATGCTTCAGAAATGTGGAAAATGGTCCGTTTTCAAATGTTTTATTTTTGAACGTCAGTTCACATTTGTAGGTGGATCATCAGTGTTAGAGCTAAAATTAGCATGTTTAAAGTGATTTTCATGCTTCCAGGGGCTCGGGAAGTTAATTAAATACCATTTGGAGGCATTTAATGTTCGAGCAAAAACGGCTGATTTTCGACAAAAGAGATAACGCCCCCCCCATTACGTCATGCTTCAGAAATGTGGAAAATGGTCCGTTTTCAAATGTTTTATTTTTGAACGTCAGTTCACATTTGTAGGTGGATCATCAGTGTTAGAGCTAAAATTAGCATGTTTAAAGTGATTTTCATGCTTCCAGGGGCTCGGGAAGTTAATTAAATACCATTTGGAGGCATTTAATGTTCGAGCAAAAACGGCTGATTTTCGACAAAAGAGATAACACCCCCCCATTACGTCATGCTTCAGAAATGTGGAAAATGGTCCGTTTTCAAATGTTTTATTTTTGAACGTCAGTTCACATTTGTAGGTGGATCATCAGTGTTAGAGCTAAAATTAGCATGTTTAAAGTGATTTTCATGCTTCCAGGAGCCCAAAACACAAGATTTATGGAATGGTTAAAAGTGCATGAAAATGGCCAATTTACTCACTCTGAGTTCTCAAAAAGGGTTTCTTCACCCCGGGAAGTTAATTAAATACCATTTGGAGGCATTTAATGTTCGAGCAAAAACGGCTGATTTTCGACAAAAGAGATAACACCCCCCCATTACGTCATGCTTCAGAAATGTGGAAAATGGTCCGTTTTCAAATGTTTTATTTTTGAACGTCAGTTCACATTTGTAGGTGGATCATCAGTGTTAGAGCTAAAATTAGCATGTTTAAAGAGATTTTCATGCTTCCAGGGGCCCAAAACACAAGATTTATGGAATGGTTAAAAGTGCATGAAAATGGCCAATTTACTCACTCTGAGTTCTCAAAAAGGGTTTCTTCACCCCGGGAAGTTAATTAAATACCATTTGGAGGCATTTAATGTTCGAGCAAAAACGGCTGATTTTCGACAAAAGAGATAACACCCCCCCATTACGTCATGCTTCAGAAATGTGGAAAATGGTCCGTTTTCAAATGTTTTATTTTTGAACGTCAGTTCACATTTGTAGGTGGATCATCAGTGTTAGAGCTAAAATTAGCATGTTCAAAGTGATTTTCATGCTTCCAGGGGCTCGGGAAGGTAATTAAATACCATTTGGAGGCATTTAATGTTCGAGCAAAAACGGCTGATTTTCGACAAAAGAGATAACACCCCCCCATTACGTCATGCTTCAGAAATGTGGAAAATGGTCCGTTTTCAAATGTTTTATTTTTGAACGTCAGTTCACATTTGTAGGTGGATCATCAGTGTTAGAGCTAAAATTAGCATGTTTAAAGTGATTTTCATGCTTCCAGGGGCTCGGGAAGTAAAATAAATACCATTTGGAGGCATTTAATGTTCGAGCAAAAACGGCTGATTTTCGACAAAAGAGATAACACCCCCCCATTACGTCATGCTTCAGAAATGTGGAAAATGGTCCGTTTTCAAATGTTTTATTTTTGAACGTCAGTTCACATTTGTAGGTGGATCATCAGTGTTAGAGCTAAAATTAGCATGTTTAAAGTGATTTTCATGCTTCCAGGGGCTCGGGAAGTTAATTAAATACCATTTGGAGGCATTTAATGTTCGAGCAAAAACGGCTGATTTTCGACAAAAGAGATAACACCCCCCCATTACGTCATGCTTCAGAAATGTGGAAAATGGTCCGTTTTCAAATGTTTTATTTTTGAACGTCAGTTCACATTTGTAGGTGGATCATCAGTGTTAGAGCTAAAATTAGCATGTTTAAAGTGATTTTCATGCTTCCAGGGGCTCGGGAAGTTAATTAAATACCATTTGGAGGCATTTAATGTTCGAGCAAAAACGGCTGATTTTCGACAAAAGAGATAACACCCCCCATTACGTCATGCTTCAGAAATGTGGAAAATGGTCCGTTTTCAAATGTTTTATTTTTGAACGTCAGTTCACATTTGTAGGTGGATCATCAGTGTTAGAGCTAAAATTAGCATGTTTAAAGTGATTTTCATGCTTCCAGGGGCCCAAAACACAAGATTTATGGAATGGTTAAAAGTGCATGAAAATGGCCAATTTACTCACTCTGAGTTCTCAAAAAGGGTTTCTTCACCCCGGGAAGTTAATTAAATACCATTTGGAGGCATTTAATGTTCGAGCAAAAACGGCTGATTTTCGACAAAAGAGATAACACCCCCCCATTACGTCATGCTTCAGAAATGTGGAAAATGGTCCGTTTTCAAATGTTTTATTTTTGAACGTCAGTTCACATTTGTAGGTGGATCATCAGTGTTAGAGCTAAAATTAGCATGTTTAAAGTGATTTTCATGCTTCCAGGGGCTCGGGAAGGTAATTAAATACCATTTGGAGGCATTTAATGTTCGAGCAAAAACGGCTGATTTTCGACAAAAGAGATAACACCCCCCCCATTACGTCATGCTTCAGAAATGTGGAAAATGGTCCGTTTTCAAATGTTTTATTTTTGAACGTCAGTTCACATTTGTAGGTGGATCACCAGTGTTAGAGCTAAAATTAGCATGTTTAAAGTGATTTTCATGCTTCCAGGGGCTCGGGAAGTTAATTAAATACCATTTGGAGGCATTTAATGTTCGAGCATAAACGGCTGATTTTCGACAAAAGAGATAACACCCCCCCATTACGTCATGCTTCAGAAATGTGGAAAATGGTCCGTTTTCAAATGTTTTATTTTTGAACGTCAGTTCACATTTGTAGGTGGATCATCAGTGTTAGAGCTAAAATTAGCATGTTTAAAGTGATTTTCATGCTTCCAGGGGCTCAGGAAGTTAATTAAATACCATTTGGAGGCATTTAATGTTCGAGCAAAAACGGCTGATTTTCGACAAAAGAGATAACACCCCCCCATTACGTCATGCTTCAGAAATGTGGAAAATGGTCCGTTTTCAAATGTTTTATTTTTGAACGTCAGTTCACATTTGTAGGTGGATCATCAGTGTTAGAGCTAAAATTAGCATGTTTAAAGTGATTTTCATGCTTCCAGGGGCCCAAAACACAAGATTTATGGAATGGTTAAAAGTGCATGAAAATGGCCAATTTACTCACTCTGAGTTCTCAAAAAGGGTTTCTTCACCCCGGGAAGTTAATTAAATACCATTTGGAGGCATTTAATGTTCGAGCAAAAACGGCTGATTTTCGACAAAAGAGATAACACCCACCCCATTACGTCATGCTTCAGAAATGTGGAAAATGGTCCGTTTTCAAATGTTTTATTTTTGAACGTCAGTTCACATTTGTAGGTGGATCATCAGTGTTAGAGCTAAAATTAGCATGTTTAAAGTGATTTTCATGCTTCCAGGGGCTCGGGAAGTTAATTAAATACCATTTGGAGGCATTTATTGTTCGAGCAAAAACGGCTGATTTTCGACAAAAGAGATAACACCCCCCCATTACGTCATGCTTCAGAAATGTGGAAAATGGTCCGTTTTCAAATGTTTTATTTTTGAACGTCAGTTCACATTTGTAGGTGGATCATCAGTGTTAGAGCTAAAATTAGCATGTTTAAAGTGATTTTCATGCTTCCAGGGGCCCAAAACACAAGATTTATGGAATGGTTAAAAGTGCATGAAAATGGCCAATTTACTCACTCTGAGTTCTCAAAAAGGGTTTCTTCACCCCGGGAAGTTAATTAAATACCATTTGGAGGCATTTAATGTTCGAGCAAAAACGGCTGATTTTC
The DNA here is from genome assembly GCF_964263255.1 of Lissotriton vulgaris. Classification (NCBI taxonomy): domain Eukaryota; kingdom Metazoa; phylum Chordata; class Amphibia; order Caudata; family Salamandridae; genus Lissotriton; species Lissotriton vulgaris. The sequence goes on along the minus strand of NW_028247649.1, from coordinate 40,657 downwards.
GACAAAAGAGATAACACCCCCCCATTACGTCATGCTTCAGAAATGTGGAAAATGGTCCGTTTTCAAATGTTTTATTTTTGAACGTCAGTTCACATTTGTAGGTGGATCATCAGTGTTAGAGCTAAAATTAGCATGTTTAAAGTGATTTTCATGCTTCCAGGGGCTCGGGAAGTTAATTAAATACCATTTGGAGGCATTTAATGTTCGAGCAAAAACGGCTGATTTTCGACAAAAGAGATAACACCCCCCCATTACGTCATGCTTCAGAAATGTGGAAAATGGTCCGTTTTCAAATGTTTTATTTTTGAACGTCAGTTCACATTTGTAGGTGGATCATCAGTGTTAGAGCTAAAATTAGCATGTTTAAAGTGATTTTCATGCTTCCAGGGGCTCGGGAAGGTAATTAAATACCATTTGGAGGCATTTAATGTTCGAGCAAAAACGGCTGATTTTCGACAAAAGAGATAACACCCCCCCATTACGTCATGCTTCAGAAATGTGGAAAATGGTCCGTTTTCAAATGTTTTATTTTTGAACGTCAGTTCACATTTGTAGGTGGATCATCAGTGTTAGAGCTAAAATTAGCATGTTTAAAGTGATTTTCATGCTTCCAGGGGCTCGGGAAGTTAATTAAATACCATTTGGAGGCATTTAATGTTCGAGCAAAAACGGCTGATTTTCGACAAAAGAGATAACACCCCCCCATTACGTCATGCTTCAGAAATGTGGAAAATGGTCCGTTTTCAAATGTTTTATTTTTGAACGTCAGTTCACATTTGTAGGTGGATCATCAGTGTTAGAGCTAAAATTAGCATGTTTAAAGTGATTTTCATGCTTCCAGGGGCTCGGGAAGTTAATTAAATACCATTTGGAGGCATTTAATGTTCGAGCAAAAACGGCTGATTTTCGACAAAAGAGATAACACCCCCCCATTACGTCATGCTTCAGAAATGTGGAAAATGGTCCGTTTTCAAATGTTTTATTTTTGAACGTCAGTTCACATTTGTAGGTGGATCATCAGTGTTAGAGCTAAAATTAGCATGTTTAAAGTGATTTTCATGCTTCCAGGAGCCCAAAACACAAGATTTATGGAATGGTTAAAAGTGCATGAAAATGGCCAATTTACTCACTCTGAGTTCTCAAAAAGGGTTTCTTCACCCCGGGAAGTTAATTAAATACCATTTGGAGGCATTTAATGTTCGAGCAAAAACGGCTGATTTTCGACAAAAGAGATAACACCCCCCCATTACGTCATGCTTCAGAAATGTGGAAAATGGTCCGTTTTCAAATGTTTTATTTTTGAACGTCAGTTCACATTTGTAGGTGGATCATCAGTGTTAGAGCTAAAATTAGCATGTTTAAAGTGATTTTCATGCTTCCAGGGGCCCAAAACACAAGATTTATGGAATGGTTAAAAGTGCATGAAAATGGCCAATTTACTCACTCTGAGTTCTCAAAAAGGGTTTCTTCACCCCGGGAAGTTAATTAAATACCATTTGGAGGCATTTAATGTTCGAGCAAAAACGGCTGATTTTCGACAAAAGAGATAACACCCCCCCATTACGTCATGCTTCAGAAATGTGGAAAATGGTCCGTTTTCAAATGTTTTCTTTTTGAACGTCAGTTCACATTTGTAGGTGGATCATCAGTGTTAGAGCTAAAATTAGCATGTTCAAAGTGATTTTCATGCTTCCAGGGGCTCGGGAAGGTAATTAAATACCATTTGGAGGCATTTAATGTTCGAGCAAAAACGGCTGATTTTCGACAAAAGAGATAACACCCCCCCATTACGTCATGCTTCAGAAATGTGGAAAATGGTCCGTTTTCAAATGTTTTATTTTTGAACGTCAGTTCACATTTGTAGGTGGATCATCAGTGTTAGAGCTAAAATTAGCATGTTTAAAGTGATTTTCATGCTTCCAGGGGCTCGGGAAGTAAAATAAATACCATTTGGAGGCATTTAATGTTCGAGCAAAAACGGCTGATTTTCGACAAAAGAGATAACACCCCCCCATTACGTCATGCTTCAGAAATGTGGAAAATGGTCCGTTTTCAAATGTTTTATTTTTGAACGTCAGTTCACATTTGTAGGTGGATCATCAGTGTTAGAGCTAAAATTAGCATGTTTAAAGTGATTTTCATGCTTCCAGGGGCTCGGGAAGTTAATTAAATACCATTTGGAGGCATTTAATGTTCGAGCAAAAACGGCTGATTTTCGACAAAAGAGATAACACCCCCCCATTACGTCATGCTTCAGAAATGTGGAAAATGGTCCGTTTTCAAATGTTTTATTTTTGAACGTCAGTTCACATTTGTAGGTGGATCATCAGTGTTAGAGCTAAAATTAGCATGTTTAAAGTGATTTTCATGCTTCCAGGGGCTCTGGAAGTTAATTAAATACCATTTGGAGGCATTTAATGTTCGAGCAAAAACGGCTGATTTTCGACAAAAGAGATAACACCCCCCCATTACGTCATGCTTCAGAAATGTGGAAAATGGTCCGTTTTCAAATGTTTTATTTTTGAACGTCAGTTCACATTTGTAGGTGGATCATCAGTGTTAGAGCTAAAATTAGCATGTTTAAAGTGATTTTTATGCTTCCAGGGGCCCAAAACACAAGATTTATGGAATAGTTAAAAGTGCATGAAAATGGCCAATTTACTCACTCTGAGTTCTCAAAAAGGGTTTCTTCACCCCGGGAAGTTAATTAAATACCATTTGGAGGCATTTAATGTTCGAGCAAAAACGGCTGATTTTCGACAAAAGAGATAACACCCCCCCATTACGTCATGCTTCAGAAATGTGGAAAATGGTCCGTTTTCAAATGTTTTATTTTTGAACGTCAGTTCACATTTGTAGGTGGATCATCAGTGTTAGAGCTAAAATTAGCATGTTTAAAGTGATTTTCATGCTTCCAGGGGCTCGGGAAGGTAATTAAATACCATTTGGAGGCATTTAATGTTCGAGCAAAAACGGCTGATTTTCGACAAAAGAGATAACACCCCCCCATTACGTCATGCTTCAGAAATGTGGAAAATGGTCCGTTTTCAAATGTTTTATTTTTGAACGTCAGTTCACATTTGTAGGTGGATCACCAGTGTTAGAGCTAAAATTAGCATGTTTAAAGTGATTTTCATGCTTCCAGGGGCTCGGGAAGTTAATTAAATACCATTTGGAGGCATTTAATGTTCGAGCAAAAACGGCTGATTTTCGACAAAAGAGATAACACCCCCCCATTACGTCATGCTTCAGAAATGTGGAAAATGGTCCGTTTTCAAATGTTTTATTTTTGAACGTCAGTTCACATTTGTAGGTGGATCATCAGTGTTAGAGCTAAAATTAGCATGTTTAAAGTGATTTTCATGCTTCCAGGGGCTCGGGAAGTTAATTAAATACCATTTGGAGGCATTTAATGTTCGAGCAAAAACGGCTGATTTTCGACAAAAGAGATAACACCCCCCCCATTACGTCATGCTTCAGAAATGTGGAAAATGGTCCGTTTTCAAATGTTTTATTTTTGAACGTCAGTTCACATTTGTAGGTGGATCATCAGTGTTAGAGCTAAAATTAGCATGTTTAAAGTGATTTTCATGCTTCCAGGGGCTCGGGAAGTTAATTAAATACCATTTGGAGGCATTTATTGTTCGAGCAAAAACGGCTGATTTTCGACAAAAGAGATAACACCCCCCCATTACGTCATGCTTCAGAAATGTGGAAAATGGTCCGTTTTCAAATGTTTTATTTTTGAACGTCAGTTCACATTTGTAGGTGGATCATCAGTGTTAGAGCTAAAATTAGCATGTTTAAAGTGATTTTCATGCTTCCAGGGGCCCAAAACACAAGATTTATGGAATGGTTAAAAGTGCATGAAAATGGCCAATTTACTCACTCTGAGTTCTCAAAAAGGGTTTCTTCACCCCGGGAAGTTAATTAAATACCATTTGGAGGCATTTAATGTTCGAGCAAAAACGGCTGATTTTCGACAAAAGAGATAACACCCCCCCATTACGTCATGCTTCAGAAATGTGGAAAATGGTCCGTTTTCAAATGTTTTATTTTTGAACGTCAGTTCACATTTGTAGGTGGATCATCAGTGTTAGAGCTAAAATTAGCATGTTTAAAGTGATTTTCATGCTTCCAGGGGCTCGGGAAGTTAATTAAATACCATTTGGAGGCATTTAATGTTCGAGCAAAAACGGCTGATTTTCGACAAAAGAGATAACACCCCCCCATTACGTCATGCTTCAGAAATGTGGAAAATGGTCCGTTTTCAAATGTTTTATTTTTGAACGTCAGTTCACATTTGTAGGTGGATCATCAGTGTTAGAGCTAAAATTAGCATGTTTAAAGTGATTTTCATGCTTCCAGGGGCTCGGGAAGTAAAATAAATACCATTTGGAGGCATTTAATGTTCGAGCAAAAACGGCTGATTTTCGACAAAAGAGATAACACCCCCCCATTACGTCATGCTTCAGAAATGTGGAAAATGGTCCGTTTTCAAATGTTTTATTTTTGAACGTCAGTTCACATTTGTAGGTGGATCATCAGTGTTAGAGCTAAAATTAGCATGTTTAAAGTGATTTTCATGCTTCCAGGGGCTCGGGAAGTTAATTAAATACCATTTGGAGGCATTTAATGTTCGAGCAAAAACGGCTGATTTTCGACAAAAGAGATAACACCCCCCCATTACGTCATGCTTCAGAAATGTGGAAAATGGTCCGTTTTCAAATGTTTTATTTTTGAACGTCAGTTCACATTTGTAGGTGGATCATCAGTGTTAGAGCTAAAATTAGCATGTTTAAAGTGATTTTCATGCTTCCAGGGGCTCGGGAAGTTAATTAAATACCATTTGGAGGCATTTAATGTTCGAGCAAAAACGGCTGATTTTCAACAAAAGAGATAACACCCCCCCATTACGTCATGCTTCAGAAATGTGGAAAATGGTCCGTTTTCAAATGTTTTATTTTTGAACGTCAGTTCACATTTGTAGGTGGATCATCAGTGTTAGAGCTAAAATTAGCATGTTTAAAGTGATTTTCATGCTTCCAGGGGCCCAAAACACAAGATTTATGGAATGGTTAAAAGTGCATGAAAATGGCCAATTTACTCACTCTGAGTTCTCAAAAAGGGTTTCTTCACCCCGGGAAGTTAATTAAATACCATTTGGAGGCATTTAATGTTCGAGCAAAAACGGCTGATTTTCGACAAAAGAGATAACACCCCCTCATTACGTCATGCTTCAGAAATGTGGAAAATGGTCCGTTTTCAAATGTTTTATTTTTGAACGTCAGTTCACATTTGTAGGTGGATCATCAGTGTTAGAGCTAAAATTAGCATGTTTAAAGTGATTTTCATGCTTCCAGGGGCTCGGGAAGTTAATTAAATACCATTTGGAGGCATTTAATGTTCGAGCAAAAACGGCTGATTTTCGACAAAAGAGATAACACCCCCCCATTACGTCATGCTTCAGAAATGTGGAAAATGGTCCGTTTTCAAATGTTTTATTTTTGAACGTCAGTTCACATTTGTAGGTGGATCATCAGTGTTAGAGCTAAAATTAGCATGTTTAAAGTGATTTTCATGCTTCCAGGGGCTCGGGAAGTGAAATAAATACCATTTGGAGGCATTTAATGTTCGAGCAAAAACGGCTGATTTTCGACAAAAGAGATAACACCCCCCCATTACGTCATGCTTCAGAAATGTGGAAAATGGTCCGTTTTCAAATGTTTTATTTTTGAACGTCAGTTCACATTTGTAGGTGGATCATCAGTGTTAGAGCTAAAATTAGCATGTTTAAAGTGATTTTCATGCTTCCAGGGGCCCAAAACACAAGATTTATGGAATGGTTAAAAGTGCATGAAAATGGCCAATTTACTCACTCTGAGTTCTCAAAAAGGGTTTCTTCACCCCGGGAAGTTAATTAAATACCATTTGGAGGCATTTAATGTTCGAGCAAAAACGGCTGATTTTCGACAAAAGAGATAACACCCCCCCATTACGTCATGCTTCAGAAATGTGGAAAATGGTCCGTTTTCAAATGTTTTATTTTTGAACGTCAGTTCACATTTGTAGGTGGATCATCAGTGTTAGAGCTAAAATTAGCATGTTTAAAGTGATTTTAATGCTTCCAGGGGCTCGGGAAGCTAATTAAATACCATTTGGAGGCATTTAATGTTCGAGCAAAAACGGCTGATTTTCGACAAAAGAGATAACACCCCCCCATTACGTCATGCTTCAGAAATGTGGAAAATGGTCCGTTTTCAAATGTTTTATTTTTGAACGTCAGTTCACATTTGTAGGTGGATCATCAGTGTTAGAGCTAAAATTAGCATGTTTAAAGTGATTTTCATGCTTCCAGGGGCTCGGGAAGTTAATTAAATACCATTTGGAGGCATTTAATGTTCGAGCAAAAACGGCTGATTTTCGACAAAAGAGATAACACCCCCCCATTACGTCATGCTTCAGAAATGTGGAAAATGGTCCGTTTTCAAATGTTTTATTTTTGAACGTCAGTTCACATTTGTAGGTGGATCATCAGTGTTAGAGCTAAAATTAGCATGTTTAAAGTGATTTTCATGCTTCCAGGGGCCCAAAACACAAGATTTATGGAATGGTTAAAAGTGCATGAAAATGGCCAATTTACTCACTCTGAGTTCTCAAAAAGGGTTTCTTCACCCCGGGAAGTTAATTAAATACCATTTGGAGGCAATTAATGTTCGAGCAAAAACGGCTGATTTTCGACAAAAGAGATAACACCCCCCCATTACGTCATGCTTCAGAAATGTGGAAAATGGTCCGTTTTCAAATGTTTTATTTTTGAACGTCAGTTCACATTTGTAGGTGGATCATCAGTGTTAGAGCTAAAATTAGCATGTTTAAAGTGATTTTCATGCTTCCAGGGGCTCGGGAAGTTAATTAAATACCATTTGGAGGCATTTAATGTTCGAGCAAAAACGGCTGATTTTCGACAAAAGAGATAACACCCCCCCATTACGTCATGCTTCAGAAATGTGGAAAATGGTCCGTTTTCAAATGTTTTATTTTTGAACGTCAGTTCACATTTGTAGGTGGATCATCAGTGTTAGAGCTAAAATTAGCATGTTTAAAGTGATTTTCATGCTTCCAGGGGCTCGGGAAGTGAAATAAATACCATTTGGAGGCATTTAATGTTCGAGCAAAAACGGCTGATTTTCGACAAAAGAGATAACACCCCCCCATTACGTCATGCTTCAGAAATGTGGAAAATGGTCCGTTTTCAAATGTTTTATTTTTGAACGTCAGTTCACATTTGTAGGTGGATCATCAGTGTTAGAGCTAAAATTAGCATGTTTAAAGTGATTTTCATGCTTCCAGGGGCCCAAAACACAAGATTTATGGAATGGTTAAAAGTGCATGAAAATGGCCAATTTACTCACTCTGAGTTCTCAAAAAGGGTTTCTTCACCCCGGGAAGTTAATTAAATACCATTTGGAGGCATTTAATGTTCAAGCAAAAACGGCTGATTTTCGACAAAAGAGATAACACCCCCCCATTATGTCATGCTTCAGAAATGTGGAAAATGGTCCGTTTTCAAATGTTTTATTTTTGAACGTCAGTTCACATTTGTAGGTGGATCATCAGTGTTAGAGCTAAAATTAGCATGTTTAAAGTGATTTTCATGCTTCCAGGGGCTCGGGAAGTTAATTAAATACCATTTGGAGGCATTTAATGTTCGAGCAAAAACGGCTGATTTTCGACAAAAGAGATAACACCCCCCCATTACGTCATGCTTCAGAAATGTGGAAAATGGTCCGTTTTCAAATGTTTTATTTTTGAACGTCAGTTCACATTTGTAGGTGGATCATCAGTGTTAGAGCTAAAATTAGCATGTTTAAAGTGATTTTCATGCTTCCAGGGGCTCGGGAAGTTAATTAAATACCATTTGGAGGCATTTAATGTTCGAGCAAAAACGGCTGATTTTCGACAAAAGAGATAACACCCCCCCATTACGTCATGCTTCAGAAATGTGGAAAATGGTCCGTTTTCAAATGTTTTATTTTTGAACGTCAGTTCACATTTGTAGGTGGATCATCAGTGTTAGAGCTAAAATTAGCATGTTTAAAGTGATTTTCATGCTTCCAGGGGCCCAAAACACAAGATTTATGGAATGGTTAAAAGTGCATGAAAATGGCCAATTTACTCACTCTGAGTTCTCAAAAAGGGTTTCTTCACCCCGGGAAGTTAATTAAATACCATTTGGAGGCATTTAATGTTCGAGCAAAAACGGCTGATTTTCGACAAAAGAGATAACACCCCCCCAATTACGTCATGCTTCAGAAATGTGGAAAATGGTCCGTTTTCAAATGTTTTATTTTTGAACGTCAGTTCACATTTGTAGGTGGATCATCAGTGTTAGAGCTAAAATTAGCATGTTTAAAGTGATTTTCATGCTTCCAGGGGCTCGGGAAGCTAATTAAATACCATTTGGAGGCATTTAATGTTCGAGCAAAAACGGCTGATTTTCGACAAAAGAGATAACACCCCCCCATTACGTCATGCTTCAGAAATGTGGAAAATGGTCCGTTTTCAAATGTTTTATTTTTGAACGTCAGTTCACATTTGTAGGTGGATCATCAGTGTTAGAGCTAAAATTAGCATGTTTAAAGTGATTTTCATGCTTCCAGTGGCTCGGGAAGTTAATTAAATACCATTTGGAGGCATTTAATGTTCGAGCAAAAACGGCTGATTTTCGACAAAAGAGATAACACCCCCCCATTACGTCATGCTTCAGAAATGTGGAAAATGGTCCGTTTTCAAATGTTTTATTTTTGAACGTCAGTTCACATTTGTACGTGGATCATCAGTGTTAGAGCTAAAATTAGCATGTTTAAAGTGATTTTCATGCTTCCAGGGGCTCGGGAAGTTAATTAAATACCATTTGGAGGCATTTAATGTTCGAGCAAAAACGGCTGATTTTCGACAAAAGAGATAACACCCCCCCATTACGTCATGCTTCAGAAATGTGGAAAATGGTCCGTTTTCAAATGTTTTATTTTTGAACGTCAGTTCACATTTGTAGGTGGATCATCAGTGTTAGAGCTAAAATTAGCATGTTTAAAGTGATTTTCATGCTTCCAGGGGCCCAAAACACAAGATTTATGGAATGGTTAAAAGTGCATGAAAATGGCCAATTTACTCACTCTGAGTTCTCAAAAAGGGTTTCTTCACCCCGGGAAGTTAATTAAATACCATTTGCAGGCATTTAATGTTCGAGCAAAAACGGCTGATTTTCGACAAAAGAGATAACACCCCCCCATTACGTCATGCTTCAGAAATGTGGAAAATGGTCCGTTTTCAAATGTTTTATTTTTGAACGTCAGTTCACATTTGTAGGTGGATCATCAGTGTTAGAGCTAAAATTAGCATGTTTAAAGTGATTTTCATGCTTCCAGGGGCTCGGGAAGCTAATTAAATACCATTTGGAGGCATTTAATGTTCGAGCAAAAACGGCTGATTTTCGACAAAAGAGATAACACCCCCCCATTACGTCATGCTTCAGAAATGTGGAAAATGGTCCGTTTTCAAATGTTTTATTTTTGAACGTCAGTTCACATTTGTACGTGGATCATCAGTGTTAGAGCTAAAATTAGCATGTTTAAAGTGATTTTCATGCTTCCAGGGGCTCGGGAAGTTAATTAAATACCATTTGGAGGCATTTAATGTTCGAGCAAAAACGGCTGATTTTCGACAAAAGAGATAACACCCCCCCATTACGTCATGCTTCAGAAATGTGGAAAATGGTCCGTTTTCAAATGTTTTATTTTTGAACGTCAGTTCACATTTGTAGGTGGATCATCAGTGTTAGAGCTAAAATTAGCATGTTTAAAGTGATTTTCATGCTTCCAGGGGCCCAAAACACAAGATTTATGGAATGGTTAAAAGTGCATGAAAATGGCCAATTTACTCACTCTGAGTTCTCAAAAAGGGTTTCTTCACCCCGGGAAGTTAATTAATTACCATTTGGAGGCATTTAATGTTCGAGCAAAAACGGCTGATTTTCGACAAAAGAGATAACACCCCCCCATTACGTCATGCTTCAGAAATGTGGAAAATGGTCCGTTTTCAAATGTTTTATTTTTGAACGTCAGTTCACATTTGTAGGTGGATCATCAGTGTTAGAGCTAAAATTAGCATGTTTAAAGTGATTTTCATGCTTCCAGGGGCTCGGGAAGTTAATTAAATACCATTTGGAGGCATTTAATGTTCGAGCAAAAACGGCTGATTTTCGACAAAAGAGATAACACCCCCCCATTACGTCATGCTTCAGAAATGTGGAAAATGGTCCGTTTTCAAATGTTTTATTTTTGAACGTCAGTTCACATTTGTAGGTGGATCATCAGTGTTAGAGCTAAAATTAGCATGTTTAAAGTGATTTTCATGCTTTCAGGGGCCCAAAACACAAGATTTATGGAATGGTTAAAAGTGCATGAAAATGGCCAATTTACTCACTCTGAGTTCTCAAAAAGGGTTTCTTCACCCCGGGAAGTTAATTAAATACCATTTGGAGGCATTTAATGTTCAAGCAAAAACGGCTGATTTTCGACAAAAGAGATAACACCCCCCCATTATGTCATGCTTCAGAAATGTGGAAAATGGTCCGTTTTCAAATGTTTTATTTTTGAACGTCAGTTCACATTTGTAGGTGGATCATCAGTGTTAGAGCTAAAATTAGCATGTTTAAAGTGATTTTCATGCTTCCAGTGGCTCGGGAAGTTAATTAAATACCATTTGGAGGCATTTAATGTTCGAGCAAAAACGGCTGATTTTCGACAAAAGAGATAACACCCCCCCATTACGTCATGCTTCAGAAATGTGGAAAATGGTCCGTTTTCAAATGTTTTATTTTTGAACGTCAGTTCACATTTGTACGTGGATCATCAGTGTTAGAGCTAAAATTAGCATGTTTAAAGTGATTTTCATGCTTCCAGGGGCTCGGGAAGTTAATTAAATACCATTTGGAGGCATTTAATGTTCGAGCAAAAACGGCTGATTTTCGACAAAAGAGATAACACCCCCCCATTACGTCATGCTTCAGAAATGTGGAAAATGGTCCGTTTTCAAATGTTTTATTTTTGAACGTCAGTTCACATTTGTAGGTGGATCATCAGTGTTAGAGCTAAAATTAGCATGTTTAAAGTGATTTTCATGCTTCCAGGGGCCCAAAACACAAGATTTATGGAATGGTTAAAAGTGCATGAAAATGGCCAATTTACTCACTCTGAGTTCTCAAAAAGGGTTTCTTCACCCCGGGAAGTTAATTAAATACCATTTGCAGGCATTTAATGTTCGAGCAAAAACGGCTGATTTTCGACAAAAGAGATAACACCCCCCCATTACGTCATGCTTCAGAAATGTGGAAAATGGTCCGTTTTCAAATGTTTTATTTTTGAACGTCAGTTCACATTTGTAGGTGGATCATCAGTGTTAGAGCTAAAATTAGCATGTTTAAAGTGATTTTCATGCTTCCAGGGGCTCGGGAAGCTAATTAAATACCATTTGGAGGCATTTAATGTTCGAGCAAAAACGGCTGATTTTCGACAAAAGAGATAACACCCCCCCATTACGTCATGCTTCAGAAATGTGGAAAATGGTCCGTTTTCAAATGTTTTATTTTTGAACGTCAGTTCACATTTGTACGTGGATCATCAGTGTTAGAGCTAAAATTAGCATGTTTAAAGTGATTTTCATGCTTCCAGGGGCTCGGGAAGTTAATTAAATACCATTTGGAGGCATTTAATGTTCGAGCAAAAACGGCTGATTTTCGACAAAAGAGATAACACCCCCCCATTACGTCATGCTTCAGAAATGTGGAAAATGGTCCGTTTTCAAATGTTTTATTTTTGAACGTCAGTTCACATTTGTAGGTGGATCATCAGTGTTAGAGCTAAAATTAGCATGTTTAAAGTGATTTTCATGCTTCCAGGGGCCCAAAACACAAGATTTATGGAATGGTTAAAAGTGCATGAAAATGGCCAATTTACTCACTCTGAGTTCTCAAAAAGGGTTTCTTCACCCCGGGAAGTTAATTAATTACCATTTGGAGGCATTTAATGTTCGAGCAAAAACGGCTGATTTTCGACAAAAGAGATAACACCCCCCCATTACGTCATGCTTCAGAAATGTGGAAAATGGTCCGTTTTCAAATGTTTTATTTTTGAACGTCAGTTCACATTTGTAGGTGGATCATCAGTGTTAGAGCTAAAATTAGCATGTTTAAAGTGATTTTCATGCTTCCAGGGGCTCGGGAAGTTAATTAAATACCATTTGGAGGCATTTAATGTTCGAGCAAAAACGGCTGATTTTCGACAAAAGAGATAACACCCCCCCATTACGTCATGCTTCAGAAATGTGGAAAATGGTCCGTTTTCAAATGTTTTATTTTTGAACGTCAGTTCACATTTGTAGGTGGATCATCAGTGTTAGAGCTAAAATTAGCATGTTTAAAGTGATTTTCATGCTTTCAGGGGCCCAAAACACAAGATTTATGGAATGGTTAAAAGTGCATGAAAATGGCCAATTTACTCACTCTGAGTTCTCAAAAAGGGTTTCTTCACCCCGGGAAGTTAATTAAATACCATTTGGAGGCATTTAATGTTCAAGCAAAAACGGCTGATTTTCGACAAAAGAGATAACACCCCCCCATTATGTCATGCTTCAGAAATGTGGAAAATGGTCCGTTTTCAAATGTTTTATTTTTGAACGTCAGTTCACATTTGTAGGTGGATCATCAGTGTTAGAGCTAAAATTAGCATGTTTAAAGTGATTTTCATGCTTCCAGGGGCTCGGGAAGTTAATTAAATACCATTTGGAGGCATTTAATGTTCGAGCAAAAACGGCTGATTTTCGACAAAAGAGATAACACCCCCCCATTACGTCATGCTTCAGAAATGTGGAAAATGGTCCGTTTTCAAATGTTTTATTTTTGAACGTCAGTTCACATTTGTAGGTGGATCATCAGTGTTAGAGCTAAAATTAGCATGTTTAAAGTGATTTTCATGCTTCCAGGGGCTCGGGAAGTTAATTAAATACCATTTGGAGGCATTTAATGTTCGAGCAAAAACGGCTGATTTTCGACAAAAGAGATAACACCCCCCCATTACGTCATGCTTCAGAAATGTGGAAAATGGTCCGTTTTCAAATGTTTTATTTTTGAACGTCAGTTCACATTTGTAGGTGGATCATCAGTGTTAGAGCTAAAATTAGCATGTTTAAAGTGATTTTCATGCTTCCAGGGGCCCAAAACACAAGATTTATGGAATGGTTAAAAGTGCATGAAAATGGCCAATTTACTCACTCTGAGTTCTCAAAAAGGGTTTCTTCACCCCGGGAAGTTAATTAAATACCATTTGGAGGCATTTAATGTTCGAGCAAAAACGGCTGATTTTCGACAGAAGAGATAACACCCCCCCAATTACGTCATGCTTCAGAAATGTGGAAAATGGTCCGTTTTCAAATGTTTTATTTTTGAACGTCAGTTCACATTTGTAGGTGGATCATCAGTGTTAGAGCTAAAATTAGCATGTTTAAAGTGATTTTCATGCTTCCAGGGGCTCGGGAAGTTAATTAAATACCATTTGGAGGCATTTAATGTTCGAGCAAAAACGGCTGATTTTCGACAAAAGAGATAACACCCCCCCATTACGTCATGCTTCAGAAATGTGGAAAATGGTCCGTTTTCAAATGTTTTATTTTTGAACGTCAGTTCACATTTGTAGGTGGATCATCAGTGTTAGAGCTAAAATTAGCATGTTTAAAGTGATTTTCATGCTTCCAGGGGCTCGGGAAGTAAAATAAATACCATTTGGAGGTATTTAATGTTCGAGCAAAAACGGCTGATTTTCGACAAAAGAGATAACACCCCCCCATTACGTCATGCTTCAGAAATGTGGAAAATGGTCCGTTTTCAAATGTTTTATTTTTGAACGTCAGTTCACATTTGTAGGTGGATCATCAGTGTTAGAGCTAAAATTAGCATGTTTAAAGTGATTTTCATGCTTCCAGGGGCTCGGGAAGTTAATTAAATACCATTTGGAGGCATTTAATGTTCGAGCAAAAACGGCTGATTTTCGACAAAAGAGATAACACCCCCCCATTACGTAATGCTTCAGAAATGTGGAAAATGGTCCGTTTTCAAATGTTTTATTTTTGAACGTCAGTTCACATTTGTAGGTGGATCATCAGTGTTAGAGCTAAAATTAGCATGTTTAAAGTGATTTTCATGCTTCCAGGGGCTCGGGAAGTTAATTAAATACCATTTGGAGGCATTTAATGTTCGAGCAAAAACGGCTGATTTTCGACAAAAGAGATAACACCCCCCCCATTACGTCATGCTTCAGAAATGTGGAAAATGGTCCGTTTTCAAATGTTTTATTTTTGAACGTCAGTTCACATTTGTAGGTGGATCATCCGTGTTAGAGCTAAAATTAGCATGTTTAAAGTGATTTTCATGCTTCCAGGGGCCCAAAACACAAGATTTATGGAATGGTTAAAAGTGCATGAAAATGGCCAATTTACTCACTCTGAGTTCTCAAAAAGGGTTTCTTCACCCCGGGAAGTTAATTAAATACCATTTGGAGGCATTTAATGTTCGAGCAAAAACGGCTGATTTTCGACAAAAGAGATAACACCCCCCCATTACGTCATGCTTCAGAAATGTGGAAAATGGTCAGTTTTCAAATGTTTTATTTTTGAACGTCAGTTCACATTTGTAGGTGGATCATCAGTGTTAGAGCTAAAATTAGCATGTTTAAAGTGATTTTCATGCTTCCAGGGGCTCGGGAAGTTAATTAAATACCATTTGGAGGCATTTAATGTTCGAGCAAAAACGGCTGATTTTCGACAAAAGAGATAACACCCCCCCATTACGTCATGCTTCAGAAATGTGGAAAATGGTCCGTTTTCAAATGTTTTATTTTTGAACGTCAGTTCACATTTGTAGGTGGATCATCAGTGTTAGAGCTAAAATTAGCATGTTTAAAGTGATTTTCATACTTCCAGGGGCCCAAAACACAAGATTTATGGAATGGTTAAAAGTGCATGAAAATGGCCAATTTACTCACTCTGAGTTCTCAAAAAGGGTTTCTTCACCCCGGGAAGTTAATTAAATACCATTTGGAGGCATTTAATGTTCGAGCAAAAACGGCTGATTTTCGACAAAAGAGATAACACCCCCCCATTACGTCATGCTTCAGAAATGTGGAAAATGGTCCGTTTTCAAATGTTTTATTTTTGAACGTCAGTTCACATTTGTAGGTGGATCATCAGTGTTAGAGCTAAAATTAGCATGTTTAAAGTGATTTTCATGCTTCCAGGGGCTCGGGAAGTTAATTAAATACCATTTGGAGGCATTTAATGTTCGAGCAAAAACGGCTGATTTTCGACAAAAGAGATAACACCCCCCCATTACGTCATGCTTCAGAAATGTGGAAAATGGTCCGTTTTCAAATGTTTTATTTTTGAACGTCAGTTCACATTTGTAGGTGGATCATCAGTGTTAGAGCTAAAATTAGCATGTTTAAAGTGATTTTCATGCTTCCAGGGGCTCGGGAAGTAAAATAAATACCATTTGGAGGCATTTATTGTTCGAGCAAAAACGGCTGATTTTCGACAAAAGAGATAACACCCCCCCATTACGTCATGCTTCAGAAATGTGGAAAATGGTCCGTTTTCAAATGTTTTATTTTTGAACGTCAGTTCACATTTGTAGGTGGATCATCAGTGTTAGAGCTAAAATTAGCATGTTTAAAGTGATTTTCATGCTTCCAGGGGCTCGGGAAGTTAATTAAATACCATTCGGAGGCATTTAATGTTCGAGCAAAAACGGCTGATTTTCGACAAAAGAGATAACACCCCCCCATTACGTCATGCTTCAGAAATGTGGAAAATGGTCCGTTTTCAAATGTTTTATTTTTGAACGTCAGTTCACATTTGTAGGTGGATCATCAGTGTTAGAGCTAAAATTAGCATGTTTAAAGTGATTTTCATGCTTCCAGGGGCTCGGGAAGTTAATTAAATACCATTTGGAGGCATTTAATGTTCGAGCAAAAACGGCTGATTTTCGACAAAAGAGATAACACCCCCCCATTACGTCATGCTTCAGAAATGTGGAAAATGGTCCGTTTTCAAATGTTTTATTTTTGAACGTCAGTTCACATTTGTAGGTGGATCATCAGTGTTAGAGCTAAAATTAGCATGTTTAAAGTGATTTTCATGCTTCCAGGGGCTCGGGAAGTTAATTAAATACCATTTGGAGGCATTTAATGTTCGAGCAAAAACGGCTGATTTTCGACAAAAGAGATAACACCCCCCCATTACGTCATGCTTCAGAAATGTGGAAAATGGTCCGTTTTCAAATGTTTTATTTTTGAACGTCAGTTCACATTTGTAGGTGGATCATCAGTGTTAGAGCTAAAATTAGCATGTTTAAAGTGATTTTCATGCTTCCAGGGGCCCAAAACACAAGATTTATGGAATGGTTAAAAGTGCATGAAAATGGCCAATTTACTCACTCTGAGTTCTCAAAAAGGGTTTCTTCACCCCGGGAAGTTAATTAAATACCATTTGGAGGCATTTAATGTTCGAGCAAAAACGGCTGATTTTCGACAAAAGAGATAACACCCCCCCATTACGTCATGCTTCAGAAATGTGGAAAATGGTCCGTTTTCAAATGTTTTATTTTTGAACGTCAGTTCACATTTGTAGGTGGATCATCAGTGTTAGAGCTAAAATTAGCATGTTTAAAGTGATTTTCATGCTTCCAGGGGCTCGGGAAGTTAATTAAATACCATTTGGAGGCATTTAATGTTCTAGCAAAAACGGCTGATTTTCGACAAAAGAGATAACACCCCCCCATTACGTCATGCTTCAGAAATGTGGAAAATGGTCCGTTTTCAAATGTTTTATTTTTGAATGTCAGTTCACATTTGTAGGTGGATCATCAGTGTTAGAGCTAAAATTAGCATGTTTAAAGTGATTTTCATGCTTCCAGGGGCTCGGGAAGTGAAATAAATACCATTTGGAGGCATTTAATGTTCGAGCAAAAACGGCTGATTTTCGACAAAAGAGATAACACCCCCCTATTACGTCATGCTTCAGAAATGTGGAAAATGGTCCGTTTTCAAATGTTTTATTTTTGAACGTCAGTTCACATTTGTAGGTGGATCATCAGTGTTAGAGCTAAAATTAGCATGTTTAAAGTGATTTTCATGCTTCCAGGGGCCCAAAACACAAGATTTATGGAATGGTTAAAAGTGCATGAAAATGGCCAATTTACTCACTCTGAGTTCTCAAAAAGGGTTTCTTCACCCCGGGAAGTTAATTAAATACCATTTGGAGGCATTTAATGTTCGAGCAAAAACGGCTGATTTTCGACAAAAGAGATAACACCCCCCCATTACGTCATGCTTCAGAAATGTGGAAAATGGTCCGTTTTCAAATGTTTTATTTTTGAACGTCAGTTGACATTTGTAGGTGGATCATCAGTGTTAGAGCTAAAATTAGCATGTTTAAAGTGATTTTCATGCTTCCAGGGGCTCGGGAAGCTAATTAAATACCATTTGGAGGCATTTAATGTTCGAGCAAAAACGGCTGATTTTCGACAAAAGAGATAACACCCCCCCATTACGTCATGCTTCAGAAATGTGGAAAATGGTCCGTTTTCAAATGTTTTATTTTTGAACGTCAGTTCACATTTGTAGGTGGATCATCAGTGTTAGAGCTAAAATTAGCATGTTTAAAATGATTTTCATGCTTCCAGGGGCTCGGGAAGTTAATTAAATACCATTTGGAGGCATTTAATGTTCGAGCAAAAACGGCTGATTTTCGACAAAAGAGATAACACCCCCCCATTACGTCATGCTTCAGAAATGTGGAAAATGGTCCGTTTTCAAATGTTTTATTTTTGAACGTCAGTTCACATTTGTAGGTGGATCATCAGTGTTAGAGCTAAAATTAGCATGTTTAAAGTGATTTTCATGCTTCCAGGGGCTCGGGAAGTTAATTAAATACCATTTGGAGGCATTTAATGTTCGAGCAAAAACGGCTGATTTTCGACAAAAGAGATAACACCCCCCCATTACGTCATGCTTCAGAAATGTGGAAAATGGTCCGTTTTCAAATGTTTTATTTTTGAACGTCAGTTCACATTTGTAGGTGGATCATCAGTGTTAGAGCTAAAATTAGCATGTTTAAAGTGATTTTCATGCTTCCAGGGGCTCGGGAAGTTAATTAAATACCATTTGGAGGCATTTAATGTTCTAGCAAAAACGGCTGATTTTCGACAAAAGAGATAACACCCCCCCATTACGTCATGCTTCAGAAATGTGGAAAATGGTCCGTTTTCAAATGTTTTATTTTTGAATGTCAGTTCACATTTGTAGGTGGATCATCAGTGTTAGAGCTAAAATTAGCATGTTTAAAGTGATTTTCATGCTTCCAGGGGCTCGGGAAGTGAAATAAATACCATTTGGAGGCATTTAATGTTCGAGCAAAAACGGCTGATTTTCGACAAAAGAGATAACACCCCCCTATTATGTCATGCTTCAGAAATGTGGAAAATGGTCCGTTTTCAAATGTTTTATTTTTGAACGTCAGTTCACATTTGTAGGTGGATCATCAGTGGTAGAGCTAAAATTAGCATGTTTAAAGTGATTTTCATGCTTCCAGGGGCCCAAAACACAAGATTTATGGAATGGTTAAAAGTGCATGAAAATGGCCAATTTACTCACTCTGAGTTCTCAAAAAGGGTTTCTTCACCCCGGGAAGTTAATTAAATACCATTTGGAGGCATTTAATGTTCAAGCAAAAACGGCTGATTTTCGACAAAAGAGATAACACCCCCCCATTACGTCATGCTTCAGAAATGTGGAAAATGGTCCGTTTTCAAATGTTTTATTTTTGAACGTCAGTTGACATTTGTAGGTGGATCATCAGTGTTAGAGCTAAAATTAGCATGTTTAAAGTGATTTTCATGCTTCCAGGGGCTCGGGAAGCTAATTAAATACCATTTGGAGGCATTTAATGTTCGAGCAAAAACGGCTGATTTTCGACAAAAGAGATAACACCCCCCCATTACGTCATGCTTCAGAAATGTGGAAAATGGTCCGTTTTCAAATGTTTTATTTTTGAACGTCAGTTCACATTTGTAGGTGGATCATCAGTGTTAGAGCTAAAATTAGCATGTTTAAAATGATTTTCATGCTTCCAGGGGCTCGGGAAGTTAATTAAATACCATTTGGAGGCATTTAATGTTCGAGCAAAAACGGCTGATTTTCGACAAAAGAGATAACACCCCCCCATTACGTCATGCTTCAGAAATGTGGAAAATGGTCCGTTTTCAAATGTTTTATTTTTGAACGTCAGTTCACATTTGTAGATGGATCATCAGTGTTAGAGCTAAAATTAGCATGTTTAAAGTGATTTTCATGCTTCCAGGGGCTCGGGAAGTTAATTAAATACCATTTGGAGGCATTTAATGTTCGAGCAAAAACGGCTGATTTTCGACAAAAGAGATAACACCCCCCCATTACGTCATGCTTCAGAAATGTGGAAAATGGTCCGTTTTCAAATGTTTTATTTTTGAACGTCAGTTCACATTTGTAGGTGGATCATCAGTGTTAGAGCTAAAATTAGCATGTTTAAAGTGATTTTCATGCTTCCAGGGGCTCGGGAAGTTAATTAAATACCATTTGGAGGCATTTAATGTTCGAGCAAAAACGGCTGATTTTCGACAAAAGAGATAGCACCCCCCCATTACGTCATGCTTCAGAAATGTGGAAAATGGTCCGTTTTCAAATGTTTTATTTTTGAACGTCAGTTCACATTTGTAGGTGGATCATCAGTGTTAGAGCTAAAATTAGCATGTTTAAAGTGATTTTCATGCTTCCAGGGGCTCGGGAAGTGAAATAAATACCATTTGGAGGCATTTAATGTTCGAGCAAAAACGGCTGATTTTCGACAAAAGAGATAACACCCCCCCATTACGTCATGCTTCAGAAATGTGGAAAATGGTCCGTTTTCAAATGTTTTATTTTTGAACGTCAGTTCACATTTGTAGGTGGATCATCAGTGTTAGAGCTAAAATTAGCATGTTTAAAGTGATTTTCATGCTTCCAGGGGCCCAAAACACAAGATTTATGGAATGGTTAAAAGTGCATGAAAATGGCCAATTTACTCACTCTGAGTTCTCAAAAAGGGTTTCTTCACCCCGGGAAGTTAATTAAATACCATTTGGAGGCATTTAATGTTCAAGCAAAAACGGCTGATTTTCGACAAAAGAGATAACACCCCCCCATTATGTCATGCTTCAGAAATGTGGAAAATGGTCCGTTTTCAAATGTTTTATTTTTGAACGTCAGTTCACATTTGTAGGTGGATCATCAGTGTTAGAGCTAAAATTAGCATGTTTAAAGTGATTTTCATGCTTCCAGGGGCTCGGGAAGTTAATTAAATACCATTTGGAGGCATTTAATGTTCGAGCAAAAACGGCTGATTTTCGACAAAAGAGATAACACCCCCCCATTACGTCATGCTTCAGAAATGTGGAAAATGGTCCGTTTTCAAATGTTTTATTTTTGAACGTCAGTTCACATTTGTAGGTGGATCATCAGTGTTAGAGCTAAAATTAGCATGTTTAAAGTGATTTTCATGCTTCCAGGGGCTCGGGAAGTTAATTAAATACCATTTGGAGGCATTTAATGTTCGAGCAAAAACGGCTGATTTTCGACAAAAGAGATAACACCCCCCCATTACGTCATGCTTCAGAAATGTGGAAAATGGTCCGTTTTCAAATGTTTTATTTTTGAACGTCAGTTCACATTTGTAGGTGGATCATCAGTGTTAGAGCTAAAATTAGCATGTTTAAAGTGATTTTCATGCTTCCAGGGGCCCAAAACACAAGATTTATGGAATGGTTAAAAGTGCATGAAAATGGCCAATTTACTCACTCTGAGTTCTCAAAAAGGGTTTCTTCACCCCGGGAAGTTAATTAAATACCATTTGGAGGCATTTAATGTTCGAGCAAAAACGGCTGATTTTCGACAAAAGAGATAACACCCCCCCAATTACGTCATGCTTCAGAAATGTGGAAAATGGTCCGTTTTCAAATGTTTTATTTTTGAACGTCAGTTCACATTTGTAGGTGGATCATCAGTGTTAGAGCTAAAATTAGCATGTTTAAAGTGATTTTCATGCTTCCAGGGGCTCGGGAAGCTAATTAAATACCATTTGGAGGCATTTAATGTTCGAGCAAAAACGGCTGATTTTCGACAAAAGAGATAACACCCCCCCATTACGTCATGCTTCAGAAATGTGGAAAATGGTCCGTTTTCAAATGTTTTATTTTTGAACGTCAGTTCACATTTGTAGGTGGATCATCAGTGTTAGAGCTAAAATTAGCATGTTTAAAGTGATTTTCATGCTTCCAGTGGCTCGGGAAGTTAATTAAATACCATTTGGAGGCATTTAATGTTCGAGCAAAAACGGCTGATTTTCGACAAAAGAGATAACACCCCCCCATTACGTCATGCTTCAGAAATGTGGAAAATGGTCCGTTTTCAAATGTTTTATTTTTGAACGTCAGTTCACATTTGTAGGTGGATCATCAGTGTTAGAGCTAAAATTAGCATGTTTAAAGTGATTTTCATGCTTCCAGGGGCCCAAAACACAAGATTTATGGAATGGTTAAAAGTGCATGAAAATGGCCAATTTACTCACTCTGAGTTCTCAAAAAGGGTTTCTTCACCCCGGGAAGTTAATTAAATACCATTTGGAGGCATTTAATGTTCGAGCAAAAACGGCTGATTTTCGACAAAAGAGATAACACCCCCCCATTACGTCATGCTTCAGAAATGTGGAAAATGGTCCGTTTTCAAATGTTTTATTTTTGAACGTCAGTTCACATTTGTAGGTGGATCATCAGTGTTAGAGCTAAAATTAGCATGTTTAAAGTGATTTTCATGCTTCCAGGGGCTCGGGAAGTTAATTAAATACCATTTGGAGGCATTTAATGTTCGAGCAAAAACGGCTGATTTTCGACAAAAGAGATAACACCCCCCCATTACGTCATGCTTCAGAAATGTGGAAAATGGTCCGTTTTCAAATGTTTTATTTTTGAACGTCAGTTCACATTTGTAGGTGGATCATCAGTGTTAGAGCTAAAATTAGCATGTTTAAAGTGATTTTCATGCTTCCAGGGGCTCGGGAAGTGAAATAAATACCATTTGGAGGCATTTAATGTTCGAGCAAAAACGGCTGATTTTCGACAAAAGAGATAACACCCCCCCATTACGTCATGCTTCAGAAATGTGGAAAATGGTCCGTTTTCAAATGTTTTATTTTTGAACGTCAGTTCACATTTGTAGGTGGATCATCAGTGTTAGAGCTAAAATTAGCATGTTTAAAGTGATTTTCATGCTTCCAGGGGCCCAAAACACAAGATTTATGGAATGGTTAAAAGTGCATGAAAATGGCCAATTTACTCACTCTGAGTTCTCAAAAAGGGTTTCTTCACCCCGGGAAGTTAATTAAATACCATTTGCAGGCATTTAATGTTCGAGCAAAAACGGCTGATTTTCGACAAAAGAGATAACACCCCCCCATTACGTCATGCTTCAGAAATGTGGAAAATGGTCCGTTTTCAAATGTTTTATTTTTGAACGTCAGTTCACATTTGTAGGTGGATCATCAGTGTTAGAGCTAAAATTAGCATGTTTAAAGTGATTTTCATGCTTCCAGGGGCTCGGGAAGCTAATTAAATACCATTTGGAGGCATTTAATGTTCGAGCAAAAACGGCTGATTTTCGACAAAAGAGATAACACCCCCCCATTACGTCATGCTTCAGAAATGTGGAAAATGGTCCGTTTTCAAATGTTTTATTTTTGAACGTCAGTTCACATTTGTACGTGGATCATCAGTGTTAGAGCTAAAATTAGCATGTTTAAAGTGATTTTCATGCTTCCAGGGGCTCGGGAAGTTAATTAAATACCATTTGGAGGCATTTAATGTTCTAGCAAAAACGGCTGATTTTCGACAAAAGAGATAACACCCCCCCATTACGTCATGCTTCAGAAATGTGGAAAATGGTCCGTTTTCAAATGTTTTATTTTTGAATGTCAGTTCACATTTGTAGGTGGATCATCAGTGTTAGAGCTAAAATTAGCATGTTTAAAGTGATTTTCATGCTTCCAGGGGCTCGGGAAGTGAAATAAATACCATTTGGAGGCATTTAATGTTCGAGCAAAAACGGCTGATTTTCGACAAAAGAGATAACACCCCCCTATTACGTCATGCTTCAGAAATGTGGAAAATGGTCCGTTTTCAAATGTTTTATTTTTGAACGTCAGTTCACATTTGTAGGTGGATCATCAGTGTTAGAGCTAAAATTAGCATGTTTAAAGTGATTTTCATGCTTCCAGGGGCCCAAAACACAAGATTTATGGAATGGTTAAAAGTGCATGAAAATGGCCAATTTACTCACTCTGAGTTCTCAAAAAGGGTTTCTTCACCCCGGGAAGTTAATTAAATACCATTTGGAGGCATTTAATGTTCGAGCAAAAACGGCTGATTTTCGACAAAAGAGATAACACCCCCCCATTACGTCATGCTTCAGAAATGTGGAAAATGGTCCGTTTTCAAATGTTTTATTTTTGAACGTCAGTTGACATTTGTAGGTGGATCATCAGTGTTAGAGCTAAAATTAGCATGTTTAAAGTGATTTTCATGCTTCCAGGGGCTCGGGAAGCTAATTAAATACCATTTGGAGGCATTTAATGTTCGAGCAAAAACGGCTGATTTTCGACAAAAGAGATAACACCCCCCCATTACGTCATGCTTCAGAAATGTGGAAAATGGTCCGTTTTCAAATGTTTTATTTTTGAACGTCAGTTCACATTTGTAGGTGGATCATCAGTGTTAGAGCTAAAATTAGCATGTTTAAAATGATTTTCATGCTTCCAGGGGCTCGGGAAGTTAATTAAATACCATTTGGAGGCATTTAATGTTCGAGCAAAAACGGCTGATTTTCGACAAAAGAGATAACACCCCCCCATTACGTCATGCTTCAGAAATGTGGAAAATGGTCCGTTTTCAAATGTTTTATTTTTGAACGTCAGTTCACATTTGTAGGTGGATCATCAGTGTTAGAGCTAAAATTAGCATGTTTAAAGTGATTTTCATGCTTCCAGGGGCTCGGGAAGTTAATTAAATACCATTTGGAGGCATTTAATGTTCGAGCAAAAACGGCTGATTTTCGACAAAAGAGATAACACCCCCCCATTACGTCATGCTTCAGAAATGTGGAAAATGGTCCGTTTTCAAATGTTTTATTTTTGAACGTCAGTTCACATTTGTAGGTGGATCATCAGTGTTAGAGCTAAAATTAGCATGTTTAAAGTGATTTTCATGCTTCCAGGGGCTCGGGAAGTTAATTAAATACCATTTGGAGGCATTTAATGTTCTAGCAAAAACGGCTGATTTTCGACAAAAGAGATAACACCCCCCCATTACGTCATGCTTCAGAAATGTGGAAAGTGGTCCGTTTTCAAATGTTTTATTTTTGAATGTCAGTTCACATTTGTAGGTGGATCATCAGTGTTAGAGCTAAAATTAGCATGTTTAAAGTGATTTTCATGCTTCCAGGGGCTCGGGAAGTGAAATAAATACCATTTGGAGGCATTTAATGTTCGAGCAAAAACGGCTGATTTTCGACAAAAGAGATAACACCCCCCTATTACGTCATGCTTCAGAAATGTGGAAAATGGTCCGTTTTCAAATGTTTTATTTTTGAACGTCAGTTCACATTTGTAGGTGGATCATCAGTGGTAGAGCTAAAATTAGCATGTTTAAAGTGATTTTCATGCTTCCAGGGGCCCAAAACACAAGATTTATGGAATGGTTAAAAGTGCATGAAAATGGCCAATTTACTCACTCTGAGTTCTCAAAAAGGGTTTCTTCACCCCGGGAAGTTAATTAAATACCATTTGGAGGCATTTAATGTTCGAGCAAAAACGGCTGATTTTCGACAAAAGAGATAACACCCCCCCATTACGTCATGCTTCAGAAATGTGGAAAATGGTCCGTTTTCAAATGTTTTATTTTTGAACGTCAGTTGACATTTGTAGGTGGATCATCAGTGTTAGAGCTAAAATTAGCATGTTTAAAGTGATTTTCATGCTTCCAGGGGCTCGGGAAGCTAATTAAATACCATTTGGAGGCATTTAATGTTCGAGCAAAAACGGCTGATTTTCGACAAAAGAGATAACACCCCCCCATTACGTCATGCTTCAGAAATGTGGAAAATGGTCCGTTTTCAAATGTTTTATTTTTGAACGTCAGTTCACATTTGTAGGTGGATCATCAGTGTTAGAGCTAAAATTAGCATGTTTAAAATGATTTTCATGCTTCCAGGGGCTCGGGAAGTTAATTAAATACCATTTGGAGGCATTTAATGTTCGAGCAAAAACGGCTGATTTTCGACAAAAGAGATAACACCCCCCCATTACGTCATGCTTCAGAAATGTGGAAAATGGTCCGTTTTCAAATGTTTTATTTTTGAACGTCAGTTCACATTTGTAGGTGGATCATCAGTGTTAGAGCTAAAATTAGCATGTTTAAAGTGATTTTCATGCTTCCAGGGGCTCGGGAAGTTAATTAAATACCATTTGGAGGCATTTAATGTTCGAGCAAAAACGGCTGATTTTCGACAAAAGAGATAACACCCCCCCATTACGTCATGCTTCAGAAATGTGGAAAATGGTCCGTTTTCAAATGTTTTATTTTTGAACGTCAGTTCACATTTGTAGGTGGATCATCAGTGTTAGAGCTAAAATTAGCATGTTTAAAGTGATTTTCATGCTTCCAGGGGCTCGGGAAGTTAATTAAATACCATTTGGAGGCATTTAATGTTCGAGCAAAAACGGCTGATTTTCGACAAAAGAGATAACACCCCCCCATTACGTCATGCTTCAGAAATGTGGAAAATGGTCCGTTTTCAAATGTTTTATTTTTGAACGTCAGTTCACATTTGTAGGTGGATCATCAATGTTAGAGCTAAAATTAGCATGTTTAAAGTGATTTTCATGCTTCCAGGGGCTCGGGAAGTGAAATAAATACCATTTGGAGGCATTTAATGTTCGAGCAAAAACGGCTGATTTTCGACAAAAGAGATAACACCCCGCCATTACGTCATGCTTCAGAAATGTGGAAAATGGTCCGTTTTCAAATGTTTTATTTTTGAACGTCAGTTCACATTTGTAGGTGGATCATCAGTGTTAGAGCTAAAATTAGCATGTTTAAAGTGATTTTCATGCTTCCAGGGGCCCAAAACACAAGATTTATGGAATGGTTAAAAGTGCATGAAAATGGCCAATTTACTCACTCTGAGTTCTCAAAAAGGGTTTCTTCACCCCGGGAAGTTAATTAAATACCATTTGGAGGCATTTAATGTTCAAGCAAAAACGGCTGATTTTCGACAAAAGAGATAACACCCCCCCATTATGTCATGCTTCAGAAATGTGGAAAATGGTCCGTTTTCAAATGTTTTATTTTTGA
Source organism: Lissotriton vulgaris (assembly GCF_964263255.1). Taxonomy (NCBI): domain Eukaryota; kingdom Metazoa; phylum Chordata; class Amphibia; order Caudata; family Salamandridae; genus Lissotriton; species Lissotriton vulgaris. Next base: position 14,073 of record NW_028247649.1, on the reverse strand, counting down.
ACGTCAGTTCACATTTGTAGGTGGATCATCAGTGTTAGAGCTAAAATTAGCATGTTTAAAGTGATTTTCATGCTTCCAGGGGCTCGGGAAGTTAATTAAATACCATTTGGAGGCATTTAATGTTCGAGCAAAAACGGCTGATTTTCGACAAAAGAGATAACACCCCCCCATTACGTCATGCTTCAGAAATGTGGAAAATGGTCCGTTTTCAAATGTTTTATTTTTGAACGTCAGTTCACATTTGTAGGTGGATCATCAGTGTTAGAGCTAAAATTAGCATGTTTAAAGTGATTTTCATGCTTCCAGGGGCTCGGGAAGTTAATTAAATACCATTTGGAGGCATTTAATGTTCGAGCAAAAACGGCTGATTTTCGACAAAAGAGATAACACCCCCCCATTACGTCATGCTTCAGAAATGTGGAAAATGGTCCGTTTTCAAATGTTTTATTTTTGAACGTCAGTTCACATTTGTAGGTGGATCATCAGTGTTAGAGCTAAAATTAGCATGTTTAAAGTGATTTTCATGCTTCCAGGGGCCCAAAACACAAGATTTATGGAATGGTTAAAAGTGCATGAAAATGGCCAATTTACTCACTCTGAGTTCTCAAAAAGGGTTTCTTCACCCCGGGAAGTTAATTAAATACCATTTGGAGGCATTTAATGTTCGAGCAAAAACGGCTGATTTTCGACAAAAGAGATAACACCCCCCCAATTACGTCATGCTTCAGAAATGTGGAAAATGGTCCGTTTTCAAATGTTTTATTTTTGAACGTCAGTTCACATTTGTAGGTGGATCATCAGTGTTAGAGCTAAAATTAGCATGTTTAAAGTGATTTTCATGCTTCCAGGGGCTCGGGAAGCTAATTAAATACCATTTGGAGGCATTTAATGTTCGAGCAAAAACGGCTGATTTTCGACAAAAGAGATAACACCCCACCATTACGTCATGCTTCAGAAATGTGGAAAATGGTCCGTTTTCAAATGTTTTATTTTTGAACGTCAGTTCACATTTGTAGGTGGATCATCAGTGTTAGAGCTAAAATTAGCATGTTTAAAGTGATTTTCATGCTTCCAGTGGCTCGGGAAGTTAATTAAATACCATTTGGAGGCATTTAATGTTCGAGCAAAAACGGCTGATTTTCGACAAAAGAGATAACACCCCCCCATTACGTCATGCTTCAGAAATGTGGAAAATGGTCCGTTTTCAAATGTTTTATTTTTGAACGTCAGTTCACATTTGTAGGTGGATCATCAGTGTTAGAGCTAAAATTAGCATGTTTAAAGTGATTTTCATGCTTCCAGGGGCCCAAAACACAAGATTTATGGAATGGTTAAAAGTGCATGAAAATGGCCAATTTACTCACTCTGAGTTCTCAAAAAGGGTTTCTTCACCCCGGGAAGTTAATTAAATACCATTTGGAGGCATTTAATGTTCGAGCAAAAACGGCTGATTTTCGACAAAAGAGATAACACCCCCCCATTACGTCATGCTTCAGAAATGTGGAAAATGGTCCGTTTTCAAATGTTTTATTTTTGAACGTCAGTTCACATTTGTAGGTGGATCATCAGTGTTAGAGCTAAAATTAGCATGTTTAAAGTGATTTTCATGCTTCCAGGGGCTCGGGAAGTTAATTAAATACCATTTGGAGGCATTTAATGTTCGAGCAAAAACGGCTGATTTTCGACAAAAGAGATAACACCCCCCCATTACGTCATGCTTCAGAAATGTGGAAAATGGTCCGTTTTCAAATGTTTTATTTTTGAACGTCAGTTCACATTTGTAGGTGGATCATCAGTGTTAGAGCTAAAATTAGCATGTTTAAAGTGATTTTCATGCTTCCAGGGGCTCGGGAAGTGAAATAAATACCATTTGGAGGCATTTAATGTTCGAGCAAAAACGGCTGATTTTCGACAAAAGAGATAACACCCCCCCATTACGTCATGCTTCAGAAATGTGGAAAATGGTCCGTTTTCAAATGTTTTATTTTTGAACGTCAGTTCACATTTGTAGGTGGATCATCAGTGTTAGAGCTAAAATTAGCATGTTTAAAGTGATTTTCATGCTTCCAGGGGCCCAAAACACAAGATTTATGGAATGGTTAAAAGTGCATGAAAATGGCCAATTTACTCACTCTGAGTTCTCAAAAAGGGTTTCTTCACCCCGGGAAGTTAATTAAATACCATTTGCAGGCATTTAATGTTCGAGCAAAAACGGCTGATTTTCGACAAAAGAGATAACACCCCCCCATTACGTCATGCTTCAGAAATGTGGAAAATGGTCCGTTTTCAAATGTTTTATTTTTGAACGTCAGTTCACATTTGTAGGTGGATCATCAGTGTTAGAGCTAAAATTAGCATGTTTAAAGTGATTTTCATGCTTCCAGGGGCTCGGGAAGCTAATTAAATACCATTTGGAGGCATTTAATGTTCGAGCAAAAACGGCTGATTTTCGACAAAAGAGATAACACCCCCCCATTACGTCATGCTTCAGAAATGTGGAAAATGGTCCGTTTTCAAATGTTTTATTTTTGAACGTCAGTTCACATTTGTACGTGGATCATCAGTGTTAGAGCTAAAATTAGCATGTTTAAAGTGATTTTCATGCTTCCAGGGGCTCGGGAAGTTAATTAAATACCATTTGGAGGCATTTAATGTTCGAGCAAAAACGGCTGATTTTCGACAAAAGAGATAACACCCCCCCATTACGTCATGCTTCAGAAATGTGGAAAATGGTCCGTTTTCAAATGTTTTATTTTTGAACGTCAGTTCACATTTGTAGGTGGATCATCAGTGTTAGAGCTAAAATTAGCATGTTTAAAGTGATTTTCATGCTTCCAGGGGCCCAAAACACAAGATTTATGGAATGGTTAAAAGTGCATGAAAATGGCCAATTTACTCACTCTGAGTTCTCAAAAAGGGTTTCTTCACCCCGGGAAGTTAATTAATTACCATTTGGAGGCATTTAATGTTCGAGCAAAAACGGCTGATTTTCGACAAAAGAGATAACACCCCCCCATTACGTCATGCTTCAGAAATGTGGAAAATGGTCCGTTTTCAAATGTTTTATTTTTGAACGTCAGTTCACATTTGTAGGTGGATCATCAGTGTTAGAGCTAAAATTAGCATGTTTAAAGTGATTTTCATGCTTCCAGGGGCTCGGGAAGTTAATTAAATACCATTTGGAGGCATTTAATGTTCGAGCAAAAACGGCTGATTTTCGACAAAAGAGATAACACCCCCCCATTACGTCATGCTTCAGAAATGTGGAAAATGGTCCGTTTTCAAATGTTTTATTTTTGAACGTCAGTTCACATTTGTAGGTGGATCATCAGTGTTAGAGCTAAAATTAGCATGTTTAAAGTGATTTTCATGCTTTCAGGGGCCCAAAACACAAGATTTATGGAATGGTTAAAAGTGCATGAAAATGGCCAATTTACTCACTCTGAGTTCTCAAAAAGGGTTTCTTCACCCCGGGAAGTTAATTAAATACCATTTGGAGGCATTTAATGTTCAAGCAAAAACGGCTGATTTTCGACAAAAGAGATAACACCCCCCCATTATGTCATGCTTCAGAAATGTGGAAAATGGTCCGTTTTCAAATGTTTTATTTTTGAACGTCAGTTCACATTTGTAGGTGGATCATCAGTGTTAGAGCTAAAATTAGCATGTTTAAAGTGATTTTCATGCTTCCAGGGGCTCGGGAAGTTAATTAAATACCATTTGGAGGCATTTAAGGCACAGGAATCACTAATTACCCGCCATCGCGGTTCGAAGGCGAGCCACGCCCCCTGCGAGGCCACGCCCACCAAGGATCTGATATAAACGCTGCCTGCAGCGCGACTAAAACATCATTGGAAAACTCCTCTGAGGCGGAAAGCCGGAGGACGGTACTTTTCTCGCTCTTTTTTTAAAAAAATAACTCACTTGTATTTTGTGCTGTAATTTTAATCTCACCTGCACCTAAAAGCGCTGTCCTCACGCGCCAGCAGACCCCTAAGGCACAGGAATCACTAATTACCCGCCATCGCGGTTCGAAGGCGAGCCACGCCCCCTGCGAGGCCACGCCCACAACATCGCCATAAATGTGCCGGCCACACAAGCGCAGCGGACGAGCGCAGCGGGAGCGCCGTTTGCGCGCCGAAGGCGCGCTTAAGGCAAGCTCGTCTGCGCTCGTCCGCGCCTCGGCAGCGCCTGGTGAGCCACTTACGGCCCCGATATCCCCGTCCTCCAGCATCACACCTCGCTTGACGCGCGAGGTCCTACTCTTACGTAGAGACTTCGCCCACAAAGGGCACTTGTCTTTCCAAGACACAGCCTACCCTCTGCACGATTTTGTGCGCAAAGGCTTAATCACAGCCGGCTTGCTGAATGTAAGGTCCCTGCCCAAACACGCCCACGAAATCGCCCTGCTCATAGACACTCATCATCTTGATGTTCTATTCCTCACGGAAACATGGACCCACTCCGACTGCAACATAGATCTGGACTGGGCCTGCCCACAAGACTTCAAGATCCGGCATCTCCCTCGACCTAAGGGGCGGGGCGGTGGTGTTGGTGCAATATACAGAGCATCATGGTCAGTCAAAACCATTGACATGGACCCAGTGGTCGGGACCGAAATACTCGGCCTTTCCTTGGATTGCCATCTTGGTACTACCTTTACAGCGATGATCTGTTACCGCCCGCCGGGAACGTTCAACGCTAATCAGCAGCAGTCGCTTCTTACCACTCTTACCAACATGGCTACCTCCCACAAAAACCTGATTGTCCTGGGCGACTTTAATCTCTGGCCCAACGGCAGCCTCGACTCCGCCCTCAATAATCTCCTAGTGTCTTGCGAAGGAATGAAACTCTCCCAGCTAGTGGACAAACCCACACACATAGCAGGGCACCAGCTAGATTTAATCTTTTCCTCCCCACAGTTGGCTATTCTGAGCGACATTCTACCAATGTGCTGGACTGATCATGCTCTGATCAAATTTCACATAGTAGGTTGCCGGTATGGCAAACCGGCGTTCCATGGTCACATACCTCCGTACAGAGATTGGAAGGCCCTAGACAAACTCAGACTGAATGGCCCAGTATTTGAAGTAGAGGACAGTTTCTCTGCTACACAATCGGTGGAGGCTAACTATCTATCCCTCTGTTCAAGGATTTCCAGCACTGCGGAACGCCTCGTCCCTTTGAAAAAGGGTAAACCCCAGAGACGAGCTCCGGCCCCCTGGTTTGATGACTCCCTAAGAGTTCTCAAACTAGCCTGTAGGCACGCTGAGAGAAAATGGAGGCAGGGTTACTCTGACACTCATAAAACCATCTGGAAAACACACCTCCGGGAGTATAAAACTGCCATAGCCTCAAACAAAGCTAAACACTACTGCTCCATAATATCCAATGCCACTAACAGCTCAAAAAGTATTTTTCAAATACTCAAAAATCTGACCAACCCGGACTGTGTTACTTCCACACAACCCCCCACCCAAGCCCTCTGCGATAATCTTGCAGAGTTTTTTATCAAGAAAATAAACACTATCATTCAGAATTTGGAAACACCCCCCTCATCTGAAACTACTGTACTGCCAAGACCAGACACCAGCCAGCGAAACTTGTCGCTCCCTGGCTCTGTCCCTCTGGCTAGACTGAAGGAATTCCCTCCGATCCCGGCTGCCGAGTTTGAAAGACTGGTGCTTGGTATCACATCAGGCTCCCCACTTGACCCCCTACCTCCAAAAATATGGAAAAACTTCGGTATGGAACTTTTCGACACCATGCGCCTAATTTGCAATCAGTCCCTGCAGAGTGGCTTTGTCCCCACCCCTTGGAAACAGGCACTGATCACTCCTCTTTTAAAGAAACCCTCCCTGAGCCCAGACTGTCTCTCCAATTACCGACCAATCTCCCTGCTGCCTTTTCCAGCGAAGGTCGCTGAGCGTTGGGTCAGTTCATGTCTGTCCACCCACCTGGAACAAAATAACCTTCTCGACCATTACCAGTTTGGTTTCCGTCCTGCCCACGGCACAGAAACAGCAGTTTTAACCGCCATGGAAGATCTTCGAATGCGTGCGGACAGGAACCAGCCTGTGGCACTGATACTGCTGGATCTGTCTGCCGCATTCGACACGGTCAACCATGCTAGGCTGCTGCAGAGACTTATGGAAGTGGGAGTGGAAGGCACTGCACTACTCTGGTTTCACTCTTATCTTCGGGACAGAAGACAGGCTGTCTCTCTCCCCCCGTTTCGGTCTGCCTTTGCAGCAGTTCCCCAGGGAGTCCCCCAGGGCTCCTCCATTAGCCCCATCCTCTTCAATGTGTATCTTATACCGCTAATTAAACTGATCCAATCATTTGGGGTCAAAACAGTTAACTACGCGGATGACACACAGCTTATTCTCTCGTGGGAAGGTGAAGATGCCATTTCGTTCTCAACTTTCCACGACTGTTTAAGAGAGACGGCTGGATGGCTACATAGTAACTCCCTCCAGTTCAACGCCGCGAAAACAGAGGTCTTGTTCTGCTCCGGCACTAAGATACCCCGTCAGTTCCCACATGAATTCTGGCCCCCGGAGTTTAGTGTCAAACCTCTACCAGTTCCTTCCGTGCGCAACCTGGGAGCCATGCTGAATAACAAATTAAGTATGGAAACCCAGGTGACAAAAACAGTGGGGATCTGCACTGCCCTACTCCGATCACTGCGGAAAATCATGCCTCTTCTCCCGTCCCAAGCCAGGGCGTCGATAGTCAGGTGTACAATACTCAGTCGCCTTGATTATTGTAACGCCCTGCTCCTGGAGTCTCCAGTCACGATGCTGGACAGACTTCAGCGAATTCAATCAGCCGCTGCCAAGCTGGCTCTCGGCTGGACGAGAAGGGCCTCAGCCACAGCTGCTTTGGCTGAGCTTCACTGGCTACCACTAAAACAAAGAGTGGCATTCAAGTCCCTCTGCATTGTCTTTAAGGCTCTGCATGGACTTGGACCTAAACCTCTACAAGCCCTGTTCCAGTGGTACATACCTGCTAGAAACCTACGCTCTTCTTCTGCTTGTTTGGTAAAAGTACCCAGATTTAATAGAGCTAGAACAGGGGGTAGATCGTTCAGTGTTGCCGCGGCCAAGCTATGGAACACCCTGCCCACTGACATACGTCAGATTCCACAGCTTCTTCCGTTCAGGAGACGCATTAAGACATGGCTCTTCCCCAAATAAACCTGCCAGCCTGACTGTTCTTCCGGTCCACCGTTAACAGAGTATTTTCCAGCGCCAGGAAGCCTGCAAGGTGTCAGTTCGCGCTTTACAAATTCTCTAAATAAATAAATTAATGTTCGAGCAAAAACGGCTGATTTTCGACAAAAGAGATAACACCCCCCCATTACGTCATGCTTCAGAAATGTGGAAAATGGTCCGTTTTCAAATGTTTTATTTTTGAACGTCAGTTCACATTTGTAGGTGGATCATCAGTGTTAGAGCTAAAATTAGCATGTTTAAAGTGATTTTCATGCTTCCAGGGGCTCGGGAAGTTAATTAAATACCATTTGGAGGCATTTAATGTTCGAGCAAAAACGGCTGATTTTCGACAAAAGAGATAACACCCCCCCATTACGTCATGCTTCAGAAATGTGGAAAATGGTCCGTTTTCAAATGTTTTATTTTTGAACGTCAGTTCACATTTGTAGGTGGATCATCAGTGTTAGAGCTAAAATTAGCATGTTTAAAGTGATTTTCATGCTTCCAGGGGCCCAAAACACAAGATTTATGGAATGGTTAAAAGTGCATGAAAATGGCCAATTTACTCACTCTGAGTTCTCAAAAAGGGTTTCTTCACCCCGGGAAGTTAATTAAATACCATTTGGAGGCATTTAATGTTCGAGCAAAAACGGCTGATTTTCGACAGAAGAGATAACACCCCCCCAATTACGTCATGCTTCAGAAATGTGGAAAATGGTCCGTTTTCAAATGTTTTATTTTTGAACGTCAGTTCACATTTGTAGGTGGATCATCAGTGTTAGAGCTAAAATTAGCATGTTTAAAGTGATTTTCATGCTTCCAGGGGCTCGGGAAGTTAATTAAATACCATTTGGAGGCATTTAATGTTCGAGCAAAAACGGCTGATTTTCGACAAAAGAGATAACACCCCCCCATTACGTCATGCTTCAGAAATGTGGAAAATGGTCCGTTTTCAAATGTTTTATTTTTGAACGTCAGTTCACATTTGTAGGTGGATCATCAGTGTTAGAGCTAAAATTAGCATGTTTAAAGTGATTTTCATGCTTCCAGGGGCTCGGGAAGTAAAATAAATACCATTTGGAGGTATTTAATGTTCGAGCAAAAACGGCTGATTTTCGACAAAAGAGATAACACCCCCCCATTACGTCATGCTTCAGAAATGTGGAAAATGGTCCGTTTTCAAATGTTTTATTTTTGAACGTCAGTTCACATTTGTAGGTGGATCATCAGTGTTAGAGCTAAAATTAGCATGTTTAAAGTGATTTTCATGCTTCCAGGGGCTCGGGAAGTTAATTAAATACCATTTGGAGGCATTTAATGTTCGAGCAAAAACGGCTGATTTTCGACAAAAGAGATAACACCCCCCCATTACGTAATGCTTCAGAAATGTGGAAAATGGTCCGTTTTCAAATGTTTTATTTTTGAACGTCAGTTCACATTTGTAGGTGGATCATCAGTGTTAGAGCTAAAATTAGCATGTTTAAAGTGATTTTCATGCTTCCAGGGGCTCGGGAAGTTAATTAAATACCATTTGGAGGCATTTAATGTTCGAGCAAAAACGGCTGATTTTCGACAAAAGAGATAACACCCCCCCCATTACGTCATGCTTCAGAAATGTGGAAAATGGTCCGTTTTCAAATGTTTTATTTTTGAACGTCAGTTCACATTTGTAGGTGGATCATCAGTGTTAGAGCTAAAATTAGCATGTTTAAAGTGATTTTCATGCTTCCAGGGGCCCAAAACACAAGATTTATGGAATGGTTAAAAGTGCATGAAAATGGCCAATTTACTCACTCTGAGTTCTCAAAAAGGGTTTCTTCACCCCGGGAAGTTAATTAAATACCATTTGGAGGCATTTAATGTTCGAGCAAAAACGGCTGATTTTCGACAAAAGAGATAACACCCCCCCATTACGTCATGCTTCAGAAATGTGGAAAATGGTCAGTTTTCAAATGTTTTATTTTTGAACGTCAGTTCACATTTGTAGGTGGATCATCAGTGTTAGAGCTAAAATTAGCATGTTTAAAGTGATTTTCATGCTTCCAGGGGCTCGGGAAGTTAATTAAATACCATTTGGAGGCATTTAATGTTCGAGCAAAAACGGCTGATTTTCGACAAAAGAGATAACACCCCCCCATTACGTCATGCTTCAGAAATGTGGAAAATGGTCCGTTTTCAAATGTTTTATTTTTGAACGTCAGTTCACATTTGTAGGTGGATCATCAGTGTTAGAGCTAAAATTAGCATGTTTAAAGTGATTTTCATACTTCCAGGGGCCCAAAACACAAGATTTATGGAATGGTTAAAAGTGCATGAAAATGGCCAATTTACTCACTCTGAGTTCTCAAAAAGGGTTTCTTCACCCCGGGAAGTTAATTAAATACCATTTGGAGGCATTTAATGTTCAAGCAAAAACGGCTGATTTTCGACAAAAGAGATAACACCCCCCCATTACGTCATGCTTCAGAAATGTGGAAAATGGTCCGTTTTCAAATGTTTTATTTTTGAACGTCAGTTCACATTTGTAGGTGGATCATCAGTGTTAGAGCTAAAATTAGCATGTTTAAAGTGATTTTCATGCTTCCAGGGGCTCGGGAAGTTAATTAAATACCATTTGGAGGCATTTAATGTTCGAGCAAAAACGGCTGATTTTCGACAAAAGAGATAACACCCCCCCATTACGTCATGCTTCAGAAATGTGGAAAATGGTCCGTTTTCAAATGTTTTATTTTTGAACGTCAGTTCACATTTGTAGGTGGATCATCAGTGTTAGAGCTAAAATTAGCATGTTTAAAGTGATTTTCATGCTTCCAGGGGCTCGGGAAGTAAAATAAATACCATTTGGAGGCATTTATTGTTCGAGCAAAAACGGCTGATTTTCGACAAAAGAGATAACACCCCCCCATTACGTCATGCTTCAGAAATGTGGAAAATGGTCCGTTTTCAAATGTTTTATTTTTGAACGTCAGTTCACATTTGTAGGTGGATCATCAGTGTTAGAGCTAAAATTAGCATGTTTAAAGTGATTTTCATGCTTCCAGGGGCTCGGGAAGTTAATTAAATACCATTTGGAGGCATTTAATGTTCGAGCAAAAACGGCTGATTTTCGACAAAAGAGATAACACCCCCCCATTACGTCATGCTTCAGAAATGTGGAAAATGGTCCGTTTTCAAATGTTTTATTTTTGAACGTCAGTTCACATTTGTAGGTGGATCATCAGTGTTAGAGCTAAAATTAGCATGTTTAAAGTGATTTTCATGCTTCCAGGGGCTCGGGAAGTTAATTAAATACCATTTGGAGGCATTTAATGTTCGAGCAAAAACGGCTGATTTTCGACAAAAGAGATAACACCCCCCCATTACGTCATGCTTCAGAAATGTGGAAAATGGTCCGTTTTCAAATGTTTTATTTTTGAACGTCAGTTCACATTTGTAGGTGGATCATCAGTGTTAGAGCTAAAATTAGCATGTTTAAAGTGATTTTCATGCTTCCAGGGGCTCGGGAAGTGAAATAAATACCATTTGGAGGCATTTAATGTTCGAGCAAAAACGGCTGATTTTCGACAAAAGAGATAACACCCCCCTATTACGTCATGCTTCAGAAATGTGGAAAATGGTCCGTTTTCAAATGTTTTATTTTTGAACGTCAGTTCACATTTGTAGGTGGATCATCAGTGTTAGAGCTAAAATTAGCATGTTTAAAGTGATTTTCATGCTTCCAGGGGCCCAAAACACAAGATTTATGGAATGGTTAAAAGTGCATGAAAATGGCCAATTTACTCACTCTGAGTTCTCAAAAAGGGTTTCTTCACCCCGGGAAGTTAATTAAATACCATTTGGAGGCATTTAATGTTCGAGCAAAAACGGCTGATTTTCGACAAAAGAGATAACACCCCCCCATTACGTCATGCTTCAGAAATGTGGAAAATGGTCCGTTTTCAAATGTTTTATTTTTGAACGTCAGTTGACATTTGTAGGTGGATCATCAGTGTTAGAGCTAAAATTAGCATGTTTAAAGTGATTTTCATGCTTCCAGGGGCTCGGGAAGCTAATTAAATACCATTTGGAGGCATTTAATGTTCGAGCAAAAACGGCTGATTTTCGACAAAAGAGATAACACCCCCCCATTACGTCATGCTTCAGAAATGTGGAAAATGGTCCGTTTTCAAATGTTTTATTTTTGAACGTCAGTTCACATTTGTAGGTGGATCATCAGTGTTAGAGCTAAAATTAGCATGTTTAAAATGATTTTCATGCTTCCAGGGGCTCGGGAAGTTAATTAAATACCATTTGGAGGCATTTAATGTTCGAGCAAAAACGGCTGATTTTCGACAAAAGAGATAACACCCCCCCATTACGTCATGCTTCAGAAATGTGGAAAATGGTCCGTTTTCAAATGTTTTATTTTTGAACGTCAGTTCACATTTGTAGGTGGATCATCAGTGTTAGAGCTAAAATTAGCATGTTTAAAGTGATTTTCATGCTTCCAGGGGCTCGGGAAGTTAATTAAATACCATTTGGAGGCATTTAATGTTCGAGCAAAAACGGCTGATTTTCGACAAAAGAGATAACACCCCCCCATTACGTCATGCTTCAGAAATGTGGAAAATGGTCCGTTTTCAAATGTTTTATTTTTGAACGTCAGTTCACATTTGTAGGTGGATCATCAGTGTTAGAGCTAAAATTAGCATGTTTAAAGTGATTTTCATGCTTCCAGGGGCTCGGGAAGTTAATTAAATACCATTTGGAGGCATTTAATGTTCGAGCAAAAACGGCTGATTTTCGACAAAAGAGATAACACCCCCCCATTACGTCATGCTTCAGAAATGTGGAAAATGGTCCGTTTTCAAATGTTTTATTTTTGAACGTCAGTTCACATTTGTAGGTGGATCATCAGTGTTAGAGCTAAAATTAGCATGTTTAAAGTGATTTTCATGCTTCCAGGGGCTCGGGAAGTGAAATAAATACCATTTGGAGGCATTTAATGTTCGAGCAAAAACGGCTGATTTTCGACAAAAGAGATAACACCCCCCCATTACGTCATGCTTCAGAAATGTGGAAAATGGTCCGTTTTCAAATGTTTTATTTTTGAACGTCAGTTCACATTTGTAGGTGGATCATCAGTGTTAGAGCTAAAATTAGCATGTTTAAAGTGATTTTCATGCTTCCAGGGGCCCAAAACACAAGATTTATGGAATGGTAAAAGGGCATGAAAATGGCCAATTTACTCACTCTGAGTTCTCAAAAAGGGTTTCTTCACCCCGGGAAGTTAATTAAATACCATTTGGAGGCATTTAATGTTCGAGCAAAAACGGCTGATTTTCGACAAAAGAGATAACACCCCCCCATTACGTCATGCTTCAGAAATGTGGAAAATGGTCCGTTTTCAAATGTTTTATTTTTGAACGTCAGTTCACATTTGTAGGTGGATCATCAGTGTTAGAGCTAAAATTAGCATGTTTAAAGTGATTTTCATGCTTCCAGGGGCTCGGGAAGCTAATTAAATACCATTTGGAGGCATTTAATGTTCGAGCAAAAACGGCTGATTTTCGACAAAAGAGATAACACCCCCCCATTACGTCATGCTTCAGAAATGTGGAAAATGGTCCGTTTTCAAATGTTTTATTTTTGAACGTCAGTTCACATTTGTAGGTGGATCATCAGTGTTAGAGCTAAAATTAGCATGTTTAAAGTGATTTTCATGCTTCCAGGGGCTCGGGAAGTTAATTAAATACCATTTGGAGGCATTTAATGTTCGAGCAAAAACGGCTGATTTTCGACAAAAGAGTTAACACCCCCCCATTACGTCATGCTTCAGAAATGTGGAAAATGGTCCGTTTTCAAATGTTTTATTTTTGAACGTCAGTTCACATTTGTAGGTGGATCATCAGTGTTAGAGCTAAAATTAGCATGTTTAAAGTGATTTTCATGCTTCCAGGGGCCCAAAACACAAGATTTATGGAATGGTTAAAAGTGCATGAAAATGGCCAATTTACTCACTCTGAGTTCTCAAAAAGGGTTTCTTCACCCCGGGAAGTTAATTAAATACCATTTGGAGGCATTTAATGTTCGAGCAAAAACGGCTGATTTTCGACAAAAGAGATAACACCCCCCCATTACGTCATGCTTCTGAAATGTGGAAAATGGTCCGTTTTCAAATGTTTTATTTTTGAACGTCAGTTCACATTTGTAGGTGGATCATCAGTGTTAGAGCTAAAATTAGCATGTTTAAAGTGATTTTCATGCTTCCAGGGGCTCGGGAAGTTAATTAAATACCATTTGGAGGCATTTAATGTTCGAGCAAAAACGGCTGATTTTCGACAAAAGAGATAACACCCCCCCATTACGTCATGCTTCAGAAATGTGGAAAATGGTCCGTTTTCAAATGTTTTATTTTTGAACGTCAGTTCACATTTGTAGGTGGATCATCAGTGTTAGAGCTAAAATTAGCATGTTTAAAGTGATTTTCATGCTTCCAGGGGCCCAAAACACAAGATTTATGGAATGGTTAAAAGTGCATGAAAATGGCCAATTTACTCACTCTGAGTTCTCAAAAAGGGTTTCTTCACCCCGGGAAGTTAATTAAATACCATTTGGAGGCATTTAATGTTCGAGCAAAAACGGCTGATTTTCGACAAAAGAGATAACACCCCCCCATTACGTCATGCTTCAGAAATGTGGAAAATGGTCCGTTTTCAAATGTTTTATTTTTGAACGTCAGTTCACATTTGTAGGTGGATCATCAGTGTTAGAGCTAAAATTAGCATGTTTCAAGTGATTTTCATGCTTCCAGGGGCTCGGGAAGTTAATTAAATACCATTTGGAGGCATTTAATGTTCGAGCAAAAACGGCTGAT